>NW_022884651.1:0-466624 GCF_011952205.1 Bombus bifarius
TCGTTGGGTGATACATGCGTTCAAGCATGCACCCGTGTCTGGTAAATGCATTACGTAACACTTGATGCGTCTGAAAGTTACATGAAATTAGCAATAAGTAATCGGATCTTCCCGTTTTCCAATTTATCAACAATTTTTTATATCTTTCGCTGGATCGTATTAATCTTATATTGATCGTACGTCTTCCGGATTGTAGATTCGTGTAAAGTCTGCTGTTGCTTCTATATATGAAAGGAGAAAATATTAAATACGATAAACCATTCTAATTTTCTGACATAATATTTTCTAGGTTATTATTATCAGCGCATAATCGTTATTAGCGTCGCTGTTACTCGAAATCTACGTCTAACATTATCTTCTTTTCATTAAATTCCTCTCATTGACATTCAACAATATAAAGAAATCATGTGCTGCAGAGTATTTGAATTTCGATTCGAATTGAATTTTTAACGCTGCATAATACGTTCTGTGTTGCATCGTGTAGATACATATGTGTATTTATTTATCTAGCTTGTATTCATTTCTGTGTACAATTTAATTTGTCTAATAGAAGGTTTATTTATTTCAATAGACCCAAATAATATTTGTAACTTATATATATATAAGCATTAGTTTGTATATCGTATTCAAATTGTTCATTTGTATAAATTCTTTCTCGCCAATCTTAAGATAAGCTTCTCTATTGTACTCTAATTCTTGAAATATTATTTGGAAGATTATATCATCCAAAATGACACGTTTGTGAGGAAGAATTGAGCGGGAGAAGGATAACGATTCGTGTTAATATTAAGTGCTATACTACACGTTAACATATACAGGGTGGTTGGTAACTGGTGGTACAAGCGAAAAGGGGGTGATTCTACGCGAAAAAAGAAGTCGAAAATATAGAATAAAAATTTTTCGTTTGAGGCTTTGTTTTCGAGGAAATCGACTTTGAATTTTGGCTCGGTACGCGTGCACTTTATCGCGTCTCGTTATAACGGATCTCACTGTAGATCGTTGTCTCGATGGAAAAATTAAAAAAAAAATTGTTATTCTATATTTTCGACTTCTTCTTTCGCGTAGAATCACCCCCTTTGTACCATCAGTTACCGACCACCCTGTATAACTTAGTCGATCGAAATAAATAGCATAATTCTAGCAGTAACGGCAATGATTAAACTCACCAGGATTTTCTATCTACTACCACTTGTATCATTATTACGTGCTTACACGGGATACCTTGTTGCGTACAGCCTTTCTCAACACCTGTTTGTTATCGAATGCGGATCTCGTACTAGAGATTCTATATCGCGGAATAATGCTTTCATAGTCGAACATGAAATATATTATATCGCAAAGCGGCTGAACCAATACGTAACTGCTATTTACAGTCGGTCACGGAGGTCTATATACATCTATAGAGTTTGGTTCATCGACTTATCAAAGAAATTAAAAATACACTTTGCCACAAAATTATTTATATTAGGTTTATTATATATATATATTTGTTAGGGAAGTGATACATTTACACTGTACATGAGAGTGTGTGTGTAAGAGTCAGAGGGCGTCCAGTCTTAGTGGAGACAAAAGACTGTTGCCAGATGATAGAAGATTTTGGATAGTCGGTTGGCGACAAGCGTGCGTGCAAGACGTTCTTCAGAGTGTAATATAGATGTATAGCTGTTGTGTGTGAAATATAGTCAATTATTTGTATTTCCAAATCCTCGAATTTCCTTAACGATATTATATATGTAGGAATGTATTATAAATTAACAGAAAAGAACAGTATGATAAACACAATATTGTAACACTCTCGCAAAATTGAATATAACATCGCACTTCACGAATTCGCTTAACACTATTTCTACGTCTCAGCAACACGATGAACTTCTCTCGATCACGATTAATTCAACTCTGACCATTACCATTACTGTAACAAACCCTGGCAACGGTCACAACACTCCTTGACAACATTGAGATATCTTAACAACGTTTATAAACAATCAGCCACGTCTTTCGCTAACGTCACACCATCCCACATATATATAATATTATTTATATATTATTTATATTAGGTAGGTAAAAGGTTCTTTCGTTTCATAAGATGGTAATAGATGAACAACAATTTCTGTTTTATATTATTTTATTGAATCTATTTCGTTATATTTCTATTATTACGTTCGTGCATAATTCAGTAAACTAATATAAAAGAAAAAATATTGTGCGTGTATTATTTCCTTATAAAACGAAAGATAGTTTTCGGACAACTTAATACTTATATACATATGTACACAATTATTATTCGTGTATTTCTAAAAGAAATTTAAGAAATTAGATACGAAATTACGAAGTTATGAAATATGACGGTATGAAATTACATAAAAAAATACAAAACCTTTAACTTTTTTAATATTACGAACATAGCAGCCAACGTTATTACTGTAATTAAGAAAAATTCGCGGGATAAGTCGTAGATTTATACCTGCTATAGTTGAAAGAACTTCATACGATAATTGTTTCAATTGAATTAAAACTAAAATTTAATTTATGGACAGTTGGTTAAATACTAACGTTAGGATGTCATTGTAAATTGTACAATTTGTTATTATTTTTCTAAATTCATTCAATGTCTGAATAAGAAGAATTGAATTTTTAATTATACTAATTATACACGAATATATATAACTAATTAATACGAATTTCCATTTATACTAATAATTATGCTTCTAATCAGTTTAATTTTATAGATAACACCAATTAATTGATTCATCATTTTTCTATTATATTTATTTAGTTTAACTGTTATAATATTATATTATATTGAATTCTTGATTAATATTTTAATCATAATTGAAATCATAAAACATATATTAATACCTAAAAATTAAAAAATGAAATTGATCGTGATAAACTTATTTGAAACCATCCATTAATCCATTTCAATTCCGCAAAATTGGTTTTTATTATTGTTCCGATATTGTACAATTACCGAATGAAATGTAAATTACACGAATTGCGTTCGTACACCTCCATATATAAATTTGTATAGTTGAATTAACAAATCCATATGAATGAAACGAAGAATGAAACGAACACTTTTACTTATAAATATATGTATATGAAAATTTACATGACACTTTGTTTTATAATTTAAAATCATTTTTACGACAGTTTAACAAAACGTACTGGCATTTAGTAACATAGAGTTTCTTGCAGACAATTTTAGTATTTATGTGTGTTTCTTTTAAACATGTCAGTACCGTATTCTCCGTATTTCGATCGATACGAAATTGCGCATTTGAAAGAAAAATTTGCGATAAATCTGTTCGTATTCAAATAAAGCAAAGTTGTATTAAGTAGCTAGTACTTTCCATGAATTGAGAAAAATCTGCGACGGAAGTAGATTAGTAATTAAACGACGCTGTTCTCGTAATGGACTTAATTATCTCATGAAATTCTTTTCATTATCCCATTCTCTAATCCTTTTTACGCGTTTAAAGCGCATTGTCCGATATCTCATTCGATTATCATATAAAAAAGCTTACATCTCTGCCAAAAATATCGTTTAATGCTTACTACCTTCAAGTGGAATCGTCTAATTTTAAGTCTGCTTGACATTACACGTTAATTTATTTCAAGCAGCTTGTCCTACACTGTCGTTTAAAATCATATTACAAATTTCTTTTTATCCCATTTATAAATGTTCCCAATACTTATACTGTACAAAACATACATATTGATACGATTTGCTTTCTGTTTTTCTTGCTATCTTACCTTGTCCACCGCCTCGATTATCATTTCCTTCATTTTGTATTTAATTTGAATGGTTTCCCTAAATAAAGGATAAGAACAATACATTTTACAGATCATTTTATTATCGTTTCGTTGTTCTAACAATAATACGAGCAGAGAGACAAGTTTCAGTGGTTCATAACTTTCAGTTAGTACAACTCTTTCCAAAAGCAAAACCTCGAAGGAAAAATGCTATTCTTTTTGTCGACTTGTTTTCAACTCTTTCCGAAAAGCAAAACCTCGAAGAAGGAAAAATGCTATTCTTTTTAACGACTTATTTTCAACTCTTTCCGAAAACAAAGCCTCGAAGAGGGAAAAAATGCTATTCTTTTTTGTCGACTTATTTTCAACTCTTTCCGAAAACGTAACCTCGAAGGAAAAAAAAATGCTATTCTTTTTGTCGACTTATTTTCCACGTAAAATTATCGACCGGTTGTATCGCGATTTTTGGCTCACCCTGTATAGGTACAATTTTATTGCAAGGCCGTGTTAAAATTTCCGACTGCAACAAGCATAACATATGAAAGAATATTTCCCGAAAATTAGAGATCGTCCCTGAATAAATATTCTAATTAGCGTTAAAATTAAATACATATATTACATAGAAATAGAATTTCACCGTAAGAACCATGTTAAAATTTCTGTCTGCAAACATATATCTAAATATGAGAAACATGTTTCGAAATTAGAGATGGTTTAAAACTGCAGATAGTCCATTGAGTTCAACTTTAATTCACCGTGACCGGACAAGCACAGGACTTTGTAATTTAATTGGTACAATTGCAGGCATAAGCGATTCGTTTACACATTGCTGCTCATTTGCTGGTGCTGTTATGGGAATTAACCGATTCCAATAAATCGTGCAGGATAGCGAGCTCCGATATAATTAACGTTACACGCAGTGCACTGTGTGCAACTGACCTCGGTAAATACATATAACAGAATTGTGTTACATAGAAACCACTTGACGATCTTTCCAACCGCGTATATCTTTCCAAAAGAATATGGATATTCAGATTCTACTGAAATAAATTAAATTACAAAATTAAATTAAAATGAAATTAAATTACATTAAATTAATTAAATGAAATGAAATTAACGAATCAGATTTTATATATCATTCACAGGCAGTAAAGATGCAGCCAGAAATTTAATATCGATACGCTTGACACCTGCTACCTCTGATCATTTGCAGCTCAACAATGCGTTTCACAAAGTAACAATAATTTATCATACCGTTACAAGTATTTCATTATAAAAAACATATTACGTACTAATTAAGTATGTTAATTAAGCATAGCAAAATTAAGTAACTCAACTTGCGCAGTTACGAATCCATAAGAACACATAAAAATCCTGAAAAGATACAAAATCGTTTATTTCGAAAATCTGTTTATACCAGATCTGACTCACGATTATGCTTTTATGTTTCAGGTGAGTTTACCTGAAGAAGTTCACGAACCGCGTATCGTTCAGTCGCTCTCACCGCAGGTAAGTGTGCCGTTTCTCTCATAAACTGTCCACATCTTCTTCTTCGTTTTTCGACACGAGACAGTGGACTGTGCGCGAAGAAAAATCAAATAGGAGCCATGTAAATTGCCAAGGACCGATTGCGCAGCGGAACCTTCCAGGCAATTCGAAGTGGTTTATTGTCATCCGACGCAGTATACATATGTATGCCGAACGTTCATTCGCGTAACAAATGACGTTGCGTCGTTGCCTCGCCGGATGTCACTCGGTATCAGCTGAACGAATCGTTCACCGGCCGTACACACTGAGATTCCACGTGGTGAATTCGTTACGAATTCGTAAAAATGTACATACACTTCCTGACATTGACGACAAGCACGACAAGAGCGCGGGTCGAGTCCCAAAGGCGTGGATGCTACATGCCTCTCGATAAATCTCGACGCACAATAGCGGCCAACCTCGCAACACCTACATGATATGACTTACATACAAGATCTCTAGAGGGATTGAATTCGAAGAAGAGAGACGAGTTCTGATCTCGTATAACGATCGACTCCGTGTTGACGCTATGGAAATTCATCTCCCACGCTGTTATGAAAATTTCAATAACCTTACGAATTTTTATTTATTATTGTTTATTTATTTTATTTACGATCGACCATCTTTTTATCGTCATCAGTAGTTAACAAAATGCGTAAGAAAAATGCATAAAAGAAGCAAAGTGTAGAGAAAATTCATCTCCCACGCTGTTATGAAATTTCAATAACCTTACGAATTTTTATTTATTATTATTTATTTATTTTATTTACGATCGACCATCTTTTTATCATCATCTGCGGTTAACAAAATACGCAAGAAAAATGCATAAAAGAAGCAAAGTGTAGAGAAAATTCATCTCCCACGCTGTTATGAAAATTTCAATAACTTTACGAATTTTTATTTATTATTGTTTATTTATTTTATTTACGATCGACCATCTTTCTATCATCATCTGCGGTTAACAAAATACGCAAGAAAAATGCATAAAAGAAGCAAAGTGTAGAGAAAATTCATCTCCCACGCTGTTATGAAAATTTCAATAACCTTACGAATTTTTATTTATTATTATTTATTAGTTTTATTTGCGGTCGACCATCTTTTTATCGCCATCAGTAGTTAACAAAATACGTAAGAAAAATGCATAAAAGAAGCAAAGTGTAGAGTGCAAAAATGTATAAACTTAAATAATAGTATGTTCGAACATTCGTCGTACATAGTAAAATTGCAGTACAGTAAACAGTAGAATTAAACTAAATTTGAATTAACGTGATACAACATATGTTAGAAGGATTAAAAAAAGTCTGTAGCTTTTGACAAATTAACTGTACTTCGTAAAATTGTGCTGTATCTTTGCATCGCTTTTCCTTCAAACTGCACTATTTGGTGTATTCGGATATCTTCTTTCATTTTTACGTTCCTGGCATTATATATCTTTCGTTGATCTTTGTAATATATCCTTGTAATATCCTCTCGCAGTGAACTTGGACTTGGCTACGGATTTAAGATTGTTATAGCAAAAGATTTCGTTTTATCTTCTTGGATGATCTTAAATTTTTCTAGTTTCTCTGCGATCCGATTCTATATTTTTCTTCAATTTTCGAATCTAGCGTACCATTTATTTCACTCACGTACTCGTTGCTTTTTATGCGTGTAATTTATAGACAACATTTTCTTTCAGTACCTTGCCCATAAAGAATTTACGAGATGCTATTTACGTACCACATAAAACTGCCGTTGATACCT
This sequence comes from Bombus bifarius, assembly GCF_011952205.1. Classification (NCBI taxonomy): domain Eukaryota; kingdom Metazoa; phylum Arthropoda; class Insecta; order Hymenoptera; family Apidae; genus Bombus; species Bombus bifarius. Next base: position 7,027 of record NW_022884651.1, read on the forward strand.
CGTATTTCGTTTCCTTCTTTTTTCTTTTACAGTTTCCTCCACACTGAATCATCGATTCTGTTAATCAAGCATCGTTACATTTCGAAATTCTGCTTTTGCTTCTACGTACCATACAAATTCTATTATAATTATAAACTATTACTGCCATATTCTGGTATCAGTCTGTTCACAATTGAATAATAGTGCGCGAATTTTTATATTTTCCACTGCTGTACTTGTTTCTCCAATTTGAGCGTTTAGTATCTTTATTCTTGATAAATAATACGTACAAAGTGCTTTGCAACTGGTTGTAAGCGGAATTGTTTCTTTAAAATAGTTGGGAAAGTGGAAGAAATTTTCAAGAGACCGAACTAAATGGTATTACGTAAATATGTACGTATATTCTGAATTGAATCATATACCAAGTTAGTATGTAATATTACATTTACTGTATAGACATTAAAAATAAATTACACAGTGAATATCAGGTTACTGTGGGTTATATCCGCATTGAACTTTCTCCTTAAAATATATCTGCAACTATATGTTCTCTTACAATGTTGAAATTGTATTCGTCCGAGTGATTAATAGTTGGAAAATTCTTTATGCTTTTTTCTTAGAATCGCGCTTTTTCTTCGCAAATTGATAAAATTTGGTAGATGACGTTGATAATTTATGTAAAAATGAAAAAGTGCACACTTTGTCTGCAACATCTACTTCTGTCGTAACTTGCAATTACATATCTGTGTCAAGATGTACGGATTGTACGAATCCTCGTGTGAATTATTATTATTACAATCTGTCATCATAAATCTAGAATCGCAGCATTGCAATATGCAAGCATATCAGATTCGATTTTCTCGAAAAGCAAGCGTAGTACGAAAAGACTTTATCGTAACTGTACGCTTTCTTCGAGTTCTACGCGTAAGGGAAGAGAAGCAGAAGAAGAAGGTTCACTGGAAGGCAGACAATAATTATTATTCGAAGCGACGATTTGTGTCGCGGTCAGGGCCGTATACCGAAGATTGATATTACGGTTGTGCCGACAAATGGCTACGATTCGTCCCTTGAAAACCGTAATACGCGACTGCTTGGTTGCCTGCCGGGGTTCATGCGTCCTGTCGTTTCACACGAACACGTATGTTAGTGCATATATTTTGCGCACATAGACCGACACACACTTATGGTGTCGTGTGTGCGATTGTATATAAATATACACGGTCCTTGACAAAGAGTCTGCCGTGCTGCTGCACATGCATGCACACGCCGCTGAATGTGACTCCTGGGTGGTAGATCGTAATTACCATAAGTCGTGAAATATGACTTCATGATGACGCGTCCGTACGACAAATGGAACAGCCGGTGGTTGGCCGACCGGTAATGCCAACTGACGTTGGACCACTTTCGTTTTGTTCGCCTCGTTCGTGCAGTCCACATCTAGCGAAGGAATCCGCCCTGAGCATTCTGTGGCTGTTGTTCTGTTGGAAACGCCAGATAACGCGCCGACGCGACCTTTGAAAATTCATTGCACGCCAACGAGCCCATTTATTTCATCATCGACATCGTCTCGGTACTGGATCGAACTTTGGGTTATGAGCGCTATAGTTCCCGAAATTTAGAATGCCACTAGTGGCTTTCATCGTGGGATCAGACCTGTGGACCTGGAATGTAAAATTTTAGCTTCAACGAATCATGCGTTTGCAAGATACTACTACGGTATACTACTGTGCACGACTATTCTTGAGAAGATCCTGAAATAGTAGCAAACGTATGGAATCGTCTTCGGATAAAAGAGCTCTTTAACCTAATCTTCGCGATCATACGTATCGAGCTGGTGCATAAGTTGGCGCGGTTTTGCTGAGAATGTGAAAAGTTCTGTTTCTTTTTTCAAATGTTCAATACAAATTCATGTAGAATGTATCCTCCGCCATTATTTACTACTTGTTGCCAACGTTCCGGTAATTTTTGGATTCCTCGCTTGAAGAATTCCACGGTTTTTGAAGCAAACTAATCTCCCAACCATTTTCGCAGTTGCACGTCGTTGTGGAAGGAAACATCGCTTAAACCATTTTCGAGGGAACGAAAAAGATGATAATTCGTTGAAGCGAGTGAATAGGATGGTGGAGAATTTACCACGCTAGGTTTCGAAGCATTCCTTCTATCAAATTTGCGTCTGAGATGTTCGTGTTTGTTAATCTCCATATTTTTTGGACAATTAATCGCTTTGTTATTGGCACAGAACGAAGAAATATACGATCATATAATGAAAGAAAACTGGAGCTCTCGGATGAACGTAGACAGTAAGGCACACATGATGAGCAATTGTTTTCAGGTGAAACGAAAACCGCGCGGAGTTCTGCACCAAACTATTGGTTCGTCGATATCGATAAAAACAATAACAAAATTAATTAGAATAAATAAAATCGATAAGATCGAGATTATTATTATTATTATTGTTATCGATAAGAGGGAAACGTTGACTTAGGCAATAGTTTCAGACAATATGCAATCGTTAAGGTATGGTGAGTATTTGGAGACAATAAAAAGTTCAACTTTATTTACATATTAACTAAGTTCAGCTCTACACGTGGGTTACTCTCTGAAGGGCTAGAAGACACTCACTCCCTTGCTTCTTTCCTTCTAGTCGCTCTTTTGTCTCAACGGAGACCTGGGCCGTCTTGGCCGACACTCGCATACACTCTAGGGAGGGGTGCACACTTGTGTCTGCTCATTCTCACACGTACAATACAAATGTACTGTCTATTTAACAGCAATATATAATTGAATTTTCTTTTCTTTTTTCGTTACCTGTGATATTGTTGCAGAGAGAATTGGTCATCTGACTAATTTCGGAATTTTTCCTTATAGGTAAGACAATATTTATTTCAATCAATTACTCAATCAATGCAACATGTCTGGCAGCTTTAAAGACAACGCAAATGTATTTCGTACATGTTGGATCACCCTATAAAGAGACTTTACTCTTTCGAGGTTCTAGGCCAAGTGCTATACAGTTTCTCATAGTCTCTTTATCAAAAAGACCAACGTCCACCCCACTCCGTGGTCAGATCCTTTGGACAAAGCCTCTATTCTGTGACAATACGATACAAACTAGCGCCATTCAAAATTATCTGCCAGGAGACAAGCGTCGTCCCCGCCATCCTCTTAACGAACACGCCGCGCTCTTTATCTTTTAGGCTGCTAGGCTCTTTAGACTGCGAAAGGACGCGAGCCTCCCATGGTCGACTTTTTGGCGTCGTGCAATTTTTTCGATGATGAACGGACGCATTAAACGATACAACGTGTGTCAAGGGACACACACGCGATTCCTACCGTGGACACCACTGTTCTATAAACAGTCATATCCGAGTTACCAAACATTCACTCATGCATCCTGCCGAGGTGCTTGCTGAGACCTCGGCCCGGTCATAAATTACGACAAACATCTGCCATAATGTCGCATATAGCAAATAATGATCGCAATAAGAAAATGCATCGTCGCTGACGTATGATGCAGCAAAATGAGTCTCTTACGTATCCATTAACCAGACTAGCCAGTGTCCTCAAGCCGGCATAAAATTTCCAACGAATTGACCCAAAGAGAATATTTTTTAGTGATTATGAAGAAAATTAAGTGAGAAAGCGAGTACACAAAGCGAGTTACGTGGCGCGTTATCTGACTGGCTAAGCTGAGCCTGAAAGTAACACGGAACTCGGACTTGTCTTTCGTGAACTGGTTTATCGCGATGTTCGGCTGTATGATAATGCATCGTAATCGGATTAGACCGGTAAATGTATTGCCGGCGTATCTCGCAATTTGCAGCTGTACAATTTACAAAAGTGCATGTGACGTAAATGCAAATTACATTTGTCTTTGCTCGTTCAATGATTTTAATACGTGTGCAGTGCCACATTACGCGATGTTCCCGACGCGCTCGTCCGTTTTAAATTAAATTCATTAGCCGGTCCGAGTCTTCCTCGCAGAATTTCGATACTTTTTAGTATTCCGGGAAATCAGAATTTCTGGATCTTCTTATTTCTTTCTATTGACCTTATTCGAACTTCTTTAACAAGCTTATGCAGTTATGGAAAATTAATTGAATACGTCAGAAAGTTTGTAGAAACATTAAGTGCTGAAATTAATTCAGTGGCTTTTATGGATCAGTTTGTCATCTGTCTATTTTTATTAATTGAAAAGTAGAACTTATTTATTAATATCTATTGATATTATGCTCAAGTTATGTTACGTAAAATCCTAAGAACATTTGAATTCAAAATGGATCTACAGCTCATTATTTGTAAAAGCACCGAATTAATTTCTGTATCCAATACATTCGTTTAAACTGGAATATTACGTTTTCTAGGCATTCTTTATACCATTTTTAATGAATCTATTACATATTTCTAATTTAATCTTAGATAAATACTACAAGTATTCAAAATAAAAGGCTTTTAATATTAAATGCCCATTTGTGCCAATATTTGCTCTGCACTATACTTACTATATGTACTTGTCTGCATGTAACTGCATGTAAAGCTGGAAACTTACTTAACAAATTGACTTCTATGATTCCTCAGCAATGGCTCAACAAGTTAATCTCTTCCAACGTTTACGTAGTAATAATAACATAAAAATTATAAAATTCTTGTCCCTTCGTCGAAGCTTTCTTTTTTCTTGCTGCCTCTAGAAATTGAAACTTAATTGTACAAATGAAATTTTTCCTCTTCGTGGCTATTTTATTATAGTACATGCATATATTTAATGTTGCTATCATTCTGCCATTAACTGGTAATTTTTCATTTTAAAAGTCACTTAAAAATGAAACGCGCATTCTGAATGCAGACTCCAGTATCGTTGCACCGATACTTTTATACTTTTAATTGGAAAGAACAATGACACGTTGCAAATATCTTTTTCTAAATTACCGAAATAATTGATCTAGATGAAATAAATAAAGTTTCTTCGAATTAAACGCGATATGCACGAATTGTCGAGTGTATTGAATTATTGACGCAGATGTGCATGTATGTACATAAATTTCCCGTTAATCATCGTCAAGGAAACGGAGAAAGGAAAGCGGTGTAACGATAGTAGCGAAAAGTTCTCTCTGTCTCTGCTTTCCTTGCCACTTTTAACAGAAATCTTTGCTCTCTTTGCTTCCTTTCCGAAGAAAAACTTTCAGCTTGTAGCGAAACGAAGGAACGTTTCGACGACACTTTCCTCCATTATTCTGTATTTTCTTTTTAAACCGAGCTCCATCGTCTATTATCTGATTAACGTTCGGTAAATGTCCATTTTAAAAACACTATTAATGGAAACTTTTAAGGAACATTTATGCAAAGATCGATCTACTGTAAGAAATAATCGTCGAGTTTATCGTGCAATGTCGTACGATAATACAGAACGTTTGGGAACCATCATTTTTGAAAAACCTTTAAATAAATTATATTGATAATATTAACAATAAGATATAAAAATAATTGGCGGTGCAAAGGTATGGCAGTGATTTGAGCAGTCCAACAAAAACCGATTCAAAGTCAAATGGAAGCAAATCTATAAATTCGCAGTTGACAAATATTCGTAGTAACAAATTTTTGCACTTTTTAAAATATCCTTATTTATTTTGCATTAAGTGGAATTTAAATAATGGGACTGCCTCTTTCAATTCTACAAACCAAAACCAAAATGTGTAAAATCTGCAAGTTCATAAGGTCGATGTTCTTCCTGAAGAATCCCAAAATAGTTGTATGACGCTTTCTCTTTTTATCAATTTTCTTTAATTTAACAATCTACTATATCTCTTTAAACTCAAAAGATTCTACCGTCGATTCTCTCGAAGGCAAAGTAAATAAAATTTTGTGGTCTTTGTTAACTCTGAAACGAATTATCATTTTGCAAACTTAAACTAATAAAGTGCGGCTATTTTATGTTCGTGTATTACGTAGGATACAGTTTATTTATAGAAGTAGTTTTGTATCGATCGATACCGGGTGTTAGAAAAGTCTGCAGGCATATAAGCCTACAATAAATCTGGAGATCGAAGAGTCTGAAATATTTTGAGAACGAAACATTTTTCAGAACAATATTTCAGAGCAAAGGTTTTCCACATTTTAAACGTTCCATTGAACGGTCCTATCCGTTTGATACTTGATATTAATAATAATTAAACACTTACAATAATTTCTGTTTTTGTTTAAGAATCTTGTAATCCTTGTCAAGATACAGTAATTTCGTTAAAGTTAGAGGACTGAAAGGATCAGGCAGAAGATCGAAGGTTTAATCCTAAACCAAGTCAGCTCTAGGAAAACGTAAAGGAGGAAAAGCGTATAGTAATCCGCAATGATAGATATATGTGGCGAACGTCCACGAATCTGCGAGAGTTTGATCTTAATCCTTGTGTTAGCAAAGCGAGTATAGTTGTCCAATATCGAAGGCTCACAGCATACGACAGGTGACTATAAACAGCTTAAAATTTTCATTAGTTATCGGCTCTCGTTAATCGTAGCATGCTGACGTTCTTAGGCTAACTGGCATATTCTTGTATAATCATTTTCCTTTATAATCAGTTACCTTAAATATATTGGGTCGAACGGAAAATTCGTTCCGTCTTTACGGACAAATTGCACGATCTGTTCTTTTCTTCTCGTGCATCGTTTTCAATTTATGCTCCATTCCTTTCCACGACTTTTCACCATCTTTGTGATAATTTCGTTATTGCATCGGCGCAGAATTGTTCAGTTTTCTGGAGGAGAAGAAACGTTCCAACTCGTCCTTTTAATTTTTCAAAGAAGACAAGCTCCTATGGTCGGGGTAATTTTGTAACGAGCGGAATAAGCGATAATCTGAGCGTGCAAGATGGACAGAAGATGGCAAACGAGGTACAACATCCTTTTTTTTTGTCCTGCGACGATCGACACGCCTGGTCTTGCATTGTCTCGGTGAACCATATTCGAACTCGCGCCAATCCAACGAAAAACAAGTACTTCGATAAATATTTATCTTGCGTTCCACAGTTGACTGTTACCTAATCAACAACAGATTCAACACCAGATTAGATCAATTAAATGGAAATCAGTAGCCGTTGTTTCAACTCCGATCCATCTTTCTACGAACAGAGGAAGCAGACTTTCCGTTCAACTCAATACGATAGAAATAATTGTATTATCGTTATCGATAGGCTGCGCATTTGTATGTATTTGTAGAAAACGTGAAAATTACACGGAATATACATAATACGAAAGATCCTTTCTAGACATAGCGAAATTGTATAACGACTTTACTATGCAATCTTTTTGTAATTCAGTAGTGGTAATCTTCTCAATGCCAAGGGCTTTGTTTGTGTTGCAGGTTGTAGCTAATTTATGGAGTTGGGGAGGATTTGGAATGGGCACTTGCAGGCAGGACTCTAGATTTATCGTGCGTTCATGCCAGTCGTACACTTCCTTCTCACAAGGTGTGGACAAATTGTGTGCATTGTTGTGACCTTTCTGGAATATGTTTGCTAATGGTGTTACCTTGTCGTTGTCTTAGACGATCTCCTAGGAAACTCTATAATATCAACTCGTTCGTTTGCTGCAACACTCGCGTAAATAGAAGAATCACGATTTTAGGAAAAACAAGTTTCAACGATGATCCGTGAATATGAATTGACGCTCTAACGACGCGGTTGAAGTTTTAAAGTTCACTCGTAGGACTGTACCAGCGGAAAGCACAAGGAGCGACTGGTATTTGCGTGCTAATAACTGGAAAACTAGCAATTTTGTAAAAGTTACGTCGTTGTTGCAGAAAGTGAGCGAACTGAGTGTTTCTGTTAAAATTTGAATCGTCCTATTGGAAGCATATTCCAGAAGCTTGTATCACTGCTTAATCAGTTTTCACACGAAAAGAGAAGAGCGTCAAAACTCTTGGCACGTGCAAATGAATGGCATTTTCTTTTCAGAAGCCAACTATCCTTCGGGCTACTCGACTGCCTGTTCTTTCCTCCTCTGGGCTTCTCCTTTCGTTTCTCCCTTCATAGTCTGCTTTATGTCAGCTGAAACCAACTATATAGTAGTCTTACGCAGTAAAATATTCACGGGTGGTGTATACTTTGTATAGTTGTCGCGCAATTTGATAGCACAAAAGTTCTAAGTAAACAAGTTTCGCAATCGCTCTTCTGCGGCCGCAGCTTTCGAAAAGTATTAGAGTCGTCGATACAATCTTACTAACTACCTTATAACTTTATTATCCAAGAAGCAGTCCATCGCATTTTGTTTCCTTTTAATACACTTATCTCCATATTTCTTTATTCTAATTGTGTTTTCTTCAGTTTCGAAGCTTCTTGTTAAAATGACATGAAAAATGTTTAATTGTTCAAGGAGCACTTTTTACTTCAAAGTATCTTCTATTTATCGGTTATATTCAGAGTGCCCTAACTGTCAATTTTCATACAATTTGTACAATCGTAAGAAGTTGAAGCGCTCAGGTCAACAATGACCACGGTAACGTCATAGGAGAAACCGTGGCCGGTCGTATATGACCAACGTTGCAGTCAAAGTGTTAAGCCCTCGCAGTTTGGCCGTCTAAGTTCGCCACACTCTGTATATATACGATACATTAAAATAAAGCGTGGAAACAATGGTAGCGTAGGACGAAGAGTCTCAACGACGCTGTAAATAGGCATGCAAATATGAAACCGGAATTTTTCTATAGAAAATACACGTTTATTGTATGGAAATGATTAAAAATATTTTATTCGAAGAATTGCCCATCGCTAGCTATACTTTTCCCACCTGTTTGGCAATTGGTGGATGCCACGCCAAAAAAACTGTCGCTCTTTTGAGGCGAACCAGTCATCGAGCCATTTTCGTACATTTTCGTAAGAAGCGAAGTGCTGGTCAGAAAGTGCGTGTCCCATCGATGCAAATAAATAGTAATCGGACGGAGCCAAGTCTGGTGAGTAAGCCGCGTGCGAAAGTATTTCCCAACTGAACGCTTCGATCGTTTCCTTCACCGGTTTTGCTGTATGCGATGGTGCATTATCACGAAGCAAAATTACTTTGTCTTGCCTTTTTTGATATTCTGGTCGTTCTTCACGCAAAGCTTGATTCAAATCGATCATTTGTTGTCGGTAGCGTTCGGTATTAACGGTTTCACCAGGTGTTAACAGCTCAGAATAGATCACACCCTTCTGATCCCACCAAACACAGAGCATTGTCCTCCGTCCATAGCGATTTCGTCTTGTAGTCGATGTCGGTGGTTCGCCTAGAGCTACCCATGATCTTTTACGCTTAAGATTCTCAAAATATATCCACTTTTCATCGCCAGTCACAATTCGGTGGAGAAATGACTTTCTTTTGTATCTAGCGAGCAGCATTTCGCAAGTGGTTTTTCGGTTTCCCTGCTGTCTTTCATTCGGTTCGTGTGGAACTCATTTTCCCACCTTCTGGATCTTTCCCATGGCTTTCAAACGCATGGAGACGGCTTCTCGTGTCACGTTTAATCGATCAGCGAGTTGTTGTTGCGTTTGAGCGTCATCCTCGTCCAACGGTGCTTGCAATTCGCTGTCTCGAAACTTTTTCGGTGGTCTCCCACGTTCTTCGTTCCTCGCGTCAAAATTGCCACTTCTAAATTTTTTAAACCACTCAAAGCACTGTGATTTACCAAGAGCATGCTCACCGTAAGCTTCGACAATCATTCGATGCGATTCTGCAGCAGTTTTCTTCAAATGGTAACAAAAAATGCTGTCCGCAAATCGTAGTTTCCAGGCACAAAATTTGACATGTTCAAAGCTATTACAAACTACGCTGTTGTATGAAACTTGTATTGTTCTGAGTCGAAAATGTTTGTGAGATGTCAACAAAGACTTTTGGCATCAATGACGCAGTTTAGTGATAACTACATTATCAGCTAGGGCCATCTGTAGGCAAATTCCGGTTTCATACTAACAGGCCTGATACTTCTTACAGTTCCAACATAAAACAATGGCGTGGCACATTCACGTGACACGGATCGATATTATATCGTGCGTCGAAGCTACGATCGAACGTAAGAACGACGATTGACGGAATCGTAGGTTCGACGGTGTATTATTAAAAAGTAACGGTGCGAAAAGTTAATAATCGACTGGGAATATCGAGGCACGGGCCCGTCTGTGTCGAAGCTGTCGACTCTTGTACGGTTTGATGGGGGAAAAAATATCAACCTCTACCTTTTTCCGGTGACGCGGATATCGAGTGCCAACACTATTCACTGCAAGTCGTCCACCCAGCCGGAACTCGCATTTCGAGGCGAATGCGAAACGTCGTCTATTTCCGACCTGAATGTTCTTCCAAGTCAAACCATCTGCCGCAATCGTACTTTCGGGCAAACTTTGAATGATTTCGTCCGCTTCTCTCGAGTACCAATGCACCGAGTATGCGATGAGTTTAACCCCGGCTGATGCACTACTGTTGTTGTGTTCCCTTGTCTGCTTCCTTTCTATTTGAACGATATAAGAAAGTCGTTTTCAGAGTACGTTTAATTGTCATTTTCTTTTCTTTTCTTCCTTTTTTTTTTCTTTTTTTTTTTTTTTTTTTGAACGACCGAGAAACCAATTTTAAAGCAGCTCCTGGGAGATTATTCTACGTGTAAAATGACGTTCTACAAGTAGAAAATATAGAATAGAAATCGTTTATAAGATGCTCCATTTTCAAGAAAAATATGACCTGAAAATTTACCATGCGCGTCCACCGAATCAGTTTCCCACTAAACACGTTCAAACTGTATTTGTTGAAAACCAGCACTTGAACGAAAAGATTTTATTTTAGATTCGACTTATTTTCACGTGTAGAATAACTGGTCGTTGATTGTTTACTCGTACTTAGACGATAATTAGCGAAGTTTAAGGTAGTTCTGGCGTAAACCTCAGAATTCAAAAGTACTGTGAAATTTCGTGCGAAACTAATTGGAAGCGCGGAAGGGCCAAAGCGTAAAATCTAGAATCGATTCATCACGTGGGTATCGAGAAATTGTTAACAAAAGTCGATACATTTTAACACAGTGACATACAAGTCTCGCGGAAGCCAGAAGACAGATCAATTCCACATTCTATTAATTATTAATCCTTAATTTTATTACATATACACGCGATTAATAGTTATTTCTCAAGAAACAAATGAGTTTACTTACTTCCATGAGTTGATTCGTCGAGAGAATAGCATAAATTATAATAAATCCTACGTAAGATAGTAAGTTTGAAGAATAGTGTTTATAACATTGTCAGGTTTTCTACTTTATTTCTGAAACAGGAAAACAATATTCAAAAATTGTACGAAAATTGGCAATTGGAATTTACTAATTTCTGTAAAGCTGTTTACCTGACTTTTTTGAAATGTTAACAAAAAGACAAGTTTACGTGCATATTTATAATAACAACAGTAATTTCGGTACACAATGTATGGTATTACGTTACAATGTGTAATAGGTTTTTGTCAAACTAAAAGTTAACGTGTATTTTTGAAATTCATGAATTTGTGAAATTTAATTCCCTCCAATATATTTCCATTGATTCATATTTAAATTTTTTAAAATTTCAATTTTCCACCATGTTTACCTCCTGCTATCGTATTCCCATACGAAATGAAAAATATAAATGTGTAGCTGTAGCAATATTGCTCGTTTGTGTAGAACACTTTTCAATATTTCGATTTATGCCACACATCAAAATTCATTTCTATCAAAAACAGAGTATTAATATGTTTTATTAATTTTTAGAACACAATCGAAGAATTACAGTTATATTGGTCATTTTTGTAAAAAAATTCTTCGTTGTATCGTCAATATGTCGAACTTCGAAATTGCTTTTTATCAGGAATATCTTTTACTTTCTACGCGATATTCACTTTCGTTTTCGCTTTTTTACGATGACTCGCGTGTATTTTTTGATACGATCTATAATATAGAAGAATAGAAATAGAAATATAAATAATAAATAATATAGAAGAATAGAAATTATATAGGCTCGAGTTAAGAATTTTTCAAATAATAAGTCAATAAAATAAAAGTCTTTTAAAATATTTCATAACAATTGCCCAAACTTTTGTCCACGTTTTTGATCAAAATAGTTTTAATTTTGTTTAATCAACGGCAATCTTAGACAATTTAAAAATAAGTGTTGAAAATTGGTTATTTCTAGAAATATGTACAGTAACGATTAATAAACGAATGATCATTATCAAATCTAGCCAGTCAATTTCGGAACCAGGGCCGATTCGTCGATATTTATTTCATAAAAATCTCCACTAAAGTGTACCAGTGCATGTTATCGCAAGGAAATTAAAACTTGTAACGCTGTTAAAATATCTTTCAAACGATCGTTGATAATAATTGTTACGAACATTAAACACATTATCTTGTGTATTTATAATGTAAATATAACACATTACGTAATGCTTGTAACATACGAACCTACATAATAATACGAATATTCTGATAATCATTACGGAATCAATGACATTCGAATAACAGAAAGTTTGCACATTGCACATGGAAAAGATAAATCTGTGAAGTGAAAACGACGGTATACACCTGCTACTTGGCCATTATAATATTTCATCGAAATTCATGCGAAAGGTAAAACTCATACACGCGTTACCAGTATTCTAATATTTACGCGTATCCTGAAATGGATTATCATTATTCGTAAATTGAATTTCCATCGGCTGCACAGACTTCGCACAATCGTTCACGAGCGTTTGAAGATGTTAGCAAACATTTATGGCGAACATCTATCAAGCGTTTGTGTGCTTCACGCATTTCCACCAACTATTCAAGAGTTTCATACACGTTCGCAAACAACTTGCACAGCCGATGAATATGCAACTTTGCATTGCATCAGTGTTTCAGCCTGTTCTCCAATTCACAATGCTTTTACTGTGCTGGTATTCGTTTGATAAATTAATACATAGCAGCAGAACTACCTGGAATCTTCCGAATGCTACGATATAAGAACATTCTGCTTTCCAATCAGTCGTATACGCGTCATCGATGAATATTAAATTCAACCATCGTAACAGTTGTAGTCAAAATGACCAAAACCTGCACTATGATATTATTTTTATTATTTTTATTTATTATTGCTTAGTCCGTGCCTTTCGGCTTTGGACGAGCTTTCGGTTTTACATCTCTTTTACCTATTTTGCTTCTTATACAGGGTAGTTGATAACTGTGGTACAAACGGAAAGGGGGTGATTCTACGCGAAAAAAGAAGTCGAAAATATAGAATAAAAGCTTAAAAATTTGAAAAATTAAAAAAATAACGTCAATCGAGGCAACCTAACCCTTGCAAATAATTAGAACAAATTTTTACTACATGTGGACATTATTTATTTACCTATTACTTTATCGACGCATGAATATTAAATTCCGATTGATTAGTCGTTTTCTCTGTACTTTACATTTATTGCAACGTTTTCTTCTAAAAGCAATAGATGTTCCAACGCTTATGAACGAGACTGTATGTACATCGACATTAAGTTATTAAGTTGATATATATACAGGGTGGTTGGTAACTGCGGATACAAGCGGAAAGGGGCTGATTCTAAGCGAAAAAAGAAGTCGAAAATATGGAATAAAAATTTTTTTTTTTAATTTTTCCATCGAGACAACGATCTACAGTGAGATCCGTTATAACGAGACGCGATAAAGTGCACGCGTACCGAGCCAAAATTCAAAGTCGATTTTCTCGAAAACAAAGCCTCGAACGAAAAATTGTTATTCTATATTTTCGACTTCTTTTTTCGCGTAGAATCACCCCCTTTCCGCTTGTACCGCCAGTTGCCAACCACCCTGTATATCTACCTCTCCTCTTATCCACTCTATTATATTGCACTCCCTTAATTATTCTCTCTCAAAAAACTATTGCAACTTTTGGGCTTTTGCCTCCCTGCTGTGCTTCCTTATTGTCGTTCCTCCCCGTCTTTTATTGGCCTTCTCTTCTCTATTATTGCTTTTAGTTCTGTTAGTTCTTCTCCAGTCTCGTTTAGTATTTTTTCTGTGTCCTTTGGTCCTCCCGTTATTTCGCATTCTTCTATTACGTGTCTCAGGTCTTCTTCCTTCTTTTTACACAGTCTGCATCTTTTTTCTCCCTCTTCTTTCCAGTATTTCCTTGCTTTGGTCTCGTTTCCACATCTGAATCTTGCTAACATTTTTCTGTCCTTCCACTTCATCCTCCCTTCCAAGTATTTAAGTTGCACTATAATCATTAGTAGATTATTTTAACTGATTTTGGTTACGGCTAATCGTCCTAAACGATAAAAGTGTTCCTGCTTACCATTAGTCAATAAAGATGAAAGACTTCTCCTTTTCATTGCCCATAACCATATGTACGAGACAAAATTCTTTTATTACCGACGTCATAGACGAAAGATTTTCCTTTTCATTACCGATAGCCGTTATACATAACAGAATTTTCTTTGGTTACCGATAACCATTGCAGATGAGAAGTTTTCGTTTTGATTGCCGATTGCCACCATGCAATGCGAGAATATTTTTGATTTTTGAGTATCTTCAGATATTTTGACTTTACAATCGTCAATGATGAAGACGTCGTTTTATGCAATGCATTTTAGCATTTGCTAAATAATAATATATACATTTGCTGGTTAAATACCTCTGGTTCTGTTAACGTTGGCAATCTTTCTGTCTGTTTAGAACGTCTTTCTTTGTCTGTTTTATAATTCGAAAAATTGAAGGAAGAATTCGTCAGGCGATAAAATATTTCTATAAAATGTAACACTTACAGACGCCTGTCTTATTGCCGTGTATCGCCTTTCGAAGATGAATCTAATCAAATTATATCAGGTTGTCCGAAAAGTTTCTTTCGTTTTATGAGGAAATTATAGACGCACGTTTTTTGTTTTATATTATTTTGTCGAATTACGTACGACCCAATTAATTTTATTAAGATAAGCACCGTCACGTTTTACAGACTTGGTTTCACGTTTGTACGAAGATGCACTGTTGTGAAAAACATGTTTGCGAAAGAAAGATAATATTACACTATTGTACGTAACTATGGCGATTACGAAGAAGCAAATCATTGCAGTTTCATTTAACAGTGTGAAAACTAAAAAAAAGTGTCCCAATACGTTCGAGCGGCAACGCATCATTCGCATTTCTCCAGATATTTGATCGTTTCCAGTTAAACAGCGTATACCGTATAGCGTAACGCACTTTACGTATAAATTAAAATCAAAATGTTAATATAGAATAATATAGGTGTAAATTAATAACGTTGGAGATTGAAGCATATTGCTGTGATTTAGGATTAATATAATTGCGACTGCTGCTGAATCGCAGTTAACTATTCCATCCAACCGAACTTTACTACCACACAGTCGCTCGATCGGGATAGATACATATACATATACTTGTGATACACGCGCAGTAGATATGGTCGTGGTTGGAAATACGTGGATAGCTGTAAATACCGTCGTTCGAAGTTTCATAGACTCGCGTCAATGGTGGCAGATTGCATCGAACGTGACGACCCTCTTTAAAAGTCTCTCATGCGAGAACCTGATACGCTGTCCATTCGTTTCAGATACGTAACAAGATCAGCAGTAGCTCGCGCAAAGACCTGTCAGACCAATTTTTTCTTTCGTTTGATTGCGATTTTCGTTTTATTTCTGGCTTTTTCATACGTATATTTCTTTTTTACTTATGTCAGTCCATTTGCGCTTGTAGCTAAACGTAGTTGTAAGCACGATAAATGCAGAAACGTGTTTTGAATTTTTTCTTCCATTGCGACCTTACTTTTGTTTTTTCGATTTTTCATATATATATATATGGGTTAGCGTTAGGTTTAGGGGCGTGTAACGAATCTTCATTCGGACTAGCCATCGTTGTTGCACAATAGAGATTATATTTACTGGTATAAATATGACTTTTACAAAGTTTGGCAAATAACCGTGGTGATTAGACACTCGAGATGTTAATGACAATGTTCTTAGGTTCAATAACGAATCTACGGTCAACGGGCTAACTCTTTGTTAAACGTAGAATGTATTTCGAAGCACAAAGTAACGTTTGCTGTGACGCTCGGTATAATACCGCACGTAAAGACGATGTGAAAACTCTGCAAGGTAATCGCAAGAATAAAAGACCAATGGAAACTTTCCTCTCCTTACGATCGCGTTTGTTCGTTGCATATTGGCCGGGGATACCAACAAAATTCCAGCCGCCGTTGCTAGGCAGACCCGCGTAGAACTGACATTGCTCCTGCCCGGGGTTTGATCGTTAATACAACGTGTGTCCCGCGATATTGGCACTTCTCTGTTAGGTAAAAACGTTCATCCCGTGACCAGGGCTACGTTCGGCGACCAGTTGTGTCACCTCGAGCCCAAGCCCACTGTCACAAATCTCGGGCAAACATAATAGGATTGAATCGTAACGACTATTTCTAAGTTTCATCATTTAAGTACAGCTATAATAAAAAGTCTAAGCTAAAGTATTGGGGACCTTCCCAAAAATTCCAAAAGAAAGGCCCCGATGTCCTTTCATCTCCGACATATATATTTGTCTTTTTATTAGTTGTGCTTTTAGCTAAACATAGGTTAGCTAAACATAGGTAGAGACTTTTACATATTCTTGAAAACGACGAAGATATTTTTTGGGATCATTTAAAGTTCAATTTTACGTTTCCCTTTTTTTGTTTTCTATATCGAAACATTTTATAGTGATCGAATGAATACGCCATTATGGTAACTTAATTGCGACTGGGAATCCATCGATCATTTAAAAATACATCAGTCTTAATTGACATTGATGCACTTGTCATGGGAAACGCAAATGAATAACAAAATTTCATTGAAAAATATATTCGCTGTACTTTGAAAGTGGGAGCGTAACATGGTTAGCAATCTTGCACGAAATTGATCGATTTTCGTGTTGAGGATGAGTGATTAAGCCGCGTACATTGTTAATACGTCGCTTTTCGTTCAACTTCCGATGTATTAGTTTTGAAACAAAGCTGTCAAAATTGATGTGCCTTCTCGATAAATCACGCGTTAATAGCTTGTACTTAATATTAAGTTGTTCTCTATTATGAAATAAATCGCGAAGAAAATTTGAAAAATGTAGTCGAAACAAACAACTGATTTAAAGGGAACTTTCTTTAAAATGTTGCTGTAAGTTTGGCCTTTTTCATCGTAAGAAGCGTTTTATCTGTGCATTAATTATACGCGTAAAGTTTCAAATTCATAATTTAAATATACAAATTTAAATATAAAATATTTGAAATTTTACATTGCATTCTACATCGTAATATATTACAGTTGATTGTAATCTTTATATGTTAATGTCCATGCTTTGGTTCCTATCATCTACCTCATATTTTAGTTCTGAAAAATATTGAAATTAATTATTTTGTAAGTTAGTGTATATTAAGTACTTGAAATCTGTTAGTGTATATCATTTATATTAATTGATACTTTCGTAGACGCTCATGCTTGTGGTATTAACAGAGAGATGCTTACACGTCTCTCACGCATTTTAATTCTTTCTCAATTTAATTTTCTGCGGAATAGTTCCGTGAAATAGACGATTCTCAAGTTCTTGGAAATTAAACTTTTAACCCACAAAAACATCTGCAAAGCGCCTCGTATGTTATTTTAGACGTTGACGTATTCGAGACACCAAGAATCGCACATAATTTTATGCCGAGCTATATTAAGTGGTATTTTTAGTATACGTCGAGTTCTGTTTCATTTTTATGTCAAAGGGTTAAACTGATACTTGTTCGAATATCGTGCGAGAAGATAAAGAGAAATAAAAAGAAAGGCAAGACACAAGAAGTTAATTCCTTACAGGACGCAATTTCGAGGGTATCTGATTAATCGAATCATTTTATTAAACGAGTAACAAGAAGACAAGTTTAAAATGGATATTCTTTGATGACCACCATGCTCGTCATTACATTACACACACTCTCCATTTATATTTTAAATTACGCCACAATGCGCCCACGTTTTTTGTATGCAAAACAGTTACAGTGCAAGATGAACGATAATGACAACTCGTACGTTGTGATGGGATCTGAACCACTTTCAATCGTTTCGAGTTTATATTATGTAGGAGGCAACAAATTCGAGTTACATCGAACGTGATTCGAAGTCTGGAAACTCTTGGAAGTCTGGACAAATCTTGAGTCTCTAAGGTCTCGAAAGTCTTGATCGTCTTGAGACACTCAAGAGTGTTGATGGGTTTTGAAAGCTTCAGCGTTCGACGTCTTACGTGATTTTCGCCTACGTTTGTTCGAACAGCATCGTTGACACGGGAAGTTATAGAAAATCCAGCAAGATCGACCTATCGTACACGCGTTTATCTCAAGACTATCGACTCAAGACTTTCAAGATGATCAAGACGATCGAAGCTTTCAACATTCAAAATTTGTTATAGTTCAAATGTTTCAAGACTTGCAACACGCCAAAGACTTTAAAAATTCTTCAAGATGTATCAAGACTCAAGATTATCGACTCAAGACTTTCAAGATGATCGAGACTTTGAAGACTTGCAAGACGATCGAAGCTTTCAACATTCAAATTAGTTATAGTTCAAATGTTTCAAGACTTGCAACACGCCGAAGACTTTAAAAATTTTTCAAGATGTATCAAGACTTAAGACTATCGACTCAAGACTTTCAAGATGATCGTGACTTTGAAGACTTGCAAGACGATCGAAGCTTTCAACATTTAAAATTTGTTATAGTTCAAATGTTTCAAGACTTGCAACACACTGGCCTTTAAAAATTCTTCAAGACTATCGGCTCAAGACTTTCAAGATAATCGAGACTTTGAAGACTTGCAAGACGATCGAAGCTTTCAACATTCAAATTAGTTATAGTTCAAATGTTTCAAGATTTGTAACACGCTGAAGACTTTAAAAATTCTTCAAAACGTATCAAGACTCAAGACTATCGACTCAAGACTTTCAAGATGATCAAGACGATCGAAGCTCTCAACATTCAAATTATTTATAGTTCAAATGTTTCAAGACTTGCAACGCGCTGGACTTTAAAAATTCTTCAAGACGTATCAAGACTCAAGACTATCGACTCAAGACTTTCAAGATGATCGAGACTTTGAAGACTTGCAAGACGATCGAAGCTTTCAACATTCAAAACCTGTTATAGTTCAAATGTTTCAAGACTTGCAACACGCTGAAGACTTTAAAAATTCTTCAAAACGTATCAAGATTCAAGACTTTCAACAGCTCGAAGCTTCGAGTCGCGTTCAAAGTAATTCGAACTTTTCATCAAATATGTAGCCATACAGATTCGAATCGGCTCTAAATGTTTCAGATTCCATCACTGCTCGTGCATGGTCTCGTGTGTAACATTGCATCAGTGCATAATGGTATAGCGATAGGTAGCAGGTAGACGTTCGTTAGATTGTTCGATGGCATCCACATTGTTTCTTCGAAAGGCTGCAAAACAATGTGCGGTCACTCAACTTCCTCGACGTGCGCTTCCTTGTAGGTCGGAGTCTCTCGCCGATCCTCATTTCCGTAACGCGTAAAACATCATCTGGCAATGAATCTGAGTTCGGCGGAGATCATTTCCTTCGAGATATAACCTAAACCACTTGTGCTTTAACTATTTCCGCGGAACAAGACCGACCTCTTTCAGTTAAGTAGCATTTGAATTTCCTAGAAACTTGCAGACCAGTTTACTTTATTTCGCGAACTGGGTCGTTGCCGAGCTACCAAGAAAGTCGATTTGCTAAGTTTCATTTCCTTAATAAATTACTTCCAAAAGGATAATTGATAATTACGTTTCAAAACGTGGTCGTTAACGTATCAGAGAAGGAACAAATAGAATCTCAAGAAATGTGAAAAACATATTGATTTCAGTTTATAGGTATGTTTATTTGGAAGCAAGTTTATACATGAAACTACACCTACGTGATATGTTCACCTCTGTCGATAATTATACTAAGGCACCTATGAAAACACGTGCAAATTCAAAGAATCGCTGGAAAATTGCCAAACCTTTAAAACTTATTATCTCATTCGAAACGTTAAACTATTCAAGATTCATGCATTCGGTATCGTAATTGTTGAGAATTGTGGATCTTAATTGCCAAAATATAAGTAAAGGAACACTAAGATTACACTTAGAATTCATATTAAAATAGTTTTAGATTTATTTAATAAACGATTTCCAGGATTTTCGTCGATATACATTTGCACGTGTCTCAGCACTTTCTTTGTCTCACCATCTTCCATACCACACTGTCAACGGAACAGTTACATTCATCTGTTTTTCGAGACGCCGCGCACACACATACTTCCGCGCACTCATATTCACATATGTGTGTCACTACTACGCGGCCAATCTAGTCTGACACACAAAATTATACATAACTCAATAATAATAATAATAATAATAATAGCCTCGTCAATTTTGTGTAACCGTATTAAATCTTCTCTTATCTATAATAAATAGTTTATCTACCACGCTGATACTATTTCAATTACTATTCTCATCAATTTTGACATTTACATTATCATTGCATCTGTTCGTATTCAATTCCACGTATAATATAAACGATTTCACGGTTATTGAAATTTCCTATATTACTATAACCCTTGCAAATAATTAGAACAAATTTTTGCTACATGTGGACATTATTTATTTACCTATTGCTTTATCGATGCATGAATATTAAATTCCGATTGATTAGTCGTTTTCTCTGTACTTTACATTTATTGCAACGTTTTCTTCTAAAAGCAATAGATGTTCCAACGCTTATGAACGAGACTGTATGTACATCGACATTAAGTTATTAAGTTGATATATATACAGGGTGGTTGGTAACTGCGGATACAAGCGGAAAGGGGCTGATTCTAAGCGAAAAAAAGTCGAAAATATAGAATAAAAAAATTTTTTTTTTTTAATTTTTCCATCGAGACAACGATCTACAGTGAGATCCGTTATAACGAGACGCGATAAAGTGCACGCGTATCGACCGAAAATTCAAAGTCGATTTTCTCGAAAACAAAGCCTCGAACGAAAAATTTTTATTCTATATTTTCGACTTCTTTTTTCGCGTAGAATCACCCCCTTTCCGCTTGTACCACCAGTTACCAACCACCCTGTATATTATAGTAATTAATAGAATATTAAGTACAAGTATGAGGTAACAAACGTTTATTTTTATTTGCATTGAAATTTTCATTGTTCTGCTAATTTGCATCTCAACGTTAACACAAACTAAATAGCATTGCGTATGTTTGCAAACAGTTTTAACTTATTATAAGCCCTGATTGCTGATTATATCGTATAATCGTTGTTCATGATCATTATAAAGGCTTTTCAAACAAGGAAATGTTATACCGTACTATTGGACTTCAGATTCCCTGCGTTAATATACAACATACCAATTAATGAAAGCGTAATTAGTATACTTGAAACCAATTCGTCATATCAAAATTACGTGAACGATCTGTATAATTATTTTCGTAGAATATAACACCAATTAACGAGGAAAGAAGAACCCGTAATCCAACAAGTCCAGAGGAAATCGAAACTTTTACTTAGACCCGTTATTATCGCTTCCTTTCACCGGCTATGTAACCATTTGTCTTCGAAAAAGAATTCAGAAAAAAAGATACAAACATGCTGCATTCAGATCAGCTTCACTGGTATCTTTCCAGCTATATTTTTAGTCCTTTCGCTGCAAAATGATGATGTGCTGCAACAACTATCGCGAGGGAGGGTGTTCGTGAAAAATTGGCCAGTTTCGAACGAAAAATTCTTTCAGTTTGTCTAAGAGCATCTCTCGCGGAAGGAAAAACATTATTTGCATTTCTCCGAAATGCGATGGGAAAGTTGAACGAAATGAAAGCAACGATGAGAAAGTGGCAGGAGTCAATGTACCCTTGCGTTAAATTTGATCTCCATTTACTTCAAATTCCGCTCCAGCTACGGAATAATTGTTCATTTATATCGACAAAATAATTATTCGGGAATTTTGGGGTAAATAGATCGAAATTTGAAATCGAGCAAATTTGACGTACCACCAGATTACTGCTACGCGAGAACAATAGGCGAAAGCTCGTTCGAGGAGTTTGTATTTGTAAATGTACGTACTGAGTGTCACGAACGAACTGCGCTCAATCTAAAAACAGAATTAACGTAAAATACTTGTGTTTGAAGTAATTATGAAGTGCAAAGATCCGAGTAATTAGAGATATTATCGGAGATTTTTCTCCATCGCAACTGTCAGCTGCGATGTTTCGATTGGGTACTTTAAATTCCAAATTGCGGTAACGTTCGATTCCACTAACCACCAAAAACATCAAATCGATATACAACCAGATAATAGCATTTTGATTTAAACGAAATTGCACTCTAGGTACTCGAATAATTTCGAATATTTTGTTCGCGTATTCATTGACAAAAGTAAACCCGGATTGGATACCACTATAGCAGATGCATGCGGGCGCAAAGTTCGTGAACGTGTTGTTATTCGCCGCACGCACGTTTTTTTTTTTTTTTTTCTTTCTGTTTTAATTTGTACTTTACAATTTGTCCAGCTGGACATTTGGTAAATTTTTCTTACTTAATTGCTAAATAACGTGTGGATGGCTACCCCCAGCTGATACCATCTTCGAGTTTGACTGTTTTATTTCTTCAGTGAAGTTAATGGAGTGTTTTCTAGAACAAAAGTCTTTTTTTATTTAATTTGTACTTCACAATTTGTCCAGATGGACATTTGGTAAGTTTTGCTAATTTAATTGCTAATTAACATGTGGATGGCACCTCCCAGCTGATACCATCTTCGAGTTTGACTATTTTATTTCTTTAGC
The DNA here is from genome assembly GCF_011952205.1 of Bombus bifarius. NCBI lineage: Eukaryota > Metazoa > Arthropoda > Insecta > Hymenoptera > Apidae > Bombus > Bombus bifarius. The sequence continues at coordinate 29,837 of NW_022884651.1, forward strand.
CAAGTTAGTGGGGTGTTTTCTAGAACAAAAGTCTTTTTTTTATTTAATTTGTACTTCACAATTTGTCCAGATGGATATTTGGTAAAATTGTCTAACTTAATTGCTAAATAACATGTGGATGGCTACTTCCAGCGGGATACCATCTTCCAGTTTGACTATTTTATTTCTTCAGTGAAGTTAGTGGAGTATTTTCTGGAACAAAATTTTTTTCCTATTTAATTTGTACTTTACAATTTGTCCAGATGGACATTTGGTAAGTTTTTATAGCTTAATTGCTAAATAACATATGAATGGCTACCCCAGCGGGATACCATCTTCGAGTTTGACTATTTTATTTCTTCAGTGAAGTTAATGGGGTGTTTTCTAGAACAAAAGTCTTTTTTTGTTTAATTTGTACTTTACAATTTGTCCAGATGGACATTTGGTAAGTTTTGCTAATTTAATTGCTAAATAACATGTAGATGGCTACCCCCAGCTGATACCATCTTCGAGTTTGACTGTTTTATTTCTTCAGTGAAGTTAATGGGGTGTTTTCTAGAACAAAAGTCTTTTTTTTTTATTTAATTTATACTTTACGATTTGTCCAGATGGACATTTGGTAAGTTTTTCTAACTTAATTGCTAAATAACATATGAATGGCTACCCCAGCGGGATATCATCTTCGAGTTTGACTATTTTATTTCTTTAGCCAAGTTAGTGGGGTGTTTTCTTTTTAGTCTTCCACTGCTCGCACGTGGTAACGATTTTGTAGTACTTCGGATTAGCTCGATGCCCAACTTCCACCGATTTGCCGACAAAATTCCTAAAAAATTATTTCGTTCATGAATCGCTGTCCGAAGAAGATGAAGATTAAATGTAACGCACGGGTAAGTTTCACCCGCTGGTAGTTTTTTATCTTGCCACTCGTTCTTCTCAACTTCTCCGCTACATTTCGGATAAATGTTAATAACACGTTTTCTTTCTCAAGAGAAGCTCGTAAACGTCTCGCAAGAATTTTTCGAGAAGGTTCAAAGATATCCATTTTTTAACATTCTCCTTTGCTTGGGAGGCGAATTAACCGACGAGTACTTAAGAAAAGATCTGCGTGAACGGAGTACCTTCACCTGGTGTTTGCTCTTCGGCCGGTGCTCACCGCCCATTAATTAAATATCACTTCTCGGAAGAACGTTTCCTCGTCGACTTATATACGCGCCGTACAAGAATAATAATCACCAGAGAATAATAGCGCCTAGCAGCATTCGCGTTCAGGCGATAACGCTTCTTCGTCTCTTTCCTTGTTTCTTTCAACCGGAACCCCTGCCGAGATAGCTCGCGGCGAACTTTGCACGCAATTGCTCGCGTATCACTTGACGAACCGCACGTTGCATCGCAATAATTATTCAGATCGCGTGACCGCTCTTGCAATACAGTGCCGCCGATATAACGACCCTTGTAATTCCGCGCGCTGAACGCAGTGCCAGAGAAAAATCGAACACGACTCATTATCGACCCACTTTGCTTCGCGGCTCTAGCAGCATCGATCGATCCACATCGGGTATAATCGACCCATTACAGCCGATAATTGATGGTTAAATTGCCTCAGCTTGATCGAATATGAGTAGATTAGAATTGGGTGATCTCCACCTTCGCTCGTTTTCAGGTTTAGTGCATCGAAGCGTAATTCTTTTCAGCAGCGTTCTGAATCGTGTTTTCCTTAGAAAAATGAGAATACGGAAAAGGAAATTATTTATGTCGCCGAAAAGTACACGCGTTTCTTCGATGGTGGACGCTCTTTCCCGGAGCAGACAAGACGCTCGTTTGTTGCAAACTTACAATTACAATTTTTAAAATTACAATTTTAGAGATAAGCAGTTTGAATCGTTGTGATTTTGTATGGACATAGCATTAAAGTGTCGAAACATTTTAATTTTCTTATTTATTTCGACAAATTCACATTTATCCTTAGAGCTACCCTCGTTCTGTGTTACGACACTTGACGCAAATTCATTTCTCGATATTATGGATTTTATGGATATTATGTGGTTAATACCGTCCAAAAAATGTTCAGCAAAAGTCATGCATATTATTTCATCGTCAAATTCGTAAGCTAAAGTAATACGGTGTTATAAAAAAAAATACAAAAAAGCCATCGTCATCTTTCCAGCAATATTATGATAGCGCAAGATACGACGCTACTTTTTAAACTTCGATGAACGTCGCGCTTTTGTTGTAACGACGCAACTGAGATACGTGGAGGTTTATGTAGAGGATGGTTGATCGTGAGATTTATAAGACGAGATTGCTCGTTGTTGAAACCGTCAAGTGTATTTAAAATAATAAATAAATTAATACAGACGATAATCGCTCGTACTAACAGATTCGCTAAAGTCAGTGTAAATCGCTAATTAGATCGCTGATAATTAACAGATAACTGATAGATACTGAACTCTTTACGATCGCGTCCGTTTATTTATTCTGGTCGGGGGAGAGCCGGAAAATTCAAATTCGTCTTCGCTTGACGGTTGCACGTAGCGACGACATTGTTTTACCCGGAGTTTATTTATTATTGCATTATGTGTATCCTAACGATATCGATACTCAGAGGCAAAATAAAAACACGATTTGAATTGTCTTGTAGCTCGTGCACCGCTACAGATATATCACCGTTGAAGCAAATCGGTAGGAGTAAACGTAAAAATGCAACAGCGACACGAGCCTCTTGGTGTTGTAAGATTTGGACTCGACTCTAAGTTAGTGTAACAGATGCGGTTGACGTAGTTTGTGAAAGAAGATATGTAACCGGAAGGCTTGTAACCCCATTAGGAAATCGATAAATGTACTAGTACCGCTATTGCTAAATTAACTCGTAAAAAGTACCAACAGCAGCCGTATTTTCTCTGTACTAATAATTCAAAGACTGGAAATTCCGAGTTATGTCGTTGTTGTAGCAAATGAGCGAATTGTAGAATTAGAGGATATCCAATTCTCGAAATTATGCCTCGTAAACGAAATTTCCATCCATTACCATACTCTGTAGCGACAATGTATTCGAAGAAAATACGTGCTATGCATGTACCGTCTTTCGTTAAAGATCTTTATCTCTTCCTATGGATGATTACGCTAACCACAACCGTGATTCATGTCGAGGTTAAATTGTATCGTAAAGCTTGTTTTATGTTTGGTCGGGCGTTTCTATGAATTTCTGCTAATTAATGACGTATACAGGTGCGATCAGATATATATTTCATGAGTAATGGCGCATTAATATGCGCGTTATATGCCGGGTAGAAAAGAAACCATACGCGTTGCACAAAGTATGCGCACATACACATTTCAATTACGGTTGATCTTCGTTTTCGGTTCCAGCGATCTAAAATAATCCCAAAAGACACATACAGGTGAAAGTACAGGTGAAAAGTTCGCAGTCCTGATAAGCTATACTTCACCCAGTGCAAGGAATTTGTCTAATATGTAAGACATTTTTATGCGGATGACATTTCATCGCCTAACATATTATTTGTATCGTATTCTTAACCGATAGTATGTGTTAGGGATTGTTGGAGATTGTTTGAAACTGTTTGAGATTGTTTGAAACTGTTTGAGATTGTTTGAGATTATTTGAAACTGTTTGAGATTGTTTGAAACTGTTTGAGATGGTTTGAAACTGTTTGAGATGGTTTGAAACTGTTTGAGATTGTTTGAAACTGTTTGAGATTGTTTGAAACTGAGATTGAGATTGTTTGAAACTGTTTGAGACTGTTTGAGATTGTTTGAAACTGTTTGAGATTATTTGAAACTGTTTGAAACTGTTTAAGATTATTTGAAACTGTTTGAGATTGTTTGAAACTGTTTAACACATGTGTTAGCACAGAGATGGTACAAGTATTAAATTGTGCACTCAAAAATGACAATTAATTCTGACCTGTCACAAACTTGGACTAAGGGCAAGCTCAAACACGGTCAATAGTTGGGTCAAGTACCAAGTAAAAACGAGCATGAAAACGACGTTTCTCGACCATAATGAAACAACGTGAATTCAGCTTTACTTGCTACTTAACGAAACCACTACCCGTATCTGAACCTGTCTTTAGGCTAACTTTATGACAGCCTAGGATCAACTGCTATTTTAGATGTCACAATTTAATGCTTCTAACTCGGTTCTAACGTTCATAGTGATACGCGACTTATTATTACTGCGTAGTAATTTCTCATATTTTAGATAGTATGCGTTTTAGTTTTCCTGTCGTAATAACAAATATCCTGTCATCAACCTGTAGTTTCGAAGAAGTCGTGCGACTAGAACCAGTCGCCTAACAGGTCTCTAACGAGGTCGAACCTGCTACAACTTTCTACAAGATTGACCAAACTATCGTCCACCCTTATGGTGGAGTTCCCTTTCTGAAACATAATGCGTTCAGAGTGTAATGGAAGAGACGACACGCGATCTCTTAAAAACCTTCAGCTCACGGAGTTTTAAAGAGAATTTTGGACACGACACAATGAGAGTTAAAACAGAGTTTAGAAATCGGCAAATGTTGAACGTAAAGTTGGGGCATTATCCGTGCAAGATTGCAAGGTTGCTCTCAGACTATCAATGTGCAGGATGTATCACAACATGTGAAATCAAGTCAGCAGTGAATAGGAGACACTGAAACAATGAAAAAAGTTTACTTCAGCACGTGTTCTATCTGATCTTCTTTAGAGAGGTAATCGAGTGTCTGGAGTTCCATTTGGTCTCGAAGTTTTCTTCGAAGCTACGCACCCGTGAGAAAATTGAGCGAATCCGAGCAAAAGGAAAGGATATAGAGCGGTTAACAAGTCGTCGGTACTTCGAGTTTCTCAATTAAAACGATCGATACGTATTGTCAATATTTATCGATGAACTGCTGTTTCGTTGAGAAGCTTGAAATACTGAATATTGTTGATTGTCAAACAGAGGAAACACGAGAAATTGCACGAACAACGTCTATTTTCAGGTAAATACGATACGTGGGGCATTAAATTTAATTAATGTTTGTATAAATAATATCCACTGTGCGTCACTTACGACCCAAATTTATCGAAACGGGATTGATAATTTCACGAACTGATCGATTATTAATGCTACGTGTTTTGATATGTAACACTATAGCTGATATAGCGTGCTACAGCAGATGACGTTTAATCAAAATATTTCGCTTTGAAAAATTATATTACGGTGGAAATTTCATGTTTACGATATTCGCAGAATATATTCCTCTTATTCAATGTATTGTCTCGCATTTTTGTCGAAAGAAAATTGAGCTGAAATTTCATTCCGTTTCAAATACTAGTGATTATCGTTTCTTCTTTGGTTCTTCTTAAAATCTACATTTCACTTCACATACAAGTCACAAAATATAAAATTCTAAACGACCATTGTACGTTTTATAGCAGATAATACTATCTTGTGTTAATGATTATTCTAAATATGTTTATTTATATAAATTGGTTTATCGAAAACTTATTCTAATAATATAAAGATATTATAAAATATAATACTATAAAGATATTTGTTTAAAAAACATGTAGTTTATTTAGTGTATTACGTTGTGGGACATATATAACGAAACACGTACGATCAAGTTACAGACGTACAATAAAATTTCATAACTAGAAAACAGAAGCGAAGAGAAGCATTCAATTTACACTAAATATCGTTAGATGTTCTGTTACTTATGGCCGGCACATTCCTTCTCGTACATTTCCTTCTCGTGGAACGCTTTAAATTATTTGAAAACGGAATGTTACGGATAGATCGTGGATACACTTATGCAAATTCCTATTTTTCTGAATAATTAGAAAATCTCTTCCTGATTCATTGAAAGAACGAAATTTATTAATTTGAAAGATTTTATTAATTTTATTAATTCCAAGGATTAATTGAAAGGGCAAACTTAACGAAGTAAACGTTTCAGCCGCAAAATATTGCAACGAGTACTATGCTTTGATCATTTCACGTAGTTTCTTTTATACATTGTGTACATTCTATATATTTCTTCGTCTTCAGATTTCTCATAAACGCATAAAAGTCCCACTAATAAATTATCCACTATTTTTCTGTTGTCAGTTACTTTTGAATACGAGAGAACATCGAGCCTTACGTAGAATTTATCAACGTTCTGATCTTTTCCTATGAAAAAGAATAGGACTAAACAAACCACTTAAGCTATCTATGGGCGAACAACGCTTAACTTTCCATTAAGCAAAGTCGCACTTTTCTAGCGAGCATCGTTTAATAACGGTGATTATTTTAATAAATTGTTGCACACTTAACTTTCACGCAATTATTACCACGCTACCTTCTCATGAATCACCACTGTTCCACGATCTCGCATTACTTTTCAATTTGCGAATAATGCACATACGCTCATCTGCATATCGGATTACATACGACTAATTGTAAGAAGAAGAAAACGGCCGACGAGGCGCACGCAGGCAAGGCAATTACGCGCATAAATATGTAACACAGGATGTTTCGCGTTCGTGTGTAATTGGCTGGCTGAATCAACGGTGATTTGAACAACCTACTCGTACCGTATAGGAACGGCCATTTCGTACGACTCTTTGCAGATGTAGCATGTAACATGCAAAACGTTTCGCGATTTTCTGCGAATCGATCATCGTTTATCCGTTTCGAACATAGTATAATATGGTACTTGGTTGGTCAATCTAACAATCATCTATCAATGACTTCGATGTACTTACTAAGATTTCAATAACTGGCTACACGAAAAACATAGAAATCGTTTGCTTAAAGACGATCGGTCATGCATTGTTGACCTTTGCATTTTGATGGATGCAGGATATTTTTCGGCAAAGTAACTTCACAGTTCTTTAACCTTGGATTTTTGCATTGTTAGAAATCTGGAAATGATAATTGTTCAGTATAGTGTGTGTCTATTTGTTCATTTATTTATTTATTTCTTTCTAAGGTTATTTTAAAATGGCCCCATTATCATTATGGCTGGTTTTCCACCAGATAAAGTAACTTCTCATTTTCTTCGTTTTTTTCATTTAAACTTTGCTCTGCTTGAAAGAGTCACGCTAACATTTTGCAATAAAAAATACCGCATGATATTCTAGAAACTTGCAAGAGCTTCTCATCAACAATTCTTAGAGATTAAATTCAACGATTCTTAGAGACTTAAATGATCCAGTATGCAGACAACGTCATTAAAAACGTCATTAAATATCTTTTAAACTAAGCGTCTCCACATACAAGTACACCTTAGTACATGTTTTGTAAGGAACCAAAAAGTGTATAAAAAAACTATATAATTTCGTTAAAAAAAAATCAATTCCACTTTGCAATTGCACCGGTGCATTTTCGAAACAGGTAACACGATAAAGCGTGCTAAACGGTGCAAAATTTTCCTCTACGATCTTTCTCTATCTTCACGTGGAACAGAGTTGCCTATGTTATTTATCTTATCGTTATCATACTGTCGTTATATATGTTATTGTTGTTATACTTGTTCCAATTGCTAGAAACACCCTGTATAGTAGTTCTGTTTCTTCGTGCTGTGCTATACACGTTCATGCACGCTGTCCTACATTTCGATATTACGTACTTATTCCATGTACTTCGCTTAATCGCAACTGTAGTTCTAATACATGCTACTGCTCTCGAGCTTATTCATATTAAATGTGTTTGAGATTATGCTAAATCGGGATATTGTACGCTTTGAGGTAAGCTAGAATCCTTCGAAATGTAGATATTTGGACATTAGTGTATTGTCAGTAGATTGCGGATTTCTCTGCATTCATAGGGAATTAGCAGGAATGCGAACAGTGCAAATAATGTAATATGCCAAGGTATGCAAAACGTTCAACGTAAAGTATTTAGTATAATATTTAGTGAGTGAAACAAATTTCTATTTAGGTCTCGTTTCTTTAATTACGTTCGCAAAATTATAAAAATGCATAGAGGTCCGCGGTTCAATCACTGGCGAAAATTTTAATAATCATTGAGATAGTTTTATATCAATTTCTAGTATGCTGCGTGTATTTGTTGGTTGTTTATTAGCGTTTAAAGATTATCGCTGCGTCATGTTCAATTTGAAGAAGTTTCTCTTTAAAATGAATTTTTATATTGCATTTTAGAATATTTCTGTACAAGTGGCGTTCAAAGGTTACCAAAAAATTTTGTAAATTGCTTCTCACTACTTCGTAGACTGCTAACTTTTTCAATGCCTGATCCTGTTTTTCGTGAAGCAACAAGAAATTGTCTTCTAGTCTGTGAGAAAGTAAACGCACCTAATTCGATGACTTCGAATTACTTGAAGATCAATTGCTCCAGAAGTGGAATATTTCATTATTAAATGTTCAATAATTATATAATTTAATAATCAACGTGTTTCTCGTTAAATATGAAGCCTATTATAAGAAGAACACTATAAATCAAGTTTCCATTTTTCACAGGAAAACATTTCCAAAATTCAACACCTGATTCATCCCAAGTTACCGCAAATATCTTCCCATTTGATTTTAAACACGCGTGTTTCGCACTCTTCAAAATATCCAAAATATTTCTCGTCATAACATTAAATTATTGCTTGTCTTAATATTTAATTATACCTTGGCTTCTACAAAAGTTCGTCATCTAAAGTCATCTTACGTAATTCCATCATTCTGGGACATAGACTTGTTTTCTTCTTATATTTTATTTTGCAGAAAGTATTTCACATTGTCTCATTTATGAAGAAACGCATATCAAATAAACTTAAATGAATATGCGATTACCAGATATTGCAGCTTCTTTTCTACCAGTTACCAAACTTTTACAACTACTATTTTCTATGTCTGTTCTATCATTCACAATGTACATTATATTAGCCACTTCTTAAAAGGTTTACATCTCTGGAGCCGACAGATCGTTCTTGCTTTTAGTTTCTTCTTGTTGCTTCTCCATTTCATTTATTTTCCAAAAGAAACGTATCACAAACCCCTTTCACGATATTTGTAATAATCGTAGAGGAGCACTCGTAGCTTACAAACAGATTACTTCAATTATTCTTCAATTAATTGAACCTGAATTGCCAATACTTGTAACACGTCAGCAATGGTTGATCTATATGTTGATTTATTTTAAATCTGCTTTGTCCTTTTCTTTTTTTAGTCCTGTGATATTAAATATCACGTGTACCGTCACATAGCTACTGCTAAAATCAGAAAATCAACAAATATGTCCCTGTCGTGTTTCGCTTCTGTGATCGCCATATACGTGAAATGTAACCAGAATTCAAATATTGTTATAACTTAGCGATGCATATGTCCACGTTGCTATGACTTACGACGACGCGATGTAAACAAGGATGCAACAAAGGATGGTATTAGTATTTCAGTCAGCACATCGTAGGATAACATGGCACAGCTGCATTGTTCACGCGACGATGCAAGACCAAATGTAATGCATCGTTTCCGCACGCGTTGCATCTCGACTTGGAAACACCGTGAAATCTCGTCTTTCGTCTCCTACATACCGCCATTATTTATCCGCCTCGAGCCTGACATATATTTGACGCGAACGATAGCGTGGCATCCTCGTTTCGCTCAGAACTCACGAGCTTCAACAGGAAGAAAAAAAGAATTTCGAAGCGAAGAACGTAGAATTGGAAAAATATATTTATTTCACTGCTATTGCTTGAACTGCAACATGTGAGAAAAAAGAACTTAGAAACGCTTATAATTAATATTAAGCAGTGTATTACAGTTTCAAGCCAACAGAGAAACATCATTTTTCAAATGAACATTATAAGGAACAATTTATTATTATCCAGCACTGTATATGAATAAGTGAAAATTATAAGGAACAATTTATTATTATCCAGCACTGTATATGAACAAGTGAACATTATAAGGAACAATTTATTATTATCCAGCACTGTATATGAACAAGTGAACATTATAAGGAACAATTTATTATTATCCAACACTGTATATGAATAAGTAAACATTGTAAATGATAGTTTATTATTAACCATCACTGACACGAATAACTGTGAAAATGCATAACACACGAATATGCTGATCATAAGTATAAGACATCTATTCTTTAAATATATTAAAAAAACATGTTTCTATATTATTTATTGGCAAGCATAAATTTTGTATTATTTAGTATTTTACATCGTAAGACGCGCATGATGTGAGTGGAATTGCAGATATGATGAAATAACGAGGGAATAAAAGCAGTGCATTCAATTTGTACCAACCATTGGAAAATGTTTTCATCATACGATACACATTAACACTTTGACTGCCACGTTGGTCATATACGACCGGCCACGGTTTCTTCTGTGACGCCACCGTGGTCATTGGTGACCTGAGCGCTTGAACTTCTTACAATTGTAAAAATTGTATGAAAATTGACAGTTAGGGCATTTTGAATATAACCGATAAATAGAAGATACTTTGAAATAAAAAGTGCCCCATTGAACAATTGAACATTTTTATTAGAACATCGATAAAACAAAATGAGAACAAATCTTGCATCTAACTGTGCACTGTGTTTGCATCCATATCTTCGAGGGGTAATCTACGAATATTATTATAAACACAGCTTAGAAAATAATCGTAAATGCTGCTTTATAATCGTATAATTGAAGTTAGAAGTGTGAACATACCTTACTATTACATATAGAACGAGCAAATACCGTTTACTAATATCTTCTACACGTTTCGACAATATATTCTGGACGTTTTGCTTACGACGAAATAACGAATGCCAATGGTTTGTTGAAATAAACGAAGCCTCGTTATAATATGTCGCTATCAACTGTTACCAAGGCGCCACGGTGGTCACCCGTGACCACTAATAAGATAAACGATCCATTGGGGAAGAACGTTGTCTTACATCATCGATTTATTATTATTTTGACAATATGCTTTGAATAATAAAAATACTCCCATGGCGTCCTGAGCGAAACGTGCAATTTCGGCGTGGCAGTCAAAGTGTTAATAATTGATCATCGTTTGCATAGAAAATTTACTTGTACAAGGCTACTAACAGAATACTATACTTTGAATATTTTGTATATTTTTGCACTTTACTCGCGAGTTTCTCATAATTACATAAAAGTCTACTTTTGATACTAGCAGTTTAAAAAGCTTGTAAGTGGAAATAAATTTAAATGAAAGGATCATAATTATTCGCAGAGTATTTGTAAAGCTGCATATTTATCCGAACATTTGCTCGGACTGAGCACCACGCAAACGTCAAGCAAAGGAATATTTGAATAGGGAGGACAATCAGTCAGACGCGAATCGATATGGGCATGTCAAAAGCTGCGTATTCACCTGAGCGTTCGCTTCGAATGAGCGCCGAACGAGCTCCAAACGAATCTCGGAATGCATGGTCGAATCAGAATTCCTGCGGTGTTCATTCCGTGCAACCGCTCAAATAAACACGCAGCTTTGTCTTCCGCTCGTGATCGATAATCGTAATTTAATTTATTACGAAATGAGTTTGAATCAAATTGAAATTGGATTTTTGTGTAATTTGGCCCACGACTTAACGAGGACAATTAGTGAAACAGAAGACTGTTGGGTTGAACGGAATATGAAATCTCTTGATTTGTGAATAAATGAAAGATTTTATTGAAATTTGAATTTGGCGGACAAACACTAGCCATTAAATATTCTCCAATTATCGATTATTAGCTACTCTAAAAGAGAAGAAATTTGCTTAACACGTATTCAATGCTCGGATGATTTTTATAAATATAGAAATGAATTATTTATCAATTAATTGTCGTATGATTTTATTATATGAGATTAGTTTTGGATAAGATTGTGAAAATTTCTAGAAACGTAAATTTGATATCTGAGAAAAGGTTAAAGATATCATTCACTCAAGCTAAACAATTTTTTAACGCGTATTAATTATCAGAATTATTTTAACAGCAACTGTAAACGAAGATACCATAATGACGAGCTCATTGTAAAATAAAAATTCTTGAATTTTAAAACTGACCATTCTCATAAATGTGGAATAATGAAGGCAATTAATCATTGGGAATGTATATTGAATCATCAAAACACCTCTTTGATTAAATATACGATATTCTGAAGAAATTACGGTTAAAATCTTATTTAGGAAAACGATATTCCGTATTCGATTGTACTAATCGAATTATACTGTACTTTAATTATGTAATTTAATCACATTGTACTTCAGTTACATAGTAATTCAATCACGTTGTAATCGAATCACGTCGTTCAAACTTTTCAATTAATTCAGTTGTTAATTACCGCAATCATGAGAGCAATTGACTTGTAACCTAATTGAAATACAATATAACTGAATTACAGTTCAGAATTCGGAGCAAGTGAGATATAGAAATCTGCACAACTCGCACATAGTACACTAAACTAATACGAGTGTTTCGATTTTTAGAACAATTCAAATGATAGAAATCCAGGAAAATTTTGCTGATTCGATGAGTACATTTTGATCGGCTACCACATTGTCAGTATCGTCGAGTATTCGTCGAGTATTCGTCGATCTGAGTCCGTCGATTGTCTGGTAAGGGAATCTTGGTAGCTCGAAAATTCAACAAAAATTAAAACTGCACAAATGTAGTCCGTGACGATGCTAATAAAAACGGAACAAGTTTCTTTAATGCTGAAAAAGGGAGTGAAAACAGCCCCCTCTGCCAAAGAAATCTTGACTTTTTATAGGACCGTGAATACTTAAAAAACTACGTAAAATACAGGGAAGAAGTTAGATCGGTACTCGTAGTGATATTCTTCACGGTCTATTCGTGAGAAATTTTCAGAAAGATTTTCCTTTTAAAGAAACCTTGACTTTTCGTATTACCGTGAATATTTGGAATATTTAGAAACTGTATAGTATAGCGAAAGAAAGTTAAATCGAAAGCTGTAAGTTCTTCATGGCTTGTATCGAGGACGTGGGAGATTTTGAAGAAATAGTTCCTTTCTCAAAAAAATTTTGATCTTTACATTATCGTGAATGTTTGAAATAACAGTTGTTCAATTAAAATCTTCTTTTTTAACTTCTCATATCCGTGACATAGACCGCGATAAAGAACATTACAACTTTTAACTTTACGTAACCGCTTTGCTTTCGTAAAGCACTGCGTACACACCAACTTCAGCCACGCCAGGATAAATACGTGTAATAATGTCGCCATTGGTACGAAAACTTGCGATAGATTCAAACTTCTGTCAACTAGCTGCGCAAATAAAGACGAGCGTCGATGCTACATGGCAGTGCTACAGTCACGAACCGCAGATCTGTGTAATTTGTTCGCCGGATTAGACCCGGCTGGCGTACAACAAAGTTGCACATCTTGCAATGCAATTTGGGCACGGATCTACTCGTGATAACGTTTATGGAATTACCGGAATTGTTTGTCCACCAAACGTGCAGATACTTCCACTGTATGTGACGATCAATTTGTTCTGCTTGTCTACAACCAAAGTATTGGGTATTATTTACAAGAGATACGCCAATACCTCGAGGCAACCCATTTGCATAAAGAACTTCGTGAATGAAGTTAATCACGCGAGCCAGGCTTTAGCGTGAGGTGTATGTAAGAGTGTTGTCTCTGATGATTGTAGCTGCTGGCTGAAGATGTAGTAGTCGCTATAAAAGCTACTGCTGCTTTCTTCTCATTTATGTGCCATGGAAGAAAAATGGGATACGGGCGCCGGGATTCGAACCCGGGTCCGGAACGTTCGTAACCTAAGGCGCTAACCATTGCGCTACCGTCGTCCGGTAGAAGTTAGTGTCAAATGGCGGTATTCATTGTCGAGTGCCGCCACAAGCGATTAGAAAATAAAGGGAAAATCAAGCTTTGGCATTTATTAGGTTGTCCGAAAAGTTTCTTTCGTTTCATAAGGTGATAATAAATGAACAACAATTTCTGTTTTATATTATTTTATTGAATTACGTATGATCCATTTCGTTATATTTCTATTATTAGGCCCGTGCATAATTCAATAAACATTGTGCGTCTATTATTTCCTTATATAACGAAAGAAACTTTTCGGACAACCTAATAGATCGATAAAGATTTACTTCGTTCGATCATTTACAGCGAAATTACGGCGACAACTACATTGTATCTCCGTGATTTCGTTCTTCGAATAGGAAGTTGAGGATTAACAGCGATGTTAACGAGTATTAGATCCGAGGAAAAATTTGCCTCATTTTCTGTGCAAAAATTCTCGAGAAAAATAAATGGAGGAAATGTAGGCTTCGACATAATCTCTCTATTTCCTGACTTTTATAAAAGCTCTGGTAGAATGTAATTTATAAAGAGAAACGATAGTTCTATGAGATATGATAATTACAGACGTCTGTTTTATTATCACACGACTCATTCGGAAGTCAGATTGAGCAACTCCATAAATCGAAAAACGATAGTGTTACAATCACTACTTTTTAAATTTACCGTGGAATTTCCCACTATTTACGTCGTCTTCTTGTAATAAATAAACTCATGGGAGTAAGTCATCCTTTTTTTTTTCAAATTGATCATTAATCTCGTAATTTTATAACGAAACTGAGAAAAAGTGAACTGATCAGCTTGTCTTTCGAGAGGCTCGTATATTATCTTCTCAAAAACCAATTTAATCGAATTATAATATACTATGGCGATTACGAAAAACCAAATTATTGCAGTTTCGTAACTAAAATACGTTTTATTAAAAATATGCAAGTGTCGCAATACTTTTGAATCGTACTGTAGGTTAGAGAAAATGAATCTAGAAAGTCGATACTTTTAGAGAAGACTTACTGGGATAAATCGATCTGGCAAAGGGTCAGATATTTTCCTTCCTACGTTATATCCTCTGGGATATGGCAAAGCTATCGTTCGGAGTCAGAAACAAAATGCTAGTAGCCGGAGTTATTCGGATTATTCGGTAATCTGATCAGAGGTATGCGTGCAATCCAACAACAACGAGTCTTCGTTAAAAGCTCAACGACCACCGAGGCATGAATCGTGTTTAAACGTTTTGAATTTGCATCATCTGCCATTTGTCAGGGCGTGCGTTGGCTCAGGCGTTCCACAGGATGAAAGAGGGGCGATCATTCAAACAGAAAGTCGTCCACTCTTATCGTAATGTAATCTTCATTCACGCTCGCAAAGGCAAATCAATCTGACGGCAACCCGATTCCTAGCAAGTACGATTCTTCCCTTTCCTTTTTTGCCCATCTTCGTTACGCGACATTTATCCAGTGGTTCGACTTCCCGGATAACAATTTGCACTACAGAAGCCAATCTTGCTTGTACACTCTCGTTCACAAGTACAGTGGATTCCGATTATTCGAGCTGGTGTATGTATTTTCGACCAATCGCGGGGAAACACGTCAACGGCAGTCGTAAATTCCCGTTACGATTATAATAATCCACACCACTAGTTGATCGATCCCCTGATTTCCGTTAAGATAATAGGGGTGGTTGAGATAGTATAACGCCGCGATTAAGAGGATTATAAGGCTTTTATTTCCAACACTTATGAGGCACACTGTTGAGTATGTATATGTTAAGTAAATGATTGATTTAGGGAGAGTAACCCGTTAATGACTTGTTCACTATTCTAACGTTGTAGAATAAGTAAGGTACAGCGACGATGCTGTGTCGGAGGAATGCTAGCGATGGGTGTGTCTAGCTCACGGGACCATCGGATTTGTTCGGGACATTTTTGATCAGGAAAGTGAGGGCAGTATACCTTGCTTCTGATTGGATAAACTTTCCCGTGTCAAGCCATAGTAGACAATAATCTACAGGAAATGATTTGGAAACAGAGATATTTGTTCGGTCTGAAGGACCTTAGCTAGCAAATTACTAGGATTTAGGATGGGTCCTTAAGACTATCGAGGGTCTGGCCCGTGGTGTATGGCCTGGTCTAGGTAGAGTGTCACCCGTTGTAACAGTGTATCTAGCACGAAGCTCGAACAACAAAACCTAATCGAATAAACAGCCCTAGTTTTCCTCGCTTAAAATTGGGACTTGGATCAGCGCGCCGCTTATTTAGCCCAAATGATCGCAGTACTCTGTTGGAACGAGAAGATAGCCAACGAGACAGCACAGGAACGTCAGTGCGTTGCTATGTGACCTTATTTTTAACGTTACACTTTCGGACAAAATGCCTGTTTATCTGCACGATTGCATCGGATCTATGAGAAACGACAAGTAACGGATCGGACCTGCATTCCTTTGCTTTGCCATCTTTTCGTAAAGTGCAAACGTATAAGATTACCCTGGAGCCAGTGTACACGCGTAGGGTACAGCTATGGTGTTCAGGCAAACAGTTGGAATATTGAAACGCTACAAAGATTGCAATCGAAGACCTTACGAATCATATATAACGTGCCATGGTACATGAACAACGAGGATATATACGGTAGTCTTTCAATGATCCCGATCAGTCAGGAGATAACTGAATACAGCAAACATCCTGCTAAACAACTCACAGAACAGTGTTGGTGACAGAAAACTCACTGACCGCAGAGCTAACGTGCTCCGGAAACCACATGTTCGGATTAAAAAGACATAATCCGCTAGATCAGGCAAACAGATTTCCTCGAAAGGAAAATAAATCATGATTGCGGCAAAATTCAACTTGTCGCTACACGCCGTAGATAACACTGCGGATTTACTTAGAACTCCTTAGACGAATTAGTTTTAAATGCTTTAAGCTGGCTGTAACTTTGTTAATCCGGAACGATCTTCAGCTACTATTTGTTTAGCTTTTTACTTGGCATAATTGAGACAGACGTTTAATAGGATCAAGAGAAGCTAATTATTCAGATTATTAGTATAGTGTTGACTGTATACACGTATGGTTTCATTATAATCTAACGTTTTAAACGAAATTGCTCGTAAAGGTTTTGATAATTTTCTAATCATCTTTCGAATTTGCTTAAACATTGGCCGCTTCTAAGCCGATATTATACTGTCGTTTATAAATTTTATAAGTTTTATAAGGAAATAATGGACAACATTTTCCGTTTTATATTATTTTATCGAATTACGTATGATCCATCTTGTTCTATCAAAATGAAGATCACAGCGTTCGACAGATTAGGTTTCATGTTTGTATAAAGATGCATCGTTGTAAAAGACGTGTCTGTAAAAGAAAGACACTTTCCGGACAACCTAATATTTGGACACTGGCAGATTTGTCATAACAGTGGAAGAATGTTAAGGGATGTTAATTATTAAGCAATAGTATATTAAAATTTGAAACGTGATTCGTTGATGTATCTACTGATTTTATATATTATTATTTCAATTAATCAGGATGTAGAAGAAAAACCGTTTGCAGTAATCTCTCAGAGACATCTTTTTATCAGATCTGTATTCTAAAGACTATGTAGAGTGTCTAAAACATATAACTTGTCGAAAATGTTTTGTTACAAATTTTCTTGAAAAATTGTGCCATTAACGTGTCCCACTTCTACAAATGCCAATATTTCGTTTCGCGTATCTATAACTCACGTTATTTCAAACAATTCTTACCATTTTTACCAATGATAAAATAATAATAGAAATTGTACTCGTTGCTTATCAATGTACAATTTTTATTCGTAAGTTTGTAACTGAGTCACATCCTCTCAACGACAAGCGATGCTTTTGAATTGTGATGCAAGTAACGTAAGTACTTACTTACCTGGATGTTCTTGGAAATACATGAGATTAGGGGGACATTCGCAAGGGACTATGATTTCGTGGAATTATGTGATAAAAAATACGAAAAGGGTAAAAGAAAGGAGCAAGAACGTGTTCTCAAGTTCTGGGCTGAAAGTTATCCACCTGCGTTTTACGATTCGAGAATATAAAAATACGTTTCGTCGTTAATTCGTACGACGATGTAATCTACAAACACCTTGCGGCTTTTAAATTGTTGCTCGTGTCCAATGTACTTGTATAATTGGTTTAATAAAACTGAGTGGAACCAAGACGAGTCCCGCTACAGAAAACGAAATTATTTCGTCCGCTTAAAACCTGTTTTACATTGCAAGTTTCCTTTATAGATATGCGAGATATTTTCTTGATAATGATCTGCCATTTATCCGTACAAACCATAATTATATTTAACTGTTTGGTTATGCGGGTATAATATTTCTTTATGAATGAAACCTGAATCATTGAATATTGTAATAAACGTGCGATAATTACGCTATAACGAATTAAGAGATAATTCTAATAACGTTTGTCGCTCACGCAACATCAATCTTACTTAAGGAATACGCTCGTAATTTACATATCTAGCGTAATTTATAATCTGAATTTCCAGCCTGTTTTTTCATCCATATATATTTAGAATATACAATCCATAGACCTCTGTGCTGCTAGAAATTACTGTTTCTAATATTCACTAAATTGCCTTCATGAATTATAACGAACGAAAGAACAATTAAGATGCAACAAAATACTTTTCACGTAAAAATGAAATGAATGTTACAATGTGAATACGGTGTACACACAGTACCGTTCAATTTGTACTAACTTCATACTAATTCAACTACGTATGTAACGTTTAAAATTCCACGTAAAGTATATGCATACAGTGCACGTGTATTTGTGCAGTTTTCCAATGCTTCACGTAGAGATTTCTCGGTCTATCGGGTTGTCCGGAAAGTTTCTTTCGTGTTATAAAATGATCATAGATGAACAATAATTTCTGTTTTATATTATTTTATTGAGTTAGGTATGATCCATTTCGTTATATTTCTGTTATTATGTTCGTGCATAATTCAATAAACTAATATAAAACAGAAAACATTGTTTGCTTACAAAACGAAAGAAACTTTCCGGACAACCTAATATTTGAGAGAAAAATAGAAAAGGATAAAACACCGTTGTATTCATCAAATATCCGTGAAATTTCAAATATTAGAAAATTAACTCTCATCAAGTACGTACTTATGAATCAGTGACGCACGCTGAACGTGCATTATTAGTGGAAACCATAAATCATCTATATTGCCAGCGATACAGCTTTCTCTCGCGGTAATGGATTTCAGTTGAACGTTTTATTACTGCGGTGTTGAATTTCGATGGTTAACGAATTGTAAATTCGTCCAACTACCCTACGGCTGCGTTACGTGAGATAGTAATAGAACCCAATTGAACTGTGGCAAGGTTATTGGAATTAATTGACAATTTTTGATGAATAAAGGATTGAATTTTTTTTAGATAAAAATCCACATTATTTTTTCTGCAAAACAATGCCAATATATTCCACGAGCGAAAGTAAGAAAGAAAAATACGAATATAGAATCGTAAGTGCTTTGTTAGAAGTTAAAACAAAAATACATAAAATTATTTATCATTTTTCTTTGAAATGAAATGGTTAAGGATTATTTTTCGTTTAACTTGATAATCTCAACTGGACGAGCCGAATTATCGTCAACGTCGATATAATCTTCATCACCGAATATTATTCCGCTGAATTTTTATTGTAGGCTGAAAGAAACGATTTACGCGTCAAGAATTAATGCAAAGAATTTGCAAGTATTCGAGGAAATTCGCGGTGTGCCTAATCGAAATAAAATTCCCCGTAATCGATAGTGATTATCCATACAAACACAATTTCCCTCGTCAATAATGGTTATCAATGACGAAACAAAATTTTCATCAATTATCAATAAAAACAAAATTATATAGCGGTCATTCGTAAGCAAAATCATTTAAACAAACATATTAATTCTTATACCTTGACTATTAAAATTTACCTCTTAAAAGTCATAGTCTCCGGTTAATACTCTCGTGGAAATCTTCGCGTAACTCGTGTAACGTCACCGTCACCGATGAATTACATTGGCAAAATCTTGCAACAATTTTTACTCGCGGCTGACCCGTGTAACGTAAACTGTTCAATGATTATTTTGCCGCGCGTCCATAAAACATTTGCTAAAGCAATAGCAACAATAAACGATACATAGTTGCAGAATGGCGAGAATTTGAAATTAGTC
The DNA here is from genome assembly GCF_011952205.1 of Bombus bifarius. Lineage (NCBI taxonomy): Eukaryota > Metazoa > Arthropoda > Insecta > Hymenoptera > Apidae > Bombus > Bombus bifarius. The sequence continues at coordinate 49,791 of NW_022884651.1, forward strand.
AGTTATACAGGGTGGTTGGTAACTGGTGGTATAAGAGGAAAGGGGGTGATTCTATGCGAAAAAAGAAGTCGAAAATATAGAATAACAATTAAAAAATTAAAAAAGTAACGTCAATCGAGACAACGATCTACAGTGAGATCCGTTATAACGAGACGCGATAAAGTGCACGCATACCGACCGAAAATTCAAAGTCGATTTTCTCGAAAACAAAGCCTCGAACGAAAAATTTGTATTCTATATTTTCGACTTCTTTTTTCGTCTAGAATCACCCCCTTTCCGCTTGTACCACCAGTTACCAACCATCCTGTATATCGTCCACCCTGTATAAGGTGGACGTCGCATGAACGTGGATGTCATCGGCGGAAATTCGGATGGAACGAAACTACGCAAGACTGTGGATACAGGAAAACTCCTATTTCAAGGTAACGTCAGGATTGGTTCAGCAGTGCTATCGCTGTCGAGAAATAAATGTACGGTTTTTCAGTTTTATGGTCGGCGATTGCATTGCACGTTTGCATCGGACGCGACATGCCGTATATGTATACCGATATACCGTTACCATTTGACGATTTACGGGGGACACGTCTCTATCGCAGTGCTTCCTTTTGGTAACCACTCGTTCTGCCATTTCAATTACTGGTCGATATTGCATTTGAATATCACCTGATAACCAAGAGAAAGGAAGCTGACAGACGAAGATACATTTCCTTCTCTTTTCATTTTCTCCTTTCTACCCGCATTTTCCTGCTGTTCCAATCTTTTTCGCGGCGTAACTTTTTCGTCTGCCTCTCGTTTAACGTACATTCAACTGACACTTTAATTAAGACCTCACCTGGTGCCTACAACAGGTCAAAATGTCCTCTCGTATATCATCGCGATTCTTTTCATTTTAAGACACTGTAGTTTTGGTCGGACGAGATTAAAGAGCATCCGTTACGGGATTTTTGCCAGGGACCGCCATGAAAACTCGTGGCGCGAGAATTAATATTCTGAATTTGGTTAGGACTAACCGCTATAAACGATTAAAATCTGATTTGGTTACTGAGAACGATTATCGGTAAAGGAATACGAATAATCGTTATCGATTACAGGAATTTTATCTTGATCTTGTTAGCCAATATCGATCACACATAATAAAATGATTGAAATTTCTTTTGATTCAACCATTGTAGATAAAGGAAATTTTTATCGTTCATCATTTGTTATCAGAAAAGTTGGCGATTAGCTAAGATTTAACTGTTTTTAATCGTTTCAGTTTTTCAACATTTTGTTTAACTTCTAAATTTTCTAGCGACGACTGCCTTTCGTTTAAATAAAAATTAAACGAAAATTGCATTGGAAACATTTTTCAATAGAAACAGTAGAACGATTTCAAACGATTGTTCTTATCGACTCGTCGTGTGTATTATAGCGTTAAAAATTGTGGTAGAAATTTTATTGCAAGGAAGAAGCAACTTCGAAGTTTCGTATACCTTTTTATCAACGAAAGGATATTATCGTTTACTCCTATTTATACTTGCGAACATCCATTTGCCCATTAAAACATTTCGATGATATTCGATATCGAGTGCGCAGAAGTATGGAAGAACCTAAGATCGTAAAGGGGAAAAACTATGACATAACCATAAATAGGAAAGGAAAATGTCTGAAACCGAGCGTCCTAGGAGAATTGAATCTCTGAGACATGAGCAAGGATTCCGCCGTACCTCGTTTGTCGCACATTCAACTCGGGGCAGAATCGCACCCTCGTTTTCATCACACCCTTGCAGCCAATCTTTACCGGTCCTCCAGCATTACGCCCCAGGCAACGGATTTCCAAGATTCTGTTGAGTGGCTGCAGGCACGAAGGGGATGAGGTTTATCGGTGATCAGCCCCTAGGGTGTGGTAAGACGGAGGCGGAGGGGCGGCAACTAGAGTTTCTCGCCTCGCAAATCGAATCGATCGTATCGGTCGGCGGGAGAAGAGCGATTCGGTTAAGCGGTGCTGGTAGTTAACAGAGAAAGAGGGAGAGAGAGAGAGAGAGAGAGAGAACGGGAGATAGGGAGAGGAGCCTCGATGTAATTCATCGATCGGCCATCGAGCTGGCACTCGACGTTACTCTGGACAAGAGATATCGATGGTCCTCGGAACGTTGTCCGTGGACAGCGGCTCCACCACTAGCGGACAGCTTTACAACCATCTCGAATACCATTACAAGGTTCACCAACACCAGCGTTGTCGTGGCCGCGTCCTTCTCGTACGCGCGGCCCTCACAGTCGTTGTTGGCCGACCGCGGATTCGCCAGATGAACGGCATGCCGATTCCGTATTCACGGGCCGGGATAATTCCTTGCCCCTAACAATATCAAGTCACCGTGAATTGCTCCATGAATCTCCGCGGCAGCGTTTATTTGTGTGCCGGCCGCGTAACTCTCGCAGATTTAGTGCGTTCGTCGGACACACCTGACCGAGCTGAACGACCGGATGCCAGGCTCCGCGTGCCCGGAACCGGTTGCTGTCGTCCGGCCACCGCGATTCCGCTTTAAACGCTTCTGCCCCCAGGAGAAAATAGATTACGAGACAACAGCGTTTTCGGTCCACGCCGACCCTTAACATCCACTGCCATGAATCCGGCGTCCCGTTAACGCGCCAACGTGTCGATCGGCTACTCCTAGCTATCGACACGATCGGACCTCTGCTTGCTCTTCCTTTATCGTCGCGTTTTACTTGCTCTGGGTGTACAACGCTGCTTCAAAGTACCCGGACACTCGTTTATTTATTGACAAACTTGTTTGTTATTGTCATTCACGGAATTGCAAATGAGAAGACGCAGGATGATTTTATGTTTCATTAGAGTTCTCGTACGATGTTATCACGTAGTAGGATTGTTGTTAGCCTCACGAGTTAGCATACAATAAAGGAATTTACATCTGCCAGTGTTATTATTTAAGTATTCATTGTCTTCGATTCGTTCGATACAGAAGGTTCTTCCAAATAGACGGATAAATTTTAAATCGCGATCAATTTTAGCATTGATAATATTACCAATACCGTTGACAAGATTTTAGATAAACCATTTATGTTTCATGCAACATACATTTGTCGATCGTACGAGAAAAAAATGCTTTCGGCCATTAATTTGTCATTGATTCGTATATTTTAGAAACGTTTGTGTATTCTTAATACAAATTCTCCAAAATATTGTACATGTTCAGGAGCAGCAGTGTACTTGCTCTTTTCGACAAATTTTCAAAAAATATTGTTACTAACACATAACCACCATTCGCGCTATTGAGAACAGTATCAAATCGATCATGGCAGTCACGTACGGTTTGCAAATATTGACGAAAGCAATGACAGATATTAGTTGGATTAAAGAAAAGAGTAATAAGCGAAAGTGGATCGAAGTTGATCCTGATGAGACACCTGGGTTAAGCGTTGAAAATTTCCAGATCTTAGACGTACAGAATGAAGCAAGCGCGGGATCTAATTTTCAAAAAACCTCTGCTAATTATGTTGGCACGAGAACGTAGAAATCCGTATAATAAAAACCACGATATAAATAACGCTGCTTATGTCAGATTCCACGCAACAGATGGCTAAGCTCCTTACTCTAGTTACACGTGATTAATAGTTTCACGGTGTAGGATATTTTATTTAATCTTGATATTGTATACAACATGGCAGTAATAATAGCACATTAGAGATTAATTCACGTACTTACTTCCATCGATGTACTTACCTCGGCAACATGCATATCATTCGCTAGACTAATGTCCACGATGTTTAGATTTTATCGCGTAACTAATTACTAATTACTGGAGAGTATTACCCTCCCTGGGGAGTATAGAATAATAAAATTATGGAATAACAAATCAGAATTTACAAATAACGGAGTCCTCGATCGATGTGATCAACATCTTTAACGACGTGTATACGCAGCTTATGTTCAAGGATAAACATCAAGTAAATAAGTATAGTGCCTGATGTGGAATTATAAATGGCTATTTAACCTCGTCGTGTGTCAGTGTATTATTAAAATGATACAGTGATGTCGCACCGATATGTAAATCAAATATCAAAATCGATACGCGATATTCCAACCAATGAAAAAGAGAATCTTGCATGACCATGGTAGTTATATGGCACATAATACCATAATAATAAAAACACACTTAAACATGGTCTTGGAAGATCGATGGTTCGCTACGTATGGTTCAATCCATTCGACCAGATCACTCACAGGACATAAATCATTCAGACATTTATCTCCGGAGATATTTACAGTCAATAAATTACGAAACACGTATCGATGGCACTGAATATCTTCAAGTGCAAATAGCATAAGCGTGCAGAAATATACGTACGTACAAATGTGAACCTTAGTATACAAGATATCGACTTTAAACGTTATTAAAGTACTCTGGAGAAGGATTTTGTTATTATCTGTTTCAAAATTGAAAATCGATCGTAAAGAGATACACGAGAATTACAGGTTGGCTGGACACTTTTGGCAGCTGTAAATCTTCTACTAATGAAACTGGCACGAACATACCGCAATAATTATGCCACGTGTCAATGTATGTACTCGGTGTAGCGAGGGATCAATATACCGAGGTCGTAAATTACAGTGTCAAGTGACGATATTCGTCGATGTAGCCGTATCAGAGAGTCGCGTAAAAGCCTTTTGAATCTTAGACTACAAAAGTCCCTCGTAGAAACTCGATAGTCTTCGTTCAAAGAAGGTTCTACTGGAATAAACTTGGTCAAAGTTTAAACAATGGCCATTAACCTCGGTTTAATTGATTTAATCTGGTATTGTTGATTAGTCGACAGTCAACCGTAGAGCGCAGAATGGACGTTGTTGGCTACTTACTTGTTTCTCGTTGGCCTGACGCAAGAGCCAGGCACGCACGTGCGTCGATAGTCACACGACGAAAATTGGTGCAATTTACATGAGACGTTCTACCTCAACTACCATATTCTGTGGACCTTGCACGCTCAGGCTATCATTTGGAAGACCGCAAAAGCGAATTGGAAAGTTTCTTTTCTCAGAAGACTGTGCGATTCTACATTGATGGAACAACGAAGTTACCGCAGAGGTGGCGGAAAGTCATCGGAAGGAACGCAGCGCAGATTGAAAACAACGCACGTGAAGGAGAAAACGCGTGCTTCAGCACGGCCGTAAAAACGGAACGAGCTTTCCCTATGATATTTAACGCTATAGTCCGTGCAACGAGTGGAGTCGGTAGAGGAAAACAAAAGATTCGCCTGCTAAGCACGTGATGGATGCAAAGAATTCGAGGTATCGGCTGGCGAACGTTCGGTTCAAAAGCGAATTTACATTGGCCATTGTTAGAGCTTGCTTTCACTTTATGACAAAGTATCTGAAGGTTGTGAATACGCTCCCAATCACGTGCGTTTGTTTAACCTCTACTGACTCCACTCGTTGCACGGAGTATAGAACTTGCAATCTTTGACGTAAAGGCTGAGTCAGAACATGCGAAGAATACGCCAGGAGCTGATTCAGCACGCTGAAGTAAGAAGAAAGATCGTATAAACACATGCTCGATATGGCCTCTTCTTCGAGTTACAGCTTATTTTGCGACGCTAGACGCTGCTTAGATCAACGATTCCCTGACAAATGAATAGATCGCGCTGTCCTTATTTCCTCGCCAGCTCTCCGGACCAGAATCCATTCGATTATTATTTGCAGCGGTATTTAAAATCTGTTCTTCGTAAAACATCGATGAACAGCGTTGCAACTATTCGTCAACGTGACGACCAATGCTGCTGGGCAATTAGTAGAAGCTGTGCAAACAAGTTGAACAATCTATGACGCGATCCTGCACCTGGTCACTTGGAACAATTTCTCTGAAGATAGGCAAACAACTATTATTATAATAGAAAAGACCTGCTAGTCGAAAACAATGCATTTCTTATTTCAATGTGCTGAATTACTCCTACTTCTCGCATGCTCTGATTTATTCTCTAAGCCTAATTACACAGTAGAATCAACGCATTGAGGACCAAGCAGTGAAATAACGTACGTAAATCAAATTGTATCGAACGTGAGTAACGTCAGTCAGAAATTAAAGGCAAAGGAAGAGGTTCTATAATTTGAAGAAACGAATAGTTCGTTGCTACAAGATACGTCATCGCTATGAAGTATTTCGATTTCTTCAAACTTCATAAAATAGCAGAATTTATGTCGAAGGGAGAATGCCAGTGAAAAGAATACTAAGTAAGTCCTTGCGCTTCCTTTTCATAATCATAATATCAATTTAATAAAAATCTGCAATGTGAATTGTCTGCAAAGAAATTGCAAACGAAATGTTGCGTTAACGTAAGGTCAGTTCTTAATGGGTCAAAGCAACATAACTAACGAACAAGTATAAAGAAGAGAAGACGAATGAATAAGTATATTGAAGCTTCTGTCTCGCTAAAAGTAAGCATCGCTGTTGCCAAAAACAGTCGCACGTTTTCTGCAATTGCTGAAACAAGAAGTTTAGTACCAGTCATTTTTAACGATTTCGTACTCCTTGCGTTAAGTAAATAAATACCAAATATTACAAATAGTTGAGAGATTCACATAGTTATGATATTTATTATACTTATAGCTCTTTTTCCATCATTAAGGATCCTTTTCAAAGACTGAAATAATTTATGGTCTAAAATAAACATGGCAACTGTAATGCCACTTTATGGTCAGCTTTTGTGTAATATATATTGCTTATAATTGATTGGTTACTAACCAAACTTACTATCTCTCACAATCCGTTAATCTCGAAGGCAAATTACGAAAGTGGAGGCATTAATTCTCCAATTCTGATAGTTTCTAAACGTGGGTAATACCTTTGGGAATGCAAACGGAACAGCATGACCATTGCCATTACGAAAGCCCTGTGTAAAATACGACTAAATTATCTGCAATAAATATTACACTTGTTAATCATTCTAAGCGGCGTGTGCATCGTGTTTCGGAAAAAACGCGTAAATAATATTCTATGGAATATTATTTAAATGGTAGTAACCCTAATTATCTGATCTGATTTCAACGATATATATAAATATATTTCATCTGAGATATTGATATCTTTCGAGATATTGATAACACTTTGCAACAATTATCTTTTCAATGTTGCATATGTATTATCATACTTGTACATTGAATTGTAACATATAAAAAAACGGAAACATGCGAAACATGCATCGTATTTATATATTAATATAAATAATTTAATACAAATATTACACAGTGTTATGTATATAGCATGGTACAACTATGTAAGAACATTTGTTCTTGCTTGGGCATATGTACATTGAAATATTTACTAAATACGCGAGAATATATTATTAATTTAAATAATAAAATACGATCGTCCTTGGTTCTTCACCTTTTGACATTTCAGTCGTAAAAGTATCTGTCGCGATATTCGAGTCGTCTTAGAGCATAAGGAATAAAAGATAGGTAAATACAAAAAAAACAAAGTGAAATAATCGATCACTATGCTACTATGTTACTTCCTTCTATCTCGTTGTCGTTTCTTTTTATTTTTTTTGTAAAAATGTTTCAGTACTATATTTAAATGTTATATTATTAAAAACGACGCTTACACTCATGTTACGTGTAACAATAATATTATATATTAGGTTGTCCGGAAAGTTTCTTTCGTTTCATAAGAAAATAATAGACGCACAACGTTTCTTGTTTTATATTAGTTTATTGAATTATGCACGAACATAATAATGGAAATATAACGAAATGGAGCATACCTAACTCAATAAAATAATATAAAACAGAAATTGTTGTTCATCTATTATCACCTTATGAAACGAAAGAAACTTTTCGGACAACCTAATAATATAAAGGAAATGTTACTTATATAACGATAATAAAATCTCGTAAAATAATACGAATAATAATACGAAACAGAAAAGTACAGAAGCTACGTTGCAGAAGGAACTTTGAATCTCTTAGTACGTGAATTGAATCTTTGATTCTCGTATTTCAGTAACCTATGCATATCAAGAGAACTTAATAAGCATACGCAGTTGGGTTCACGGCGTGGCGGTGCACTTTAGTGCAGCATAAAAACGAAAACATTGCAAGACCCTAAAGGGAATACCGCATGTGCTACGACTAATTGACTATGGTTCGCCATCGTGACTTATTACCAGATGCCAACATGCTCTTTCTTTATGTGTGCTGCGCTAGCTGCAAGTGTATACACTACTGTACATTGGTCACGAACTGCTTTCTGCATATGTAAACGTAATGGTAAACCCTGCAGCAGCTAATGTTAGCATCAATCTTCATTCGTATGTACTATATGTAGGATCATATTATGTACTACGTACTAAAAGAAATCTGAAAAGACATTTATAAATGCACAAGACAGAAATAATTAATCTAACACTAAACAATTCATTTTTAACGTATAAACTATTATTATTATTATATATTATGAATAAAAAAGTAAATATTGAAATTACAATGTAATTGTGATAAATAAATAAATTAATTAATTATTTCATTATTTTGTTCGTTCCACGTAAAAATTCGTTAAATCCAGAAGAATACAATATAAGTAGAATAAACCAGTCTGCTGTCTGACCATACAGAGGAAACAAAAAGTTTTAATGAAAAAAGTTTGCGAGGGGATAGAGCAATTGACCTGTTATCGATCATCTTTTTAATCAATAACTAAATGCATAAAAAAAAATTTGGTTACCTGCCCTCGATTTTTCTATCAATCACTTAATAAGCTTTTTTCCATTTTCTACTAATAAACGTTATATTTAGTAGCTTTTGGAATACTGATTATATTGTTGTATACATTTACATTAAGGAAATGATCACAAATTCAGAATAAAGTTCAAAATTGGCGTAAAATTAGAATAAAATTATAAATAATATTCTTATTTATTACACTTCTTCTTATAAATAGTTAAATAGAGGCGGAAGGAAATCGAGGAAAACTTCACTAGCTTATTTTAATGATTAAGGGCAATGCACGTTCTTCTATAATTTTTATTTTGTTTCTAATAAATCCCTTTTTCTTTTTTTTTTATACTCACCAAAACTAATTTAAGCATATCATATTATATATATATTTTTGAAGAAGTATATTCTTTAGTCATACTGTTTGCATTAAACTTGATTATCGGGAATGTCAAGAAATAGAAGAAAATGTTATAGAGCAAAATTAAATACACTTTGCATTCATAATCTGTCAAAATAATAGGATTTTAAACCAAAATAGATCTGACAGTATGATGGAATTTGTCAAAAAAATAAATAAATAAATAAAATACTAAATATCGGTAATTTGTAATAACAGACTAATTATCATAGATTAGATACGATTATCCTTTCTGAGAGAAACTCTAAACTGAACCATAGCTATGACACAAATCGTGTTAGCGGTGGTCGCTAACACTTGGAAAGTATTCGAATCTCGTCGTGCACCGATGCACAAATTTACAAATTAATTATGTTATTAGCAATACGAACAACACGATCACTCTTCTCCCGAACCTGTGTCCTGTGCGTTGCTGAAAAAGAGCGTAACGCGATCGCACAAAGACGAAAGAGGTTCTGCTCTCTGTTGTTCGCTATCACGCGTTGCTGTATTGCTTTATTTCTAAAAGTGACACTTGCGGCCAATACGCGTTTATCTTCATGATTGCGTTGAGTCTATACGAAACAACCTTTCTTCCAGCAACGCTCCTTACCCAACTGTTGTCACTTCAAATCATTTTGTTCGAAACCATCGCTGATCACTGCACGCCCAACCTAATTTAATGATATAAAAGGAGCGCAGCAAAGGGCATTTATTCATTGCGAATGGATACAAATGCATCGTACAAGCATCGACAGGCTGCTGTAAAATTCAGCACTAACTATACGAATGTTCACCGAACTGACATACGCCTTGATTTTACTCTACCTTCCATGATCATTCCAAACCGAGAGAAATTCACGAAAGCCAACAAATCCAGTCGGACAATGTTCCAATCTACTTGTGACGTATTTCAGCCCATCACTAGCAATAATACAGCATAGAGTGGTACGTCATAGTTGCTGGTATTGTAAGTTAACAAGCATCCTTGGAGGGGCGGTTGAGCGGCAGGAAGGTCGAAGGTTTCGTTGGTTAGTCAGTTGGTTGGTCATTCGGTTGGTCAGCCAAGCTGAATCTACGAGTACTATACATACACATAAACGTGTACTATATACAAATAGCGAACAGTTTCGAAACGTACCACCAACCGCGTGCCGCGCTCATCCTTCCTTCCTGTATGGCTTTCCATCTGTCTTCCCAGTTTGGTTATCCCTTTTGATTCCTCCGGCTCTAGTGATTGCGCTTTGTCTTGCGCGTGAATAACCCGTTAACCACCATTCGTTGCGACAAATCCGACATAGATTTCGAATTTCCGATGGAAATGCACGGCCTGCCCTTATTCGCTGATGTATTAGGTTGTCCGGAAAGTGTCTTTCTTTCGCAAACGTGTTTTTTACGGCAATGCAGCTTCGTACAAACGTGAAACCAAGTCTGTGAAAATGTCGCGGTGTTTATCTCGACAGAACAGAATGGATCGTACGTAATTCGATAAAACAATAAAATGTTGTTATTATTTCCTCATAAAACGAAAGAAACTTTTCGGACAACCTAATATGTTAGAAAATACATGTTCGAACAATTTTTGACACCGAGGTTTCTACTGCTTCGAATTTCTTTTTTCATACAGAAAGAGAGAATCGAAGCTTATGCTGTTCGCGTTTTATATTTATGTTGACTACTCTGGTATTTTTCGTGGAAACCTTGTTTTATGAAAAATTGATTGAAAATTACTAGCTTCCCTCTAGTCTATTGCATCTTGTCATTCGAAATTGAGGATGACTCAAATTCTCAGGAGTTGAGAGATTATTTCGTTCCCTGAAATTTGGTAAATTTTGCAACTTTAAAATGATTGGAATTTTCAGGATTCGAAGATATTGTTGCACAATAAACACGACGAAGCAATCTTGTCTTTTTCTACAATATTCGATAACATGTTGTATCCTGAAAATTCTAATCGTCTCTTGTTCGAAGTGACGGAGTATAAATTACAGGAAGCAAAGTTTAAATACGCTGTACAATTTGTGCGAAGAAATTACGTTTGAAATCGACACGTATTGAACCAATTTTACTTCTTTTCTGCGATAACGTCTTCATAACAATTCCGTAACATGCCAAATCCTGAAAATTGTAGCCGTCTTTCGTCTAAAGTGGTAAGATACCTTATAAACTACAGAGGAGAAAATTTAATCGCGCTATGCAATTAATGCGAAGAAATTATGCAGAGATTCCATTGCGTCGGATATCCGACTAAGAATGTATCCGAGCGGCATTTCAGTTTCAGCTGAAACAAGCTGCACGTTGAAATTCTTTTCCAATTCTATTGGCTTGCCCAGTATGCAATGCATCAGTCCGCCTCTCTCTAACATCCGTATCGTTGGTCCGCGCGATAACGATAGATTTTATTGCAGCTCGTAATACGTTCTCATTACAGAACGTGCTTCGAAGGTTGAATGGCGCATCTTCAGCGTGTGTCGGCCTCTTAGGTAGGTCACTACTCTCTTAACGAGTCGCTGTTTCCCATGCAAAGCGGAATGGAAAGAAGATAAATTCGATCGATAAGAATGCTCCTCTTCGAGAGGGAAAAGGATTTAATAAAGCAAAGAGATTTAGACATGATGTGAAAACTGGTATTCCCCGTATAATTACTTTCTCGGGCATTTCCATTCGATATTTAACAACACACCGCCGCGTACGTCAATCCTTTTCTCGATTTCTCCATTATCAGATAAAACTTTCAATTAAATGATACGTTCGTGTGTAATAAGGATCTATATAACTTGAATGGATCGTCGAATTTAACCGTATTACTCCTGCGATTTATTTTAAACGTGTTGCATTATGCGTCGTGTTATACCATCCAGCATTTGTGCGCAGTGTCGTACACAGATTCAATAGATTTCATTTCGACAATTAAAGATGTACAAAGTAGTCAAATATCATGGAAAAATGAATTTTATATAGAAATGAAAAATTATTCGTTCGTTTGTACGAAACTTCTTTTTAGTGTCCCAGTTAAAATTTTTAATTTGTTTACAAAAAATATTCGGCAAATTGCTTTAGCACGTAGCTATTTTTCTACTGACCAGGTTTTCGAATGTTCTCGTTTACGAGCAAACAAACCGTCGAATAAATAAAATTCTTTAATGATTAATGGTAGTTGAATCATTCGACATAACCAAAAGTACGACATAAACCAATTATTTGAATGGCTTTCATCTTTCTAATTACAAACTAATAATTTTATAGTGTAAAGTAATATGCAACGTGATTCCTAATATTTGTGTAAAAATTAAATTAATTGTCCTTTTATTCTCGCGTCTCGATTAATCCTTCGCAGGATTATTTTAATTTAAAATCAGATTGGTTTTTAACAAGCGAATTCCTAAAGGAAAGTTTAGCAAGCCAAATCAGCTAGCAATTAGCAATTAACAACTGAGTTTAATTTAAATAACAAGTAGTTGAAATATTTTCTAAACATTGGATCGCTTAATTTATTTTTAACAAGTCAATTTCCAAACCAAAGTTTAACAAACTAAGTCAGTTGTTTAATTAACCCATTAAAGGCCAACGTTGTTTTAATGAAGTTTAATGCAACGTTTCATTTGCAATCTTTCCCAGTCGATTTACATTATCGAATTTTCTGTTATATCATGCTCTAGACAACCAACCATTTTTCTACTAATACACAATCACGTTCTCGTATCTAGAAAACACTCGCTTCCTTTCACCGGCTACTGTGTCTTTTGTATTTTAATTTACTTTATTATCATTTATTTATCATTAGTAGATTCTATATATTAAGTGTTCAAAACGTTAAGATAAAGCGGTGGAATTAAAAAATCTTTTTATATCTACTTTATAAATATTCCTAATTGTTTAGTACAATTAAGTTTAACTTAACGAAGGATTTAACTTCGTCGTTTCTCAATATTATACTGTCGAATCCAAATGTACAAATGGGTCATTCATATTATCTATTCGTATTGCCATGATCATTGATACTATCATACGGGATCACCGTATCATATTTAGTTTCGTTTACACGATCTTCCTTCTTTCTCCAAAATGTATCGACCCTTCCCAATCCTCCCTATTTTCTGTATCGTGAAATTTCACGTTTGTGTCTGAAACGATTTATCGCGAAATACTTTCTAATAATTTTTAATTCACATTCAAGACGATGCATAATCCAACAGGTATATACTGGCTGGAATACGCGGCGTTGACTATATTTTCCAATTTCCTAACGCGAATTATACAGGGTGGTTGGTAACTTGTGGTACAAGCGGAAATTTAAAAATTAAAATATTTTTTAAATTAAAAAAATAACGTCAATCGAGACAACGATCTACAGTGAGATCCGTTATAACGAGACGCGATAAAGTGCACGCGTACCCAACGAAAATTCAAAGTCGATTTTCTCGAAAACAAAGCTTCAAACGAAAAATGTTTATTCTATATCTTCGACTTCTTTTTTCGCCTAGAATCACCCCCTTTCCGCTTGTACCACCAGTTACCAACCACCCTGTATATAGGGGCAAATCGATCGATTCTAGTCGACGGTCTATTCGAAATCGGTGCTCGTTACGTAATCGAAATTACCTCGACGGAGGAGCAAACTGAATTAGATTATGCGTAGAGAATACGTGTCCACAGTCGACTGAATTCCACCCTTCGATCAGGCGTCCGGTTGCCTACAGTCGGTGTAACCACATCAGTATACAGTAGCTGATTAAGCTGCTTCGAAACGTTTACAATGTCCACGAGCTGCCACTCGGCGCGCGTTTCAATCGAATGAACCGAGCGACCGGATCGACCGGTTGCATCGCCCGCACCGTCACTCCGTGACGAGCCGTGTAAACACCTACGCCCGAATATGTACTCACAACGGCGACATGTGTTTCAACTAATTCGGCTCTTTTTGTCCAGCTTTTTAATCGATTTTTTCACGAAAATTAATCATTGCTTGTGTTGTTCATTAGCTCAGCTACTAAACATTAAATCGTACTTTCAACGTATCGTAAATATGCATTTTTGAAATTTGTTTTTTGGATAATGTTAGAATTTAATCTTGGAATTAGTATTAGTAATCTGTGGAAGACACAATGTTTGTGTTGAAATAATACAATGTGATATTTATTAAACAATTATTTCAAGAGTTATAAATGTGCGTTCTGGAATGTAGACAGTTGGCTAGTTATTCACAGACTAACTGGCTTAGTGACCCATGGCCCTTGAAAAGGTTTAGAGCCCCACTCTCTATACAGTAATGAGTGCGACCTGTGTGGGTGTCTGTGTGGCGTCACATGTGGCACAGAACCTTCTAGTAGCTTCTCGACGTGCCCATCTAGAATGTTCCATCCATATCCTCACGTTTCTTCCGGCGTTTTTTGAAAAAGCATGCACGTGCTAATTGCCGTGGTGCATCTCACGAACGCACGCTAGTGGGGATGGCGCTGGGTAACGAACGGAAGAATCCGTACGATCAAACACCTTGTCTGCATGCGATTGATATCGTTGTATTCCAACAGATAACAATCGAATTACGGTATTTATTTTAAGATAGTAATTTGTACATATCACTTTACGAGTTGCAAGGAGAATCAGAGTTAATCAATCCTTCGTCTGTGTACCGAGTCGTTTTCGATCGGATAAAGTGATTTTTCATTTTCTTCATTACAGCTTTGTCTAAATTTTTCTTTGCTTAAAAGAATCAACGTAACACGTAGCAGGAAAAACTATTGAATGAAATCCTATTGCAGAAACTAGGAACTTGGAAGTATGCAAGAATTTTAGGAGATAGTCTTGCAACGCTAAAACCTGAAAAACCTGCATGGACATAATGGATCCAGTATGCAGACGAGTAGTAAATTTTATGAGCATAAGAATACTTTTATTCTACTGCGAATTCAATAATTTTATACTTCGTCCTGTAGCTTTATGAAGATTATAAAGAATTACAATTAATCTTTATGGAGATAAAAGCGTCAAGCTCTTAACTGAAGAGAGCAGATAGAGGACACTTAAACATCTCCGTCACTTCTGCGCTGCATAAAAAAGCTTCCGAGGATTACAAAGTTACGTATTGTTCGAAGGGTCACATATAATGGTAAGAAAAATTTGTTTTCCAAAAATTGAAGATTCTATTAAAGAAAACATCAATCTGTGAAATTTGTTGGAAAGCGTTAGAGATGATCACTTTCAGGTCCAATTATGTTTACATCGAATCTTCTATTGATATTGTTATCGCAATGTTAATCCTACGATTATCAATAGTAATTTTCTTTATGTCGAAAAATTTTTCACGAATGAGTTTCCTGAGGTACACTAAATTTTAGGCTGACATGTTTTAAACTTTTGGATCGTATGAGATACACAGTGACTTGAAACTGTGTACGATGCGTTACTCGAAGGAAGAACGATTTATCGACCTTTATATTTCAACGTCGAGATTTCACGAAACCTGATCGGTATCTGCCCAAGTAGAACTGTCTTATTTCACTGGATCTCTTCCTGTGTGAAACACTCAAAGACGATATTTATGCGAGCCGTTCACATGTCAAAATTAATTAATTCTACTAATAGGATTCGGTTAATTCTACTAATAGGAATTTTTGAAATTTTAGCAGCGAAACGCTTGATCGACGTTCATCTTACACAATTTTATCGATATTCTCGCATACGCTGCCGATTGGCCGCAAGCACATAGCAGAAGACATATTCGTGCATTTATAGGAAACTTGTAGGAAATTCGTCTTTATTTAATACTTTACATCGTAAGGTAGATATTTTATTCAGGACCAGGTGTGGTAATCTGAAAGAGGCAAGTAAGTTGCGTGGAAAGGGAGAAGACTCGTTGAGGCATTGGAAGGAGGAATGCGAAGCGATAGACAGAATGAATTTGAGCGGAAGAGGATGAATTTCAATGAAATCCTGCATGGAGATGGAAATATGGAAGTAATAAGCTGGTTGCAGGGAGCAGAAAGTAAGAAGGAGGAGGACAGGAAAAAGGGAAAGAAATCGGGAACTGAAGTACAAGTGCGATAATAGAACGAATGGCGGAACGAATGAACGGATGAATGAACTGTAATGGGGAGAATGTGCGTAGAAAGATAGTCTTTAGAGATAAAGAGGAACGATAACCAAAGAACTGATATAGTTTATTATTACACGTAATTACCCGTATTACCCGTAAGCTTAGTCCTAATTTTGTCTCTACTTGTTTACGGTTTACTGTAGAACCAAGTCCAATTTCTTGGTCATTAGGCTGAAATAAATAGATACACGGACACGTTATAAAATGCATATGATGCGAATACAATTACAGATTTACCGTAAAATAAGTAAGAAATACAAGTAGCGGAAAGTATTGAATTTGTATTAAATATCGTATCCTTTTGACAAATATCTCGGTAATATTTAACAAATACTTGGTCGCATCACGATAGCTCGTAAACGCAACTTGATTCCGCAATTGATCTCTTGCAAGACGATAGTCCCGCTCATTAAGTATGAACAAATGTCAACCCCTTTCGGTTCGCTCATGGCAGAAACAAAGGTCTGGCCGAAAAGTCGAGAGATATAGGAGAGAATGCGTTCAAAAAGGATTTCATCCAGCTGTCTCGGACGATTCGTGTCCAGCGGATAATTAAATTCAGCTAAAATAATAGCCGGTGAGGGCGTTGCAGAGAGAGGAAATTCGCAGCGCGTCGACTAGCCGGCAAGGCCAGCATCGGATGAGAAAAATACGGAATGCTGGAGAAGATAAACGGCAGAGTGAGGTACAGAAAGAATCAGCGGAAAGAGATAAAGGGTCGAAAGGCCTTGTTTTGTGCACGCAGCGGAGAATGAGAGGGGCGGACAAAGATGACCCGGTGCAGCGCGACGCAAGAACAATGCGATCCGTGGCAATGGATTAAATACCTGAGCATCGTACCAATGGTATTTACGAGATCTCCGTGTTGGAATTACTTCTGTGATAGACACAAAGCGGCTTTCACGTAGTCCATAGCTGAACGCGTATTGTCATTTCTACGCGTGCGTAGCAAACTGACGAGAATTAATTTTCTATAAATTTAATTCGTTGAACGTCGTAATTGTACTTTGTGTACGGACGTGTCTATGCCTGTTAATCGTTTGACGCCGATACGAACGATGCGTACTGAATAACTTTCCCACATACTTGTTAATTCAATAACAACAAGCAATAAAAGTTCGGACTATACTAGAAACACGTGAGAATGAATAGAGTACGTATTGATATGTTCTGAACGAATACGCGTAAGTTTCCTCGTAATGGAGTTGAGACATGTCCCTAGTGTTCGAAGATCGAACAATGCCTGCAGTGTTCGAAGGTTGAACAACGTCTCTAACGTTGGAAGGTTCAATAATGTTTGCAGTAGAAAATTGAACAATGTTCGTGTCGTACGAGACTTGAATATCGTTAGCGTTCGCAGGTTGAACAATGTCTATAATGTTGGAAGGTTGAACGATGTCTGTTGTGTTCTGAGGTTGTACAATGTCTATAATGTTGGAAGGTTGAGTAGTGTCTATAATATTGGAAGGTTGAACAATGTCCATAATGTTGGAAGATTGAACAATGTCTATAATGTTGGAAGGTTGAATAGAGTCTATAATATTGAAAGGTTGAACAATGTCTTTGATATGGAAAGGTTAAACAAAGTCTTTAATGTTGGAAGGTTAAACAATGTTTTAATGTTGGAAGATTAAACAATGTCTATAATGTTGGAAGATTGAACAATGTCTACAACGTTAGAGGGTTAAACAATGTCTGTAATATTGGAAGGTTAAACAATGTTTTTAATGTTGGAAGGTTGAACAATGTCTATAATGTTGGAAGGTTGAATAGTGTCTATAATATTGGAAGGTTGAACAATGTCCATAATGTTGGAAGATTGAACAATGTCTATAATGTTGGAAGGTTGAATAGAGTCTATAATATTGAAAGGTTGAACAATGTCTTTGATATGGAAAGGTTAAACAACGTCTTTAATGTTGGAAGGTTAAACAATGTTTTAATGTTGGAAGATTGAACAATGTCCATAATGGTAGAAGGTTGAACAATGTCTATAATGTTGGAAGGTTGAACAATGTCTTTCATATGGGAAGGTTAAACAATGTCTGTAATATTGGAAGGTTAAACAATGTCTTTAATGTTGGAAGGTTGAACAATGTCTACAATATTGAAAGGTTGAACAATGTCTGTAGTGTCCGGAGATTGAACAATGTTGACATTGTTGGAAGGTTGATCAATGTCTGGTGTTCGCAGGTTAAACAATGTCTGTAACTATCGAAGGTTGAACTATAATAATACGAATTTAATGTTTTCTAAACAAACACATGACGAATATGACTGTAACGATACATTTTTAAAAGATTTATTTGTTTAAACAATATGTATATCAGAAATTATTGTAGTTTGTTAATTATTCTTGCAAAATATTTATGAATCTTCGCTAAATTCGTTTGTGCAAACTATGCATTTGAATTGAAAATATAATAAAACAGAATTTTGATTGATTGTAAATTGATGAAAATAATTGCTCTCGAAATTTGCTTACACAAGTGTTCTACAAGCAACCAAAATGCTACAAATCAATTTTAGACATTCTGAATATGAAATGCTTATAAGCTTGTTCTAGATTGATACCAACAGCTATTTGCGAACACCTCAAAAACTAAAAGAGTCTCAGCGGTAACGTGTACAAGAAAAAGTTGTTCAAAATGTTACTTTCTACGACATATCTGAAAATTATCGAGAACGCGTCGACTATCTATGTAATTACCATTTCTGTTTATCAAATCATTAAATAATGAGATAACAATCGGTAAAAATGAGTATGAATGGGAAACCCGAAGAGCCAATAAAATTCGATCGTAATGCGACTTCTCGTAATGCGAATTGTCGGAGAGTCGCGAAATGTAAGTCAACGGATAAATGCGGTAGGAGAGGGAATGCGACGCGAGGACAAATGTCCCAGCCACGATACTTATGGACGATAAGGCGAGATTAATAAATAATCATTAAGCGACAATAAATAGCCGAGATGTCCGAGGGACCAACCGCGTGCGGGGCTCTGTAATTATTAATGGAGAGA
Source organism: Bombus bifarius (assembly GCF_011952205.1). Taxonomy (NCBI): domain Eukaryota; kingdom Metazoa; phylum Arthropoda; class Insecta; order Hymenoptera; family Apidae; genus Bombus; species Bombus bifarius. Next base: position 69,013 of record NW_022884651.1, read on the forward strand.
AGTCACGGTGTACGTTGAAGACCGCACGTGGGGAACATCAGGAGTCGGTTGAGGTATTCGTGATCACCGCGGACATCGAGCTTTGAGCTGACCGAGAATTTATGATTTTACTCTCAGTTCGGCTCGCAGCTGCGTCGCGGCTTATTCACAGTTTGTTCTGCTTTATATCTGTACACAGGATGTATCATAACATGTAGCGTCCACTTCAGCAGTGGACAGGAGGAACAAAAACAATGAATGAAATTCATATAAACGCGTAATGTTCTATCTGATAATAAATATCGACAACCTTCTATCAACAACATATATTGATCCTTTTAGTTGATAAGCTGGAAATATTGACAATATGCAGAGTGTATTATAACATGCGAGAATCATTTCAAGGATGAATAGAAGCAACTTTGCTTTGGCAAGGAAGAAAGTTCATACGAACATGTATTCTATCCTATCTGACCATTTTTAGAGAGGTAGTCGAATATCTGGAGCTTCGTCCAGACTCGAAGCGTAGCTAGAAGCAACACATCCTTTTAAAAATTGAGCAAATTAGAGCCGGAAGAAGATGAGCCAGTTGACAAGTCATCGATCGAAGCTAAGTGCTGAAAATGGTTTTCTATTAATAATACACAAGTCCATAATGAAAATCAAATGTATCACAATCTATGGTATACAGTTGTGGGAAACAGAGCGAACTTTATTCGCGTGATAAATAATTCCTTAATCCGATTATTCGTTTATTGTTAAAAGTTGTCCAATTTCGTCCCTCATCTTATAGTAATCATTGGAAGAATCAATTTTGTCCACATAATAAACAGTTCATTAATATGATTATTCATTTTGTCAATGAATGAATAAATATGTCTTCTTCACAGGTAGAAGATGATTCGCAAAAAACAAATCAACAAAGTGTATGGAAATCATTAGTCAATAATGTAAGCCAGTATGCAAAGGACATAATATGCATGGAAGGCAAAACAGCCAGTACATTGTCAACAATAAATGAATAAAAATAATGTCTCTGTCAGAAGTCTATCAAGAATAATTCACAGAAGACAAAGCAACAAAAAGTATCGAAGTCATTAGCAGAGAATGCAAACTAGTAATCGAAGCATGTAGAGAGGGCAAAATTCAAGTCAGTGCATACCCTATCTACAGGTTGAATCTGCTTCACATTACGTCTATGCATAGACGTAGCGTTCAAACATTTCCTACGTGCAACCAGTCTGAACCTCCTACGTTGATGAGGTCAATAACCTCGTGCAGCAGGTCAGTCGGAAGTCCTGTCTGTGGTTTCCTTTCGATCCTCGATCTGGTTATTTACATTTAAGTTAGAGGAGCCTGGCGTTCTGCCTGACGTTTAAGGAAAATGTCTCTGGGTCAATGGTACCTCGAGAATTTCGCTACGTGTGGTGAACGTGAAATAATGGAATCTCTTTCTGCAAAGTCGGTGCATTTGGAAAATGCGATTGCATCTATTTCTTAAATAACCTGCCATTAGTTTGAAAGCTATTTCAGTATATCGAACTTTGTCCAGTTCCTTCAATAGGTTTATTTATATCAACGAATTTAGGTTCACGCTGTTGCAGATGTATTTCTGCAAACATGTTCGCTTTGTTTTTGTACGTTTTTTTTTAGTTTTTGTTAAGGATATCGTACCTTATTCTGGCAATAGTCGTTGAGCTGCAAGACAAGAGGGGTTTGGAATAAAAAATAAAAATATTTGTTGTATAATATCTTTCCATGAAATACCTATGCTGCAAGCTGTATTCGAACTGATCTACTACATCGGTATGCCGAAATAATGTGATAAAAATATTAATACCTCGAATTTACGATTGGAATAACGTTAAAACTACAGAACATTATACAAACTTGATGTTAGCCTTCCCAAATGCGAATTTGTGCAGAAACAAAACAGTATTCGTTTGTTCATCATTTTTCTACATTTATCCAACCAAAAATTTCATTCTACTGCTCTTGGAAAAACAAGTATCATGAAATAAAAAGTTAAATAAAATTCCACATCAGCGTACGATGATCAAAATTTCTGTTTATCGTACTCTCTAAGGAAAATTATTACGAAATAAAAATGAAAAAGAAAGTGACATCAGCAACCCATGAACTGTCTGATAATTCAGCCGACGCGTTAGAAGAGTCACACAAACGCGAATAGTTCAGTATCTGATCATGCGATAATATCAAAACCTCGGTTCCATGCGTTGTTATCGATACAATTGCGATTGTCCTAACGCCTTTACAATAGTTTGACTGTGGCAATTGAATTTGTGCTTAAGCACGATTCGAATTAAGGTCGGGGCCGCGTAATTTCTGCGACTGATGACTGCTGGAAGTAACAGGCGGCAGTTCGTATGCATAGGCATTCTGTAGCATAAGAGACTAGCCATTGTGAGGCCAAGAACTTGGCATAATTCTGTTGGGGTAGGCCCGTTAATGGACGTTCGAAACGTGAACAAGTGTCGAGGCTCAACGTGACGGAAAGCTCACTTGACCGAAGTCCGCAACCGCGACGTCCTCGTAGTGCTTTTCCCCTCGTTCAAGTGCTTGCATGCTATGTGGGTTAATTGCAAACTCGAGTTTCTGTTGCATGAAATCGTATAGTGTCGCGATATCGGTTGGCAATTCACACGCGGAAGGTCCAACTGCAAATGTTTGACCATTGAATCTTGGAAACATAACCGAATTGAATAGTAGCAGATCCATACGTGTCTGCTCGTCGATCTAATCTACTTCGCTCTAGCTGTGGTTAGTCAAACAAGACACATACGACATGCAGATAGTAATTAATTATACTTGCTTTTCTGAACATTTGTACACTTGCCTTTATTTTCACAAAGAAACGATTTAGGTAAAATTAGGTTGCGAGTATTTTAGTGGTTTGAACTTTTGTAGGTCAGTACCTTGAGCTTTCTATAAAGCTACAGACACGCGCACACAGGTGGATTTAACTGCAAATGTTTGACTGTTAAATCCTGGAAACATAACCCGAACATTGGCTATACATGCGAAACAATCTAACGTAATTCGCTTTCTGATTAGTCATACAAGGCATAGTAATTCATTTTACTCGTTGTACAAAATTTATACAATTTGCTTTCATTTTCGTAAGAATATGTTTTTGATAAAATTAGTAAAATTAGTATTTTAATGAGTTCCTGTTTTGTAGATCGGTATTGTTCCAAATATACGGATATGCGCCTAGATGCGAATTGTCTAAATGCAAATGTTTGATCATTGCATCTTAAAAACATAACTAAATTGAATGGTATCTACGCGTGTCTGGTCGTCAGCCTAATCTACTTCGCTTTAGCTGTGGTTAGTTGTGCGAGATGTAGTAATAAATTGTACGTATCTTCACCTTTATCTTCATGAAGAAACGTTTTAGTAGAATTAGGTTACGAGTATTTTAGCGTAGATCTGTATCTTTTTTTGGGTATTATCCATAAAAGTATGGAAAGTGTTACAGTGAGTTTCTCAAATGATAATATATGCTCACTTGTGTTTACAAGTATTATTTGAAATAAATAATTATTTTTAAATAAATTCAAATATCAAGGAGCAATCGACTCAATCTGCAAACGTCAAACACAGTTGAAAGATGTGTACATTATGAAAAAAAATTAAATTTTATTCGGCTTATGTAACAATACGAAACCAGGGGATGAAAGATAAAGGAACGTGTAATTATTTATTTAACATGTAACTAGACGGAAAAATTACCACAAATGAATTAAATGAACGCCAAACTCAATTAACTCAACTTTCGAACATTGAACTCAATTGAAACATGTATACGTTATAAAAAGAAATTAAATTTTATTCTACTTATATGACAATGCGAAACATGGAATGAAAAATGTAGAAAAGTGTAAATATTTATATTTAATTTATAACTAGGAAGATAAAATATCACAGATGAATTAAATTAATTCAAACATCAAACTCGATCAACTCAACTTTCAAACATGTGTACGGTATAAAAAGAAATGAAATTTTGTTCAACTTATATGACGATGCAAAACATAGAATGGAAAATGGGAAAAAGTGTAAATATTTATATTTAATTTATACCAGAGAGATAAAATATCACATTGTAAATCAATAATTTTTGAAACATACACTTTGCAGTAAATTTTAATTAGCGTCGTTAATCTCTGTTCGAAAAATTGTGGATATTTCAACTGCTTTAACTTGATGAGAAAAGATCAGTCTGCGTGGACTCGTTTCAAAACACGAAACTTTGACTTTCTTATCTCTAAATTGAATTTCCTCAATGACGACTTTGTACTCAAAAGCGAAATAACAAAGTGAGAATGGTCCTTTATTCCGAAAATTTTGCAAACTCAAATGACTACGAAATTTACTAGAATCTTTGCAGTTCGAAGTTTTGTGATGACAAAGACAAAGTTTTATAAAATCAACGTTTTAGAATCAGATAGAATTTTGTACTGGTCTTTTGTTGCACTTTGAATAAAAATTATGCCGTGGACATTGGAGTAATCAAAAATACACAACGAGATGGGACGACTGGACTTGTAGCTTTGGCGCGTGTGTTTAATGGGTGTGTGTTTCGTATGCATATTCAATGTGTTTAGCGTGTGTTGTTGGCGTACATGCTCGATAAAAAACATTTTTAAAAATCTATAAACTAATTAAACTATAGATAGGAAACAGAATAATGGAAAACATCTAAAAGTTAATTTCTAAATTGAACGATCCGTAGTAATAAAAAAATATATTTTCTGTTCTTTAAAAAATCAATAAAGCAGTACATATCTCAAAATTTTTTTAATTCGATCATTTTGTAGTGGGCAGACTGTAGATTTTTCTGCATTTATGGAAAGTTTGAAGATACAAAAATGCTTGTAATGCACATAGTATGCAGAAATATATCAAATGATCAAAGTACCCTTAACAACATTTTACAAATAAAACCTTTTTCTATCTAAACTGCATTTTCTAAATTATATTTACAAAATTTTCATAACAGATTTTATTTACTACGCAGACCGTCGTAAGAGACATGGTACGGAATTTTTACTTCATAAACTTGTAATTATAAAATATAAGAATTCAGTGTCGTAGCAGTATTTTCCTCGACTATGTATCCTGTTCCTGCGTTTAATTGCCTTTGCTCTAACACAGGGAATCGTAATTTGAAGTCATTCAAAGTTTTTACGAACGATAAAATCAGTTCACTCTTAGTCGACGAATGGCAAATGGACGGAAAGTTTAAAAGGGGTAGATAAGAAATTTCTTGTACAGTTTAACCTTTAAACTACAGCCAGCGACCGGAACGATTCCCTTCGGTCGAAGTTCGTAACCGCAGTAAAAAATATTAAAGGAAGTTGTAGATTGCCGATAAAAGAACATTTTTACCATGTCCTTAGCGTAAAGTCTTACTCTACGTTTCTACTTTCCAGATAAAAATATGTACCTTTGATCTAACATTACCCACCAAAGGATGAAATTATCGGTTCGATCAGATTCGATTTACTATAATATTTTCATAAAAAATAAATGTACCTCATGACTTCATGTATGTACAGAAACTTGTGTTACAGGCGTCTGAAAAATATCATAATAATAATAGTTTTCCATATTGTACTATTTTACAAATATTATAATATTATAGTACGATACAGGCAATATTAATCGACAATTAATATCGATAAAAGTGGCCCAACGAAAATTAAACATTCACTGTACGATGAACTGAAAGTTAAGCGTATAAAATTCTATAGCTATTTATTTTTTAACTATCTGCTTGCTCCTCTGTAGACATTAAAGTGTACTTCAAATGCTTATCTCCGATTAAACGATCATTTTGTTCGCTCGATGATGTTAAGTTTGAGCTTGACAATTATAAATGTAAAAGCAAGACGTAGTTATTAAATTATTACACGTTTGTTTGATTTTTATTACACGTTATTTATATTTTTATGAAGGCAAATCAAAAATATAACTCAAGTAGTAACTTTTTTTACTAAATATTAATAGTAAGCGCTAAACTTTATTTATTTTATATATCTCTGCATATTATGCTCATTCTACGTATTTTTCTCCTTCTAAGCTTTCCATAAATACATAAAGATTCGTCTAGTTCTCTAAATAAATAACTAAAATTTGCTAATATCAGTAGATGCAAATTCCTTTTTTTTTTTTTTTTTTTTATTTGACAGACGTAACAGATCGTGTGAAAAAGTTAATTTTCCGTAAAAGGAATTTTTCTCTAGCTATGAAATAATGTTACACCGATTGAAAGCTTCCTATCTACGTTATATGCGAACGATTGAACGAACTATTAAAAATTTGGAGGCTTAAATTTCCTTAATATGGCCGATTTTATGAAATTTAAACATCCTACCATAATCCCGGCTTTAAAATATCCCATATTCTATATAATTCCTCTGGCGCTGTAATTTTTCATGGCAGAGGAATTCAAGCTGGTTCACCGTGGACCATCGATTATCGACATAGTCGAGCAGTTGGTGAAAATTTTACGCTGAACAATGCAACTCCGAGGAAACTTCACTCCTCTCGGATGATCCACCTTTGTCCTTAATCGGCGGAAAATCGAATTGGAACACTTGAGGCGATCGCAAAATAAATCCGCCTTTGTGCAAGCTGGCTCACATAACAGGAAACAGTTCAATATCCGAAGATCTACGACCACGAAAGTAATTATAATCCTTCTGATTGTTATAATTACGTGCTTACGTTGTAAAGGAACGTGCAGACGATCTGTTGAAGTGGTCACCGCTTCTAAGAAAACTCTACATCTGGTCTTTTTAGTTTTCTCAAGCACCGAAGCCATCGACAGCGTGTAGACAAAAGACTGCGACGAAGACAGACCATAAACAGTAGACAGGCGACGTTGGCTTCGGGATTTTCAGTTATTGGGTAACACAGCTAGTGTGCGGATCTGGACCAGCTCAAATTGTATTCTTACTTATAATTACACTTCTATTTAAATATATTTTCTGCCTTACAATTTATCCGCGAGTTTTCTCTGTTTACACATCGAATAACCTCAACACGATCCACGTTATCGTTCATCTTATCGTCGATATTGAGAGTTCTCAAAATTGTATTGGCGATATACAGGATGAGTCAGGACACGTGGAAAGTGCAGCAGCAGTTGATTCGGCACATTGAAATAAAAAGGGAAGTCCGTATAAATACGTGACATATACCTCACTTGTACTTACAATTGGTAGTATCAGACAAAGCACGTAAGAATGAAAATTTAGATTTAGCACGTGTATTCATTGCACGGTAATAAGAAGCATAACCAAAGTTCATTTTCCTTCTCAATAATATATGCAATTAATAAGAATATTTTTACCTGTTTCAGGTAAGCAAACCAATCCTACTGCCATTGGAAGATGTATCGAATTTTCATCGCTCAGTCAAGGCGTATGTACGTATATCTTACATTTTATCTTGTATCGAAAGGAGGGTCTGCCCGTTATACGCGAACCATAAAAATTATAATATCAGATAATTTGTTATATGTACAAACGAATGAGCGAAATTTTTCAATGAAACTCAAAGTTCGTTTAGAAAACAATACGGCAAATTGTTCGATCAAAGTATTTACCGTTGCTTTCTACAGGGTGGTTGGTAACTGATGGTACAAGCGTAAAGGGGGTGATTCTACGCGAAAAAAGAAGTCGAAAATGTAGAATAAAAATTTTTCGTTTGAGGCTTTGTTTTCGAGAAAATCGACTTTGAATTTTCGCTCGGTACGCGTGTACTTTGTCACGTCTCGTTATAACGGATCTCACTGTAGATCGTTGTCTCAATGGAAAAATTAAAAAAAAAAATTTTATTCTATATTTTCGATTTCTTTTTTCGCGTAGAATCACCCCCTTTCCGCTTGTACCACCAGTCACCAACCACCCTGTATAACTTCGTGCCATCTATCAGACAAGCGACGAATTCCATCGTGGCGAAATGCTACGTCTTCAGACAAGATCCAATCGTCAACCACATTTTTGTATCCGATCCACTAATTGGAAATATGTATCGGATAAGACGTGTTGCATCGATCGGAATTAATGTTGTAATCCGAAGGAGTAACGTGTAGTGAATAAGTTGGCTGCTGCAGAACGTCCCAGCCAAGCCTCATTATGATGGTGTCTTTTATCGCAGAAGCAGTGTGTGGTCTCATCTTGTCATGCAGCAATTTCACGGAACGTCCTCCTTTGCCAGCGTCCTGACGATTGCATCCTGTCTAAAGGCACGACATTTTTCCCTAATGGAAATCATCGCGTGTCTGACAGGTGGCTTAAAGCTAAGCTGAGTTCACATTATCCAGTCGCTGGATCAGGCGATTACATTTCGATTGTTTGACTGGAAATCGTTCAATGTCTACGTTATTCCAGTCTTTTTTCAACTGTTGAATTGTGATAGACTGTTGTGGCAAATGGATTTACGGGAAAAAAGGGATAAAACACCTGCGCGCTTCAGCCACCGCTTGGATATCGTGCCATCTAAACTATTTCACTAACACTGGAATATTGCGTTCTCAATGGTGGGATTAAAAACGTCGGATTTTCTCTTTTTATTAATACCTCGTGAGATTTATACAGTTTACACGTGCAACTAGCACGCATTATTAATTTGTAATTGTACGTCGTTGAGAAAATTGTTCAATATTCAGCCGCTGGATTACGCGACACATCGAGAAAGAGAATTTTAAGGAAGCAGAAATTGCATAATGCAATTTACGCGTATAAACTTGATCACTGGTTGGCTGGAGCAGAATTCGTTGTTGTTGGAATAAAACTCCTACTTAACACGTTCGTCGCCACGTCGTACATATCTATGTGACGGGTGTACTTTCGTGGGGGCCCTGTCACAAAGTTTGGGTGACGCTCTTCTTGTTCGAGTTAATTAAATATACGATATTATATATAGAATATACAACATAAAAATATCAAAAACATATTATACCATACTTTTTATTAATTTATATTCTGGATAATATATTACATTATGCTATATCGCGTGGTATTTGTTAAAACGTTCCAAACACATTTGGGCTGATTTTGGGCACCTCGAACGATAGTCGTGGACTCCGTCATCGCTACTCTCCTCGCTTTCAAATATATTTTCACGCTGTTTACTGAACATTTTGAGGATGAAAAAATCACCGATGTACGTCTCACGAGTATGCTTCTCGACTAAATGAAAGATCCGAGATATCTGCCATGAGATCCCTCGGAATACTCTAGCTGGAAAGCTCATCGCTTTCTCCATTTCAGAACTAAATAATCTTTTCTTTACGATGAATCGAAGGCGATAAACAATGAATTCCCGCTTGTCGCTCTATTTACGTTCTGCATATCGACGATTGGATTTGGGTCCGCAGGAAACTTAGCCGAATCACGTTGGGCGACGAACGTGTTAATAGCTAGCTAATCCTTGTTTACTGCAACTTAATTATAAGCCTGAATTAAGTTTAGCATTAAGAAAGGCTGAATCGAAAAAGTGGACTTCGATCGTCGTTTGGATTACTTGCTGCGATAATGCCACTGTACCGCGATAAAATTATGTTCGTATTATTTCAGTTACGATCCAGTAATTGCATTGGATCAGTGGTTCAGTGCGATGCTACTGAACAAATGCAATCTCAGCTCTATAGAAAGCAACGACTGTGATCAAAATACTTTGCTCAAGCAACTTGCCATATTTTTTGTTTTAAAGAAGATTTGACCTTTTTCACTAAAAGATTTCCAGTATTCGCTCGTACGCCTAATATTCGATGACCATTCTATGTACGAGATTCCGCTGGTGAAATGGCTGCGGTTCTATGTGTAGCATGCAAATGCCCTCCGAGTCCCTGAAGTCAACGCGAGCAGAGTTGTTATTTCCGCAACGAGGAACGTTAACCAGCGTTTCCGCGTTCTATGTGCGTACCACCCGCGGTCGTGGACTTGTTTCGGCTTCACCCCAACTAACCTCTATCCATTAGATTACGTCAAGCCAGGATATAACACCTGACGCACCTCCTTTTCCATCTTTTTCCTCCTTTCCTTCTGATCTTCCCTTCCTGCCCTCTCTCTCTCTCATTTTCTCTCACTCTTCGTTTTCCTAACGTTCGAGCAGAATCCACTGCCTGTTCGGCACATTCGCCAAGTTCCTCATTTAAAGTCTCCAAGTACGACCGTCTCCTGCACATTAATACGATCGACTTTCTCAGCTTCCCTCAAGTATCCGCGATACAGAATAAGCTCGGAAGTAATTTCTTTGCAGATTGAATATGCTAATGGCCGACCAACAAAGACTATTAAAATTAGATTATAAGCTATTCATAAGGAGACGCGAGTAGTATGTACTTTATTGGTGAAGGACGACGCCGGACGCTCAAAGTGCCACTGCAAAGCATCGAAAGAGCCCCTCATGACCAACGTAATTATCTTCTTTACGCACTGTCGACTTTGCATGCTATCCGACAATTTTCTCGTAAATTAAGGGCAGATTAATAACAGAATTATCTTTAACGACTTCTAATTGTTAGGATTAATTCCTCAACGTATGGCACACGTATCCTCGCGTTTACGAGTATTAGGAAATCTGCAGGCTTCTTATACGAAAGCTGACAATTAGTTTAAAGCATCGAGGAAACGATTAACGGATGAGAATCTTGCAAAGAATTTGAAGAGGTCAGAGATTAGAATAGAGATCCGTGAAAGAAGCTAGGGAAGAATGTTGAATGATTGACAATTAGAGCAGAGATTCACGAGAGAATTCAGCAAAGAATTTTCAGCGATTAGAGATTAGAACAGAGATTCATCTCGAGAATCTTGCAAAGTTGCCTTATGATCTTGATTGGTACTTTGTATTATAAGTCTTTGTATTCCTTGGAGTGGCCATCAGTTGACGAACGTAAAAGCTGTATGTCGTAGGAAAAAATAATATTTCTCAAGCAACTCTGCCTACAAAGAAAACCACATTCTCTTTCGTGCCAAATATCTTTCATCCAAAGTTCCAGAGATATTCAACATGATAATTCTTATTACACTACCTTGCACACGAAGAAAAATTTATTTACATTTGTTTACATTACATCTAAAAACGATGCAAAATGTTCGTACAAACATATGCTCCATCTGTTTACGAGGTACAACTCTTTGCTTTATGAGGAATTTTCTGTTTCGATTTTGTCTTGTCTAATTTACAGGAGATGCTAAAGATGATCAGCTGCATCCCGGAGCAAGTTTATAGACGTTTCGTCATAGATCCGATTGCTCTCTGGATGATTTCTCGAATTTAGTATTTCAACATTTTCCCTAAGTTTCCTCTGTTACGTCTCATAAGCGAAAACAGACAGAACATACGATCGAGTGTTTTCTTCTTAATTTTCTAGATTGATCGAATGAATAGAGTCTCTTGGCTGCAGTATTGAGATGATAATTTAATCTGCTTTCGTAATTACTACACAGCCTTTTTATTTTCTCAGAGATCAGTGTCATGTTTATCTTAAGCCACTGTCTTAATTTACTGTCAGCATAGATTTTTTTTTTATTTAGTTTAAATTTTACAATTTGTCCAGTAGGACATTTGGTAAAATATTATAGCTTAGTAGTATAATAATATAACATGTGGATGGTTACCCTCAGCGGGGTTCCATCTTCCAAGTTGTTTAACTGTCAGCATAGGTGTACGTAAATCAGTTGATTATTCCCAATTCTTAGAATGTGTGTGTTTGATAAAGCATTGTTGGACAGGTACAGGTGTGATAAGTTTATGCGTATGAATATAGTTATAGTTATGCTATAAATATTGTTAGAATAAATAAAAGACATACGTACCTATGAGAAGAAAAATAATTTGACAAATTTCCTGCCGGGCTGCAGTCTTTCCTCGTCTTAATCTACTGTCAGCATAGATTTAGGTAAATCGGTTAACTCTTTCTTTAGACGAAAACGACGACACTAAATCCCTTTCGATTTAGTATGAAGACGAGAGGTTTCTCGTGCGACAGGCATAAGCCACACCTCTTTCGGTAAAATCATTAGCAATTTAATGGAAAGTGCTTTGCGTCCACGTCACGTCCCAGTTTCACAGGATCTACCTGTGGAAACCGGCTACTGCTCAGTTAGACAAGAGTAAAAGAAATTCGCTGCCTCATAATGAGAGGCTATCCAGCTACGGTGTTTCTGCTCTTGATCGAAAATCGAAAGAAACGAGATCAGTTTGCAAAAATAATCGAATAGCGTTAGTAAACTTTGATAATAATATTATGCACTCATAAATAAGATAAGATAAAGCATCTTGCTCGACATAAAATTGGAAAATCAGTGAATAATATTTAACTTCTTACATATTTATATAATCGAAACTTGTTTAGAAAGAGTAACAGTAAGTACGTTCAGCTTCTTTTTCTTCGTTTCATTTATCTTCCCTCGCGTTTCACGTTATTCTATCGGATGAAATATAAAATTATATACCACGTCTAATTACATTTATTCATTTAGTACCACCCGTTGCATTCTGATAATTGATGCACCATAGAGATTTCGAATTTGATATTTAAAATTTCAATGCTAGAGAAGGTCCCTCTCTTTCTCTCCCGCCTCTCTCGCACAATTTTCCTGAATGAGAACATTGACAGTTAAATGTATCGTTTCACTAATAGTAAAATATATTAATAACTAATTAATGAATTACCAGGCATGTAAATATGAAACCGGAATTTTTGTATAGAAAATACACGTTTATTGTATGAAAATGATTAAAAATATTTTATTCGAAGTATTGCCCATCGCTAGCTATACATTTTTCCCACCTGTCTGGCAATTGGTGGATGCCACGCCAAAAAAACTGTCGCTCTTTTGAGGCAAACCAGTCATCGAGCCATTTTCGTACATTTTCGTAAGAAGCTAAGTGCTGGTCAGAAAGTGTGTGTCCCATCGATGCAAATAAATAGTAATCGGACGGAGCCAAGTCTGGTGAGTAAGCCGCGTGCGAAAGTATTTCCCAACTGAACGCTTCGATCGTTTCCTTGACCGGTTTTGCTGTATGCGATGGTACATTATCACGAAGCAAAGTTACTTTGTGTCGCCTTTTTTGATATTCTGGTCGTTTTTCAAGCAAAGCTTGATTCAAATCGATCATTTGTTGTCGGTAGCGCTCGGTATTAACGGTTTCGTCAGGTTTTAACAGCTCATAATAGATCACACCCTTCTGATCCCACCAAACACAGAGCATTGTCTTCCGTCCATAGCGATTTGGTCTTGTAGTCGATGTCGGTGGTTCGCCTGGAGCTACCCATGATCTTTTACGCTTAGGATTCTCAAAATATATCCACTTTTCATCGCCAGTCACAATTCGGTGGAGAAACGACTTTCTTTTGTATCTAGCGAGCAGCATTTCGCAAGTGGTTTTTCGGTTTTCCTGCTGTCTTTCATTCGGTTCGTGTGGAACCCATTTTCCCACCTTCTGGATCTTTCCCATGGCTTTCAAACGCATGGAGACGGCTTCTCGTGTCACGTTTAATCGATCAGCGAGTTGTTGTTGCGTTTGAGCGTCATTCTCGTCCAACTATGCTTGCAATTCGCTGTCTCGAAACTTTTTCGGTTGTCTTCCACGTTCTTCGTTCCTCGCGTCAAAATTGCCACTTCTGAATTTTTTAAACCACTCAAAGCACTGTGATTTACCAAGAGCATGCTCACCGTAAGCTTCGACGAGCATTCGATGCGATTCTGCAGCAGTTTTCTTCAAATGGTAACAAAAATTCAATGCTCTCCGCAAATCGTAGTTTCCAGGCACAAAATTTGACATGTTCAACGCTATTACAAACTATGCTGTTGTATGAAACTTGTATTGTTCTGAGTCGAAAATGTTTGTGAGATGTCAACAAAGACTTTTGGCATCAATGACGCAGTTTAGTGATAACTACATTATCAGCTAGGACCATCTATAGGCGAATTCCGGTTTCATGCTTACATGCCTAATAATATCCGTTATGAATTTATCTAAGAAAATAAATACCACGCAAATACTATATTATATAAATGTAAAAATAACGAGACGTTGCATTATGACGATCTCACCCTAATCTGAAAAGCTTCCATAGAAATATTTGTAAAAAAAAAATACATTGCACTTTCTTAATGTGTTTTATCTGTATTTCTTCAAACATGATAAAATGTTTAATAAAAATTGTAAATGCCAGTTTTTCATGCCGTGGTACGACAAAGAAAAATGATAATCTCTAAAGGGGACAAATACACGTACCATAATCGTAATATGTAAAACGTGTCGTTAAGAGAATTGAAATAAATTTCTGCTCGTGGTAAAACAACTTAAAACTGCATCGAATTGCAAACAATAAAAATATGATACGATCTTGATTAAATGTACAGGAGGACGATTAAAATGTTTTTCTAAATAGCTCGTGGCAAGCCCGAGCAAACGCGAGAGCAACGTGTGCGCGGTTCTGCTGGTATATAGCGGTCGTGCCAGGTCTGAAGAACGATTTATGTGCGATCAAGAGAATGATCCTTTACAGAGGCAACTCGTTTCTCACGCGCAATTATCAGCAAGATAATGCTTAATGACCATGTGGCACGCAGTATGTTTAACACGTACGCAATTTATAAAGGCGCAGCTGAAACCGCATAGCCGGCCAACTCCCTTTCTTCTTCCTTTATTCTCCCTTTCGTTTCGTCGCATAGCTGAAAATAAAAGCACGACATTATAACAACACGATAAAAGAATATTTCCGTGAGAAATATTTTTACTGGCCTACATAAAGTATTAGGTAGATAATTAAAAGGAAAGATAATTACAAGTTCTAATCTTTCAATGTATTACGTATGTGCAGTCGACCATAAACATATGCATAGTAGGTGCGCAGCCCTTAAATCTGTGGCTTGCTGGAAAAAAATACCAATGAAGCAGAGAAAAAACGAGTATTTATAAAATTGAGATATCAACAGTTGAAGATATTAGGTTGTCCGGAAAGTGTCTTTCTTTCGCAAACGTGTTTTTTACAACAGTGCACCTTCGTACAAACGTGAAACCAAGTCTGTGGAACGTCGCGGTGTTTATCTCAACAGAAGAAAATGGATCGTACGTAATTCGATAAAATAATATAAAACAAAAAACGTTGTGCGTCTATTAGTTCCTCATAATACAAAAGAAACTTTTCGGACAACCTAATATGTTAGAAAATGCATGTTCCAACAATTTTTGACACCGAGGTTTCTACTGCTTCGAATTTATTTTCTCATACAGAAAGAGAGAATCGAAGCTTATGCTATTCGCGTTTTGTATTTATGTTGACTATTCTGGTATTTTTCCTGGAAACCTTGTTTTATGAAAAATTTCTCTTTGATATGTACAAATGTCACGTCAGTCGTTTTTGGGTAGAATTGGAATCTGTCCTTTCACATTATTATTTATAAAACTACTATTATTTATTATTAATTATAAGACTGTCGTTGGGGACTATACAATTTTTTACAGACTCGAGACTGAGTTTAATTCATTTTGGTAAAAATACGACGCTGGCATTTCTTGCGCTAAGCGACAGACATATAAAATGGTACAGTAGAAATTAGTATGAATTTTTTGACACGGTAAGATACGCGTTAAAGTGTAATATAATTCATTCGTGAAGGACATTGGAAGGAAATTATGAGAATAAGCAGTGATCAATTATATTGAATGGAATGCTTGCCACTGTTTTTATTCTCTTGCTGTTTTATTATGAATCTGTTAATTCGTTCTTATAATGTAAAATACAAGGTGGCACATAAATCACTTTGTTATTTAACGCGTCGACTGCCACGCAAATTTGATATATTTTTCTCTGCAAGTTACAACGGATTGAAATATGCTATGATATACAGAATAAAAATTTCTTTTTTAATTCTTTTTCTTTTTTAAATTTTTCCATCGAGACAACGATCTACAGTGAGATCCGTTATAATGTACCGCACGCGTACCGAGCCAAAATTCAAAGTCGATTTTCTCGAAAACAAAGCCTCAAACGAAAAATTTTTATTCTACATTTTCGACTTCTTTTTTCGCGTAGAATCACCCCCTTTCCACTTGTATCACCAGTTACCAACCACCCTGTATATTTCAATTTTGCAAAATATTATACTTGCGTACTTTTTCTCTGACAATATTACCTAAGCATTCTATACAATAAAGAAGAAACGCCTTCTTAATACGAGTCATCTATTCATATTCGGAAATTATGTACAAAGTCTCAACCTCAAGAAAGTCACTTTTCATTACTTTTTCATACATTTCGGAAGCTACCTTTACTATCTTCTTCTTTTCTTCGCTAAGCTTCTCGAATATCATCTTCTAACTGCTCAATTGCGATTGGTTTATCGTCATACGCTTTACGTTTAAGAAAATCCCGTAAGGAAAAGTCCGGTGCAGTTAAATCAGGCGACAAAAAGGAGCAGATGATATTTTTTTTTTTTTTTTAATATTTATTAAAATTACAATCAATTCTCGTGTTGAGAATTTTCAGTAATTTTTCTGGCGTGGCGCAGTAACATGGCTGTTTATTTACAATAAGTTAATACTTATTATAGATAGGTATAATTTATAAGTATTATAAGTAAGTGCAAATGCTTAATTTGGATAATTAAATGAATCTAACGTTTAGGTCTAGCGGGTAGTGTCTCTTCAGCCTGCGGATCTGGTCCGTCGTATCAAGTAATCCAGTGATTAGGGAGTTCGGTGTTTGTTGACTCTTTTGCTATATCTGTCGCTATATTTTGCTATTTCCTCTTTGGCTGTGGTTATCTTGAGGTCGCGGTGTATTGTTTCGTTGGTAACATACCAAGGTGCATCAATTAGGGATCTTAGCGTTTTCGATTGGAAGCGTTGAAGTATTTCAATGTTGGAGTTACTGAGCAGATGATATGGCTGGCAGATAATACGTGGATAACAGAAACACGAAGTCAGAGACACGAAATGGAACCTGACGCAGCCTTAGAGTCGCAAATCTACGCATCAAACGCGTTAAATTTCTTCAAAGAAATAAATATGAACTAAAAATAGCAAAAATCAAAACGATGTAGCTTTTTATACATTTCCAATATTCCTTTTGTTCTTCTTGAAAGTGCAAAATTGCACAAAACACGGATGATATAAAAAAGCATGTAAAATATCCAAAGTATAAACAATGATATACACTTTTTCCAATGTCTTTTCCAATCCTCAAAACAGTTTGGCAATTCGCTTTATTGTGTGCCTCTTGGTTCGTTCAACGATCTTAGCGCTTCCTTTAATACTTTTCTATCGATCTTCTACTCTTTTAACTGTATCACCAACAGTATAAATTTGCATAAAAGTCTGCAATCTACTAATCAGTCTAAGCTTAGCGTCGTCGCTAATGAGCCTGCAGTCGATGCGACGTTAAACGTACGTTAAAAAAGAAAAGGAAGAATCATAAAGCTGAAAGAAATTTCAGCGAACATAATAAAACAATGAGAAATGATTTGAATCGTTGCTCGATCAAAGGTAAATTCATCTTACACGAACAACCTGGACTGCAAGTTTCTCCTTGTTTCATTAACTGACCAGTAACATTAAATGATCGTGCGACACGGTACTGCCGACGCAGTCATTTACATTTTCGCTGATATATTTTTGCAGCCGCTCGATTACGATAGCGTGTGCTGAATCGTAAGGCCGGTAGCCAGTGTTCGTGTATGTAATGAAAACGTTTTCTCACGTGCACGTGATTCGTTCTCATGATTAAAACGTCGCCAGCCGTGCGTAGTATACCTGCCTCCACATAAATCATCGTAATTTTGTAATTTCGTATCGCCCGTTTGCGAGTCTGAAATATAGCCATGAAAATTATCAATTGAATAGCGGTTACAGTTTAGAAACTGCAAGTTGCAGTCATCTAAATTCAGGTAAATTGTACAGGAATGTCGCAACACTTGTAATACGATCGACAATACGGGCATTCTACGTTTTTTTCTTTTTTTTTTTATATTATTTAATTTGTACTTTACAATTTGTCCAGCTGGACATTTGGTACATTTTTCTTACTTAATTGCTAAATAACATGTGGATGGCTAGTCTCAGCGGGATACCATCTTCAAGTTTGACTATTTTATTTCTTCAGTGAAGTTAGTGGGGTGTTTTATGGAACAAAATTTTTTTTCTATTTAATTTGTGCTTTACAATTTGTCCAGCTGGACATTTGGTACATTTTTCTTACTTAATTGCTAAATAACATGTGGATGGCTAGTCTCAGCGGGGTACCATCTTCAAGTTTGACTATTTTATTTCTTCAGTGAAGTTAGTGGGGTGTTTTATGGAACAAAATTTTTTTTCTATTTAATTTGTGCTTTACAATTTGTCCAGCTGGACATTTGGTACATTTTTCTTACTTAATTGCTAAATAACATGTGGATGGCTAGTCTCAGCGGGGTACCATCTTCAAGTTTGACTATTTTATTTCTTCAGTGAAGTTAGTGGGGTGTTTTATGGAACAAAATTTTTTTTCTATTTAATTTGTGCTTTACAATTTGTCCAGCTGGACATTTGGTAAATTTTTCTAACTTAATTGCTAAATAACATGTGGATGACTACCCCCAGTGGAATACCATCTTCGAGTTTGACTATTTTATTTCTTCAGTGAAGTTAGTGCGGTGTTTTATGGAACAAAATTTTTTTTCTATTTAATTTGTGCTTTACAATTTGTCCAGCTGGACATTTGGTACATTTTTCTTATTTAATTGCTAAATAACATGTGAATGGCTACCCCCAGCGGGATACCATCTTCGAGTTTGACTATTTTATTTCTTTAGTGAGTTAGTTTTTAACGTAATATGTTTATTTCGTCCCCTTCAAAGTAATACCCATAAACAATGATACATTTCTGCCAATATCTTTTCCAATCCTCAAAACAGTTTGGCAATTCACTTTATTGTGTGCCTCTTGGTTCGTTTTTAGTTTTATGTCTTCAGCGCTTCGAAGCAGTTGTTCTTTCGTAGCTTTTTCCATCCTCAGAATAATAAGAAATCGTATGATGTCATATCTGGTGATCGAGAAATCAGAACTGTATTATTTTTCGCCAAAAAGTTCCTAACAAGCAATGATCACACGGTAAAATCACAATATCACAGAAATGCAACATAATAGACAAGCAAATCTGAAGTTATCGACCGATCTCGATAAAGAAACTGATGTATGTAATAAACAAGCAAGACCCAGCAAGCGAATCAACGTTTTCCCAACCGGCTCTTTCTACACCAAGAAATTACAAAATTACTCGTATGTTATCGTTGCCATTTAACAAGCAATTTAAATCTTATTATATTCGACTAAACAATTAGCTAAACTATCGGTCATTGTTGTTATCTGTTAATACCGTGGTCGGTCAAAGTTGTAGCCGATCGAGTCTGGCGTCAGTAAATCGTCGTCGGTAAAAAGAATGTCGGTAAAATCCACATCGGTGATTTCAATGGGTAATTAACATCTACTTTACTATTGCACGCTGTATAAAAGGAACAAAATTAAATACGGTGAGGATCCGCGGAACGTACTAGACGTTTAATATTCATTCAGCAAATACCTTTACGAGGCTTGGCTCCTTCGTTGCAACCAAACATAAAAGAGTATAGCGCAGCGCGTCAATTATGGTTTACAAGTTAAGAGCAATAGCCGTATTTAAAGCTGTTTTGCCAAGATGTGCCGTGATTGAATACCATGCGTGGTCGCTAGAGAGCGGTTGCACGTAGAATGTTCACCTGCCCGTGATAGAAGATCGATATTCCTACTTGAATAAACTCAATTTTCTACGGTGCTTATAATCTGCGCGATGTAATCACGGGGAACCGCCGGCCGGCAAAACGATTCATCATACACACATTGAAGAGGCGTTGCTCGTACGTGCGCGCCGAGAGTTTGAATGTGTGCCGGCTAGTAATAGCTGCCGTGATCGAAGTAGCTATAATTGCAAAGTAGTAGGAAAAGAAAATGGTAAAGCAGCAGAGAGAAGAAGATGGGTAAAATTATATCAATCGGCGATATTAGGATATGCAGTATGCGCTGTTTAAACGGATACGTTCAAATATCTGGAAAAATTCGAATGATACACTAGCACAGAAAAAAGTTGGGACACTAGCTCATTTTTGACAAGACATATTTTGATTGTGAAATTATAGTGAGATAAAATTGGAATTATTTTAATAATGGTATATTATAATTGTGACTCTGAAGATAAAGCGGTAAAGATTCTTGTCAATTTCTCAATTTCGTTATAGAAGTACACACATTAGTGTTTAATTTTCGGAAAACAGATGATTCTCCTCCGTGAGTTTATTTATCACAGCAAGACAACATAGGTAACAGGAAGTTTCAAGTTAAATTTAAAAAATAGCGTTGGTAACATCATTATCTTCTTTTTTCTTTTGCTTTTCGATTTATGGAGTTGATCACTGCGGCTTCTGAATGATCGTCTGATAGTAAAACAGGCGTCTGTAATTGCCATATCTCATAGAACTATTTTGTCACTTGACAAACTCTTTACCTTCTGATTCTCCAATTTTTAATTTGTAGAACAGATTGAGAAGAACGTTTTAAACAGCCAAACAGCCTCCTAACGTTAAACAGTAAACGTATACGCTATTATATACAGTAAATACTAACATCGATCATCGCTATGTTCTTTAATACGCAATACAAATTTGTATTCTGATGATTTCATAGAAAGATAGTAAATACTGTTTCCAATTATTAATTTATCATCTGTTGGTGCAGCTTGGTTATATACTGTTACTACAAATCGACCAAAATTTCCCTAGAGATGCTTACGAAGTGTAGTGTATACATATGGACAAGCAAACACACAAACGTCCTTGGAAAGAAGACTAGAAAGAAAACACCCCACTGACCTCACTAAAGAAATAAAATACTCAAACTCGAAGATGGTATCCCGCTGGGGGTAGCCATCCACATGTTATTTAGCAATTAAGTTAGAAAAATTTACCAAATGTCCATCTGGACAAATTGTAAAGTACAAATTAAATAATAAAAAAAAATAAAAACTGTTCTTACGTAAGAAATTACTATATAGATTGTCAATTATATCGATGAAAGGAATAATTCTCAATACCCATGGAATGCTCAAAAACTTTCTTTTCTTAATCTCAATACACATAATACTAAAAAATAATGTAAGATTGGCAGTTTGCTAATTTATACTTACTGTATTTACTTTACCAGTTTCAATTGCACCGGGAATTTTTTCATTATCTGTTCAATTGTATACCGAATATTAATATTATATCGATTTTTTTATATTAATTACATAACTTCCTACGAAATTTGTAAATTTGAAGGGTGCAAATGTGTCGATATTAAACGAGTCATTATCACGATACATTTAAGATATTAAGAACTAATTCTGTCTCATGTAACACGTCTTCTTGCGCATTCCTTTTCATAAAATTATATCCACGTATAAAATATTTAAATGAAACGTGTCATGTTTATAAATTAAGAAATGTATAAGTACCTTTCTGATTTTTAACCGAAGGAATGTCGCTCGTTAAGCGCAACCTGCTGCTTTATAAAGACAGACGTTCGTTTGATGTTCAGGAATGCGTCACGTATATGTAGAATATTCGAATACTGAAACATTGTTTATGCGACGTGCAGGACGCAAAAGAATTCGATGCTTATGAATACAATAGCGGTGGGTACATGGTTTTCATCAAGTTTTCCTGCTGCATCCTGTCTGAAACTATGCATACATATATCGCACACGTTGTACAAATAAAAAGTTGACATTGCCTTAAATGGTGCATTCACAGTGCAATACGGTTTTTAAACTCTTATTCTATTTTTACAAACATAATTACACCTACGTATGTATAATACGTGCATGTACTGTGAAAGATAGATCGGGAGAGAGCCAATAAAGATTATGAAATATACAGAAGAAGACAGTTTTGATAACATGATGGAAAAATAATTAATTTAAAATATAGGATACTTGAAGTTTAATTTTGTGGAATTTGCCACGTTGCTCGTTTGCTGGGACAATGACGTAAATCAAAATTTGTAGTTGCTTGAGTTATTGGTAAATTTATTGAGAAAAGACAGTTAGTAGAAAAAATTAGAAGCAAACTTCAAACATTCAGAATGTCAGAGAATTGTGCTGTCATTGTAATGCTTTTGTCTTGCTACGAGACTGCAAACAGTCCGGAACTTTCAAACTTGCCTGCCCTAAATTCGTGACTTTTTAATTACGTTATTGTTCCAGCAAATGTTCGATAGATACGTCACTCCTTGTTTTCTATATGATATTCTACAAAATTGATGTTAAAATGTCTTCTAAACTAATCAATATTAATCAGTTTTCGATCATGTTACCTTGATATTTTTTTTTTTTTTGATGGGAGGATTCGATGTATGGAAAAAGAGGTTGCCATTTAAAAATACAAAAAAAAATAGTGTAACTATCTCGAATGCATATGCATTTTTGCACTTTCGAAGAGTTAGAAAATATTATCGCGAAGATGTAGTTCACTTCGATCCATTCATCTTTCTCCACGTACTTATCGCTCTGTAACAAATTCAAGTTACCAAGACGCGATAAATTGTGATATAGTAAGTGAAAACTCTCCTTCAGGAATTGAACATTTCCTCGTAAATATCGTAGAATGAATAAAAAATAAAAGACTTATCGCTAACGGGAAAGACTTACTCGAAGATGGTACCCGCTGGGGGTAGCCACCCACATGTTATTTAGCAATTAAGTTAAAAAAATTTGCCAAATGTCCAGCTGGACAAATTGTAAACTACAAATTAAATAATAAAAAAGAAAAGGAAGAATGGGAAAGACGCTGGCTAATAAATCCGCGAACACGCCGTATAGTGCACTATATAACAAAAATTGGCATACAAATATAGGAAAGTGGAGCTGGAATGCACAGGGCATATAAAGAGGTGTGTGTGCTTCGTTCAGATTTGAAGCATAGCACTCGTGCGATTTTCAGGGGTATTGTTGGTGAAATGGGCCGACTAAGATGCGCGTCCGTGAACACTTTCACACGTACGAGCGGCTTGCGCCTGTGGATGCGCAAAACTGTGAAAGGTTCGTACCACACGAAACACTTGGGGCCGATGTCAAGGGGTCCCTGGAACAATATAACGACACTGCGTGAAGGCAACCACCCTCTCTGCCTGCTTCTCAATACTTCGATGCAAATGCTTCGCTCCGGACCCACTTTCTACCAACACGTGCTCCCTTTCAGCCCTTCAAGATTTTCGATTTATCGCACCAGCGAACTCTTCAAAGTCGAAAAAATTCCAGGTCGAGGCTGAAGTCTACAATTTATGCGAAAGCGAGTTGATAGTCGCCCTATGTTCTACTTATCGCTACCGTCGATCGAACTCCGACGACTGTCATCGATCGACCTCGAACTGCAGTCGAAACTCGGCAACTCGAACCCCGAGGGAAGAGTGTAAAGTCTTTGAATTCTAAAAGAATTTTGGCTTATCGAAATTTCCGGGTAAAAGAGCTTCGACAAACGAAAATTCACCGTACAGAAGCTTCGCACGAAGGCGTAATTACAACCACGTTCTCAGAGAGTGTAATTATTTTAAGCTTCCTCTTAGAACTCGTTCTATTCAAGGTGCATAAATGCGAAAGTTAAAGACGCGACAGATAATGGCAATTATGCGTTGGACTGACGAAAAACGATTAGCTTCCATGAATAGATAGAATGGTCGAAGGGCGAAGAGGTAGGGACATGGTTTGCGTTGTCTTATGTTGCTTGGAACAATCCTAACAGTTGGAAGAAGCGAGATAATATCGAACAATTGGCTTCTCTTGCATATTGTCATATATAGTGTAGCTATAGTCATACTTCGATTTGCAGCTAGAAGCAGCGATAGAAGTTTGACTCATAACGATAAACTTCGACTTGCAGAGTCTAAACTCGAGTTATAGAAATAAAATAAAGTACCTGGACAGGTGGCGAATAATTCGAGTTTAAGTAAGTTCTATTTCGACTTCTAAAGGTTTTCGTAGCGGATCGGAAGAGAATGAACAAAAGTTTTTTTTTATTATTTAATTTGTACTTTACAATTTGTCCAGCTGGACATTTGATAAATTTTCTTTACTCAGTTGCTAAATAACATATGGATGGCTACTCCCAACGGGATACCATCTTCGAGTTTGACTATTTTATTTCTTCAGTGAAGTTAGTGGGGTGTTTTCTAGAACAAAGTCTTCTTTTCTATTTAATTTGTACTTTACAATTTGTCCAGCTGGACATTTGATAAATCTTCTTTACTCAGTTGCTAAATAACATGTGGATGGCTACTCCCAGCGGGTTACCATCTTCGAGTTTGACTATTTTAATTCTTCAGTGAAGTTAATGGGGTGTTTTCTAGGACAAAATTTGTTTTCTGTTTAATTTGTACTTTACAATTTGTCCAGCTGGACTTCTGGTAAATTTTTCTTACTTAATTGCTAAATAACGTCAATGACTACCCCCAGCGGGATACCATCTTCGAGTTTGACTATTTTATTTCTTCAGTCAGGTCTGTGGGGTGTTTTCTCGACCAAAAGTCTTCTTTTCTATTTAATTTGTACTTTACAATTTGTCCAGCTGGACATTTGATAAATTTTCTTTACTCAATTGCTAAATAACATGTGGATGGCTACTCCCAACGGGATACCATCTTCGAGTTTGACTATTTTATTTCTTCAGTGAAGTTAGTGGGGTGTTTTCTAGAACAAAGTCTTCTTTTCTATTTAATTTGTACTTTACAATTTGTCCAGCTGGACATTTGATAAATTTTCTTTACTCAGTTGCTAAATAACATGTGGATGGCTACTCCCAGCGGGTTACCATCTTCGAGTTTGAGTATTTTAATTCTTCAGTGAAGTTAGTGGGGTGTTTTCTAGGACAAAATTTTTTTTCTGTTTAATTTGTACTTTACAATTTGTCCAGCTGGACATTTGATAAATTTTCTTTACTCAGTTGCTAAATAACATGTGGATGGCTACTCCCAACGAGATACCATCTTCGAGTTTGACTATTTTATTTCTTCAATGAAGTTAATGGGGTGTTTTCTAGGACAAAATTTTTTTTCTGTTTAATTTGTACTTTACTATTTGTCCAGCTGGAAATCTGGCAAATTTTCTAAATTAATTACTAAATAACATGTCAATGGCTACCCCCAGCATAATACCATCTTCAAGTTTGACTATTTTATTTCTTCAGTCAGGTTTGTGGGTTGTACAGGGAACATAAATAGAAATCTGTTTATTAGTTCCTTTGTTCCTAGACCTTGCAACCTAAAACATAATGTATATTCAAGTATACAATAATATGCACCGCTCCTTATTTAGAATATTTCTTCGTAATAGCAGTCTCCAGGTCACGGATATACGTAAATAATGTTGCAGAGTTTTTCTTGAAGTATTTACTTCAACAATGAACACTGATAGACCTTTCCGTATTAT
Source organism: Bombus bifarius (assembly GCF_011952205.1). Classification (NCBI taxonomy): domain Eukaryota; kingdom Metazoa; phylum Arthropoda; class Insecta; order Hymenoptera; family Apidae; genus Bombus; species Bombus bifarius. The sequence goes on from NW_022884651.1 coordinate 94,514, forward strand.
CCGAGTTTTCACGTCGGATAATCGAGGCTCTGCTCTACCGAATAAATTAAATTTCGGCAAACGTAAACGCGGAATGTTCGCAACATTAAATCCCTCTACTTGCAAACTGCACTTCAGATCTTTCTTTGGTAACTTTCAAACACCTAACTTGCTTCTCGCGTTGAGCATTACGTCGCCTTCTGACGAAATATCTGCAACCTGTGTGTGCTAAAACGAGTATAAGATACAGTTCTACAGGGACTGCAGATGTTGCTCGTTGTTAATGAACCAAATTATACGAATGTAATTCAACCTTATTTGGGTTATTTATTAGGCTCTATACAATTTCGCATTTTTACACGTTCGTTTATCAAAGTAACAGAACTTTGCGTTCACTTTCGTCTTCTAAAAAAATTCTACCAAATGTCCAAACTGGACAAATTGTGAATGTAAACAACTAAATAAAAAAAAAAAAGCTTTCGTCTTTTAAAAAATTCTACCAAATATCCAAACTGAACAAATTGTGAATGTAAAGAATTAAATAAAAAAAAAACTTTCGTCTTTACGATTATACTTTTTACGGTATACTTTTCACTGTTAATTTCGAGAGTTCCTTGATTCACATCATAGCAGTTTGTGAGAATTTTCAAACCTACCGGCATATTGACAAGTAATTGCGATTGGTGTGCCCCAGCAGCATCCGTGAAATTTTAAGTAAAATAAAAATCATCCTCGTCATATTTTCCACCAAGAAGAAGGAAAAAAACGCACTGAAAAATTGTAAATTGACTGGCTGCTGTTAAACTGCATTCGCCGATGAACTGTTTGGTTGAACAATTAGTTAGCCGTCGTTGTTTCGTCACAGGACAAATGCATCTTAAAGGAGCAAACGTTTTCCACGAGAAAAATGCCTCTGCTTTGTCATTTTCAAAGAGTTCTATTATTTTTCCCACAGTCCGTGTACATCGCAATGAATCCAAGTCTCGATCGTAGTTGGTCCCTGAGAAAAAAGTCACGAAACAAAGTTTCCAACATTCGCGGGTCACAATATCGAGATAATATGTTTTTAAAGGATCCTTCAGCCGCTTTCCTTTCTTCGGGCATAATCAAGCGGCAATAATGCCCGTCAGACAATAATCGGTCGGCTTACCGTCGCGGTTAGTAGCTAAATCGGAAAAGTTTCCGCCGTCCTTACGTCAGACGAAGAACGACGAATCTTTCTTCGCTGGAACTGTCGGCAACTAGGATTAGTTTTAAAGTAAGAGCATGCTCTCGTCTTTTCATCCTTCTTTCTTCGTTCCGCAAGCCTTTCATCGACAGATATACTCACGATGCCTTGATAAACTTCTTACAGTCGCCGACTTCTTTTTTGTTTCCGCGAGTCCGTTCTTCTATGAGATAGGAGGGTCGAACGATTTTTTCGCTAAATTCCGACTTTCTTTAAACTTGCAAGTAATCCAACTTGAAGTAAGTCTTATGAACTGGATATACATCGGGCCACGAAAATATTTCAACGTTGCTGGAAACTTTTCATGTGCACAGTGTGTATGATAATTAGCGGGACTCATTTCAGGAGACCCAAAAAGCTCATGCGTTCCATCTGACCTTGTTTCAAAGTTGTAGCCATTTTCGTGTTTCAACAACCCGCGACTGCTTACCTTTTGTCCTGAAAGGTGTACCGTAGTATGTGTGGATGATGTGTGTAATATATGTGCAAGCCATTGTAGAAGTGGACAGGAGGCACAAAAGCAACGAGAAAGGTTCATACTCGCGTATATCCTATTCGACTTTGTTTAAAAATTACGAGCATTTTTTCTCTGATTCGCTAATCCAGTTTCAGCAACTGCTCGGCTTCGTAAAAGATGCTCGAAATGGCCACCCACGATCTGTATGAAAGCTCGCACTGATCGCATCAGAGAATTTCGCAATGTTTCAAAAATTGCAGATATTTGTTGAATCTGTTGGCAACCTTGTTGTATACGTGCACGAAGTACTTCAACGCTGGTACAATTGCTTTCAGGTGGGCCTAAAATAAAAATCTAATGGATTTAATTGTGAGGAGGTCCTGCACGACGTATCCTATTAGGAGGAAATAGTAAAGGTAAGCAGTTGGACTATCGAAGCACAAAGATGACTATAGCTTTGAAACAAGGTCCAATGAGATGTATGTTCGTATGAACGTTTCTCATTGTTTTTGTGCCACACTTGTCCTCTCCCGAAGTGGATCCTACACATTACGACACAGCTTTTATTAACAAGCCATTTAGATATTCAGCGAGTCTACTTTTTTTTATTATTATTATTATTTAATTTCTACCTTACAATTTGTCCAGTTGGACATTTGGCAAATTTAGTCTCCACGTGTAGCACTAATTCTATGTTTAAGATTACTATTCGTGTTGTATACTAATCTCCCACGAAGCGTATATTTGCAATAAACGTCTTGCGACAACGTGATAAACGTAACGTCAGCTTCGGATACTTACAGTTGATCAAGTTTCAATGCATCAACAGGTACCCGATTCTTTTTGGAAAAATAGGGATAGCGTGTAAGATGGAAGAGAAAGATCAATAAAAAGGCACACCTATATAACCGGGAAGAGTTACATCCTTCTATCTAGAGACACCTTGGGTCTTCAGATAATAAGGTACTTTGGTATGCCATAGAGCTGGTTCTGAAAGTGGATCGACCCTTTCAAGAGTAATCTCATAAATACGAAGTTTTACGTATCCGCTCGAGTGCTTTATAAAACAAAAAGGAGAAGGAAACACAAAAATAAAAAGAAATTGGATAGCAAAATATGTATTGTATCGATTCAGTTGCAAATGCCTTTTCCATACGCTATGTGTTTATGGTCAACTGTTTGAAATTCAGATTTTCTCCCCCCTAAACAAGGGAACTCGCTACGTAATTAATAACTCGTCTCTGTATCGGTATTTTGTAAGATAAATTTTACAATTTTAAAACAATCTTATAAAACGATAAAAATAAAGAAAATAGCTGGACGTGAAAATCGATCTAGTTGCGAATATCTTTTCCACGTTCGTGTTGCTCGAATTTAACGTTCTTTTCATCCTGGTCAAAGAAACTTACTTCTAACATTGATCAAACTTTTATAATTGTTAATTGAAGATTTGGAATCTTCGTTTATCAAGTATCTATATATTACGTATTATAATAAAAGTCTGACAAGTAGTAGAGATCAATCCTTTTTTTAATCGCTCATTTAACTTTCGTATCTGTATCATTAAATTTTTTCTTGTATTTGTTATTATTTGGTTTCTAGCGGACGTGTCTAAATTTTCTAGTTAATTCGTCCAAAACTCTCTTATCGAGGTTTAGATAAAATATTGAAAAATATATAATTGTCAGTTCGCGACTTGTCTATAAATCTTGAACCCCAGCGATGATCGCTGACAATTAGTCCTGTAGCTTTCACAGTCTAAATTCTCACGATTCACGCGCTTACTCTTCGCACTGGTACATTTAACGCTGTTTCCCCTAACTCTGAAGCTTCCAGGAAAGAGCCGTGTCCAGAAAGAAAAGAATTCCGACGTTTCGCCAGCTTCGCAGCTGGCTTCGTCAGTGTGTCGCACCGACACAAGGTGTACGCGTTGAGAAGCACTCTTCCCAGACTTTCTTTTTTAAAACAGTGTTCCCAGACTTGCTTTCGTGGAACAGTGTTTATTTTACACCAGTGTCACTGTAACACTCTGATAAAGTCAACCGCGATACTGTCGGAATTCTTTTCCTTCTGAACACGTCCGTTTCCCGGAAGCATCAAACAGTGTTACACGAGACAGTGTTAAACATAGCGTTGCTGAGTGTGAATAGCGAAATTTCTCGAAGTGTTCCAGTGCGTTCGTGTGCCGTATCGTTGAATGCGCATATTTGTGTGTGCAGCTTTAAGTATTAACGACCTAGTATATGGGCGACGTAGACCTTGAATATTATTCTGAAATATGATGCCAAATGCTGTTCGCCTCAGGTTACACCATAGCTTGCTCCAACGTTCGCGAATTACGATTTCGCACAAGCTGACACCACAATTCCGTACCTGCGTGTTGCGACTGGAACTAAATAAAAAAAAAAAAAACAAGGACCACCATGGCAGGAACGGTGAACGTGTTGTATAGAGAATGAAAAATTATTCGAGTCAGCTTGACTATTTCCTTTTTTCTAACATTCTAAAATGAATACAATTGCGCTGTTCTTCAGTGAAATTTCCCATGGTTTCGTACAAAAGTTTTAATTCAAATACGCAATACTATTACCTTTTTCAACTTTTCTCGTCAGTAGCATGATGATTGTTATTGGTTACATTATCCCATTGTTTCGTATACAAATTTTAACTAGTGTATGCAATAACACTACATTTTTCAACTGTTCTTCTCAGCAGTACGATGCGTATTATTAGTTAGGTTGCTTGCTGGCCTGTGCGTGTTTTGAATTGAGTTTCTACGGTTTTTGTATGAAGATTTTGTCTTTCTTTTTTCACTAAAAAATTGTTTATTCCTTAACAAATTTTGCAATAATTGCAAGATGTACACTGCGTACTTAAATATTGCTTTCATCGCGCTTCGATGTTTGTAATTTAATATAATTGATATACAGGGTGGTTGATGACTGGTGGTACGAGCGGAAAAGATTTTTTTTTTTTAATTTTTCCATCGAGACAACGATCTACAGTGAGATCCGTTATAACGTACCGCACGCGTACCGAGCGAAAATTCAAAGTCGATTTTCTCGAAAACAAAGCCTCGAACGAAAAATTTTTATTCTATATTTTCGACTTCCTTTTTCGCGTAAAATCACCCCTTTCCGCTTGTACCGCCAGTTACCAACCACCCTGTATAATGAATATTGTAATGAATTTTCTTAATATACTCTTATTTGAAAATAAATTACCCATATTTTGAATAACTTGTCGTTGCCTATTTCATATATGAAACATTATAATATAAAAGCACTGTAATTTGATACTGTATGCAAAAACAGTTGCAGATCGCAGTTCCTTCGACAGTACGATTTCTTTGCGTGTCCTATAATGCCTTTAAAATAAAACCGAGAATCCTCTGCAGTAAGATTGGATTTTCTCGTCCATTAGAAGCAACGTGAAGAGAAGTAACAAAACTTAAATTTGTTTCAGGAGATTTCAACAAGAAGTAAATACGAGACTATTTACATATCAATATAGTTTTTATACCGTACATATCCATTTCGATGTAAAGAAGCGAATTGACTGAAGATTTACAATTTTTTGCGAAATAAAACCTGTTTCATCGTTTAAGGCTCTTACGTCGTCTGAAATACAAGAAACAGCTGCATTTACAGATACGCGTAGATTTTTATTTCACTATCTTTGAACGTAGTAGGAAACATGAGTTTGCCAGCGATTTGTATGTCAACGAACGGACCACGGATGTCGATGCAAAATGCAAATAGAAAAATGAAATCTAGATACGAATCGATTATGCGATTAAAGTATAATCCAAGGAATAGATAGATTTGTATTGTATTCTTTATTGCAGTATAGATTATCATCTATTACAATTTGCCAACTATATGCTGTATCGGTGGATGATTTACATATTCTCTTATCTTACTTTTCTTTGTTTTCTATGCTTACAGGATGCTTAGCCTAAATTCATATAGTTAATTAAGTTTACATTTACCTTTGTGCTTGATCCTACATTTACTTAACTAAATTTTCACATACTTAGCTTACATGCCTATTAGTGGACATTTACATCATAGAACACTTATTTATTTACATTTACAGAACACTTATTTATTAAAATGCTATATTTACTTCTTGCACTTGTTAAAAACATTACAAAGTAATACTCTTATAATCCATGGTTTAGATTTACAGCTATTTGATATTATATGTGCACGTAAACAAAAGTGCGTTCTGTATCCTCCTGTATCACTGAATTTCTTTTATTTATCCCTGTAGAATCCTTTTATCTTCATTGTTTCTTGTATGTAGTAAAATATTCTTCTTGCATAGTCTTCAGTTTGTATTACCAGTATCTCTTCCATTGTTCCTTTTCCCTTCAAGTACAGTGCTCTTATTTGTTCATATAAAGGACATTGCAATAATATGTGCTCTATGTTTTCTTCTTTGCACCTGTTGCACAATCTGCATAGTTGCTCTTTCTTTATTCTTTGGTTGTATCCTTCTTCCTTGCAATAGAACGTTTTCTTCCCAGCTAGTCTCCACCAAGCTGTTGTTCTTGTTGCCCTCAATGGTATTTTAACATTTAAGTACTCTTCTTCCCTTTCTATATTTCCTTCCTTTAATTTCTCATACCTTTTGCTATATGATGATTCATCCACTCTTTCAGTGTCCATTCTCTTCTTTTCTTCTTTTATTATCTTCCATATATTAGGTTGTGCGAAAAGTTTCTTTCCTTTTATAAAGAAATAATGGACGCACAATGTTTGATATTAGTTTTATATTAGTTAGAGCGTAATAATAGAAATATAACGAAATGGATCATACCTAATTCAATAAAATAATATAAAACAGAAATTGTTGTTCATCTATTATCGCTTTATGAAACGAAAGAAACTTTTCGAACAACCCAATACTCTCTGTATTTGTTTCAAGCTCTTCTGCATTTTGCACTTTCCACGGCCTTCCACCTTCTGCTTTATTCAATAATTCCTCGAGCTTCGTGCACCAGTTGTATTTCCTACTTCTTGAATAAATACATTATAGTCGACCCTCGTAGTCTCTTATCCGATACTATACTCTTGACGCCTACGCAGTTTCGTTCCCACTGCTTCAGAGTCTCTTTCATTCAAATTGGACAACCTACATAGGCATTCCGAGGACACATTTTGATTACGTTCATTCGAAATATCCTAATATCAAGTGTTTAATTCTCTCTCGTATCTCATTCACTTTACAAAAGATCCTCGACAATATACAGGGTGGTTGGTAACTGGTGGTACAAGCGGAAAGGGGGTGATTCTACGCGAAAAAAGAAGTCGAAAATATAGAATAACAATTTTTCGTTCGAGGCTTTGTTTTCGAGAAAATCGACTTTGAATTTTCGCTGGGTACGCGTGCACTTTATCGCGTCTCGTTATAACGGATCTCACTGTAGATCGTTGTCTCGATGGAAAAATTAAAAAAAAAATTTTATTCTATATTTTCGACTTCTTCTTTCGCGTAGAATCACCCCCTTTCCGCTTGTACCACCAGTTACCAACCACCCTGTATAATTTTATAGCCTGCCATATGTTTATCACGTGTGCCCAACATGTACTGTTGAATGTTGAATGATATCTGATCAAGAAGATTACTTTTTCCTTTCTAATGTTCCTTCCAGTAAAAACCATCCTCTGTAATTTCTGAAATCATATATCTAACGATTAAAATTTTGTTTTATCTACCGCGTACTTCAATTACTTTCACACTCGAGTTTCTTTTACGCTTTAAAGTGCAGTTTCATGAAATAGTTGAGCAGAAAGAAACAGAGAGCTTATTCACAAACTTCAGAAGCCAATGGGTGCTACACCTTAAGGCTTATTCGCACGTAGCTACAGTGGTTTCACTTTCATAAAGGTGGCCGCTGGACACAGTGGAATGCAACGGTACTTAAAGCAGTAATAGTAGTAGTAGTAGTAGTAGTAATGTACCGCTCGCTCCTCTTCAGAATTAGCATTGTACATTAAAAACTGGCTACCGTGTCGCGCAGTATATGCTAAGTGCACGCGTGATGTCTCACTGGAGTGTTATGTACATTCAAAGAATGTTAACGCTCTGGCAGAATATATGTAAATGCAGCAACCGCTAATTGCAAGTCTCAGTACTTTTACTTGTAAACGATCGGACAGAGGAAGAGAGAGAGAGAGAGAGAGAGAGAGAGAATTACATGTTCTTTCTGCGTACAAAAAGTGATATTATTTTAACTGCGCCATTCCTTGCAATGATCGCAGATTATTGGAAAAAGCTAATGGTCGGAATAATTGAAAAACGTTGATAGCGCGATACGTCGCTTGAGAAATATTTAAATTAGATCAGTAAAACGTTTCTCTCTTTATCGAATAAGAGTATTAAATATTGAATGACTCCGAAAATTTAACAGAACGATATGCATTCCGATAATCGTACAAGCAGTAATGATAGGAATATTCGTTTTAATACTGTTTCAATTTAATACTTTAGTCTTTGATATCTTGTTTAACCGATATATCAGTTTAATTTTAATCGAGTAAGTGGCTTAGCTCGTTAAGTACTGACCAATGGTTTATCATAATGTTAGTACATTATTTGCTGTGCATTAATGTTAATGCATCTATTTCTTTGTGTTTCATAATATCGTAAAGCCTAGATGCAGGAAATAATGACGATCAAAATACCAGGAGAATCTTAATAATTTTCTTTCGTTTCAAAGTTCATATCCCGACAACAGGTAATGCAAAAGACACGAGTGTGCAGAGATGTGAAAATATCTGGATGTTAGCTACGGGGGTATCTAATAAAAAATAGAATAAAAACCGCGTTTAAAGATTTTAATATCACCTTTACACAAATCATAAAGAATATAACCTAACAAACACGAAGATGGTACCCCGCTGGGGGTAGCCACCCACATGATAATCAAACAGCTAAAAAATTCTACCAAATGTCCAAATTGGACAAATTGTGAATGTGAAATATTAAATAAAAAAAAAAACCTTTACACAACGTTTTAGGGTCATCGTCAGGTGAAACAGATAAAGCACAGTATGTTTCTCTCGATACCATGAAACATTTTTTTCTATCATCACGAATAAGAGAGTAATTAAAAGTGACAAAGTTATAGTCTATAATTATAATTAGAAGCTATACTTCCGTATAAAGATAATTATTATACATGTCGGAGATGAAAGGACGTCGGAGCCTCCCTTTTGGAATATTGGAAGAAACCCTAATACCCTAGTCCAGACTTTTACTATAGCTACACTTAAGTAACAAAACTAACAAAAAAATAGTTGGGCTCAAGGTTTATGACGACGGGCTTGGACTCGAAGTGACATAACGAGTCACTAAAAAACGTAGCCACGGGATGGGCGCGTACTTAACAGAGGTATGGAATAATTATATAGCTCTCCTTAAAAATAAAGATCGACCCGAGAGGTGGGGAGAGGACTATATAAGGGCAGTTCGATTTGGGCTCAGGCAGAGTCTATTCAGACCAGTTCATTCAGACAATTTTTACTTGTACGTTGAGTCATACGTGTATCACATCGCATTCGTCATCCCGTTGACCGTGGATTCGTTATCGAACCTAAATTCATTGTCATCAACATCTCGACCATTCGATCGCCGCTATTACTTGTAGCCTCTTATAATAACCGCATTTGTATTAATAAACATCAGCTATAACCGCGAAGATTCGTCAAACGCCCAAAATTCCAACATTAACCCGACATACAATTATAAGTTACATTTCGATGTAAGTTGTGCATGCACAAGTCGAACGAACGAATGCTACAACATCGTCGTATTATGTACGTACCCAGGAAGAATGTTAATATATCAACTGACCAGATGCGGTGTTCACTGGTTGTGAACACAAGTTGCAGCAACAAAATACACGTTAACCACGACTGAAATGCGGTCTATGGTTAACCAAAGAATCTTTTTGCGGTAAATCAACCTACGAAATTCGTTCCATCATTGACAATATATCCGCGTGGTTAATATCCACGGTTGCTAACAAATTCTCAAACCGAAATTGATATCCAACTGGAAGGATGGAAATCGCCTTGTTTAATCCGCCAATGGCCTAGTCAGACCCAGTTCGTATTTTGTATTCGTAGTTTATACAGGTATATTAAAATTTAAAAATTGTAAAAATTAAAAAAATAACGTCAATCTACAGTGAGATCCGTTATAACGAGACGTGATAAAGTGCACGCGTACCGAGCCAAAATTCAAAGTCGATTTTCTCGAAAACAAAGTCTCGAACGAAATATTGTTATTCTATATTTTCGACTTCTTTTTTCGCGTAGAACCACCAGTTACCAGCCACCCTGTATGTAGATTTCGATTAGGTTTCATTCTATCCAACCGATACTGACGCATACGCTGTCAGGGACGTACAATCGTAGGGAAAATTCACTGTAGTGGTACCGGTAGATTTTTGCGAGTATCTCTCAAACTAAATCCGAGCGACGGTTACACGTATAGGAAAAAATTATTCGGAATCATAACCCCGGCAACATACTCAAAATCACACAACATATATACGTATTACGACACGAGTATAAAAGTACGTATTATAATACACAGACCTGCTTGAAATAAATATAATGATTTCCACGTACTATGTGGCGTTGACAAGTATCACGTTGATGTCACATCAAGATAAACACGTCACGGTTGTCCGAGGGTTAATGAACTAATTAGAGCAAAAATGCTGGAGGTTGAGTCGAGGATGAAAGCAGCGTCCATCCGCCGTATTTCCTCGAACTGAAGCAGCGTAAAATCGGCTTAAGTTTCGATTGACCTTATTGATACTTTAATGTGCAGCTCGCGATCCAATAAACAGCCGATACGTTATCTAGGAGGAAAACGTGGGCGCGCGTTGAAATTGTCAGCTTCTAAATCACACGTGGCAAAAGGTGGCGTGGCACGGTTACCATAACCCTGTTATCGTAATTATTGATTTCAGCGTGACTGCAGCCTGTCATTATGCGCGATGCCATTAACCTCGGTGGCATGACACGCTCGCGTGTACCTGTTTGCGTGCCGCGTCATTACATAGCTCGGTGACCACGGCTTAAATTAAGGATATGATATTTCTTATGAAATATTATTTAACATTCGACGAATAACAAAATAAATTTCTCATTTAATTAATAGCATTAACTGACCAGGGTGGTTCGCTAAATTGGAATTCGCCTCGAGCCGATCAGCATTAATTAGAATGCTGTTTTTCGCAGCTTCTTCGGGTCCGTACGAGACATGGATTCTCAGGAATGAGCTACGCCGAGGCTCCAGCGGCTCTTTATAAAAACTGTTCGACGCGATATACGAACATAATAAAACAGTTAAATACTATATACCGAGAATCACAGCGGTCGTCGCTTTCTTCTTTTATGCGTGTCCGTGGCTACCCTTTACTCGGCGGATAGCGTTAAACCAGTCCACAACGAAAGATCTTAATTAGGATTGCAAGGTTTCACGGAATGCGGACGATGTATCGAGAATCGTCGTTACACTTACACTCGGCTACCTTACCATATCTTTGCACGTAAGATCGTACCTGCTTAGTTAATTCGCATGGAAATGACTTTTTAGCATTTCTATATGAAATATTATTGTATTTCGTTGGAGTTCGAAGTATTGGGTCGTCCGAAAAGTTTCTTTCGTTTTATAAGGAAATAATGGATGCACAACATTTTTCGTTTTATATTATTTTATCGATTTACGTATGATCCATTTTGTTCTATCAAGATAAAGATTACAACGTTCGACAGATTAGGTTTCATGTTTGTATAAAAATACATTGTTGTGAGAGACGTGTCTGTAAAAGAAAGACACTTTTCGGACAACCTAATAATTTGGTAGAGCTCGTAGCAGAGTTTATTACGAGCATGAGATGATACTTCAGTTCATATAAAAATGATCCTTGACGATCGTTCTTCGTCGTGAAACACTGTACCGAATATAGAGATGTTTAAGCAAACATTTGAAACTAAAATTGCAGGGTAGTTTTTTATAATTTCCACGCTCGTTCACCTTCTGTTATAAATAACAATAAACAAACGTTTTAGCATAGGAGGACAATCGTGAGTAACTGGTAGATGTTGAGCTGATCGGTTCGTATCTTCTGTATTGTCTATAACATGGTTATAATATTCGTTGCAGACCGTTAGAATTTATTTTTCGTATCTGATGGACACTGATCGTGAACGTAGAATTGTATAATGATTATAATTCATCGTGTATTTATTCGATTGGAAATAATTGAATACGCAGGGGTTCGCAGATAGCATCCGCTAAGGAAGAAATAATTACCCACGCAAGCAGACACGAGAACAAACTCTCATCTTTTAATCAATCGGCAAAAACGCTTTGGGTAGAAAGTGGAGTAAAGAGGAAACTCAAGAGATTCCAACCAACAGACCTCCTAACGCGATTTAGTTGAGTTTAACTCGGCACTCAGTAAACATAAATAGCTAACAATAATCAAGTACTCAGTACGGCTATGAGCTACCAAACAAGTATCCGCATATCAACGTTCCACGCAAGGTTTATTTATTGTCGTAATAGTATATAAACAACCTGGAAATTAAAAAAGAGAAGAAGAAATATTTCACGATACGTTACCATTGCCATTGCTTTAAATTCCACTTAAATTGACTGTAACAAAGTTCGTAACTATTTCCTGAATAACATACGAGTCTCGTCATTCTTCTTAATTTTTATCAGTTGTAGCTATTTATCAGTTGTAGCTATCGCTATTTTCTCTGACACCTCCAACGAAGTGAAATAGAATATTACGATCTTGAAATGGTCTTGGATTCCAAAATATGGTATCGATCATCGGAATATTAACGTGGAAAAATGATATATCAGGTCTGTAAGTATGAAACCGTAATTTGTCTATAGATGGTCCTAGCTGATAATGTAGTTGTCACTAAACTGCGTCATTGATGCCAAAAGTCTTTGTTGACATCTTACAAACATTTTCGACACAGAACAAAACAAATTTCATACAACAGCGTAGTTTGTAATAGCGTTGAACATGTCAAATTTTGTGCCTGGAAACTACGATTTGCGGACAGCATTGATTTTCTGTTACCATTTGAAGAAAACTGCTGCAGAATCGCATCGAATGCTCGTCGAAGCTTACGGTGAGCATGCTCTTGGTAAATCACAGTGCTTTGAGTGGTTTAAAAAATTCAGAAGTGGCAATTTTGACGCGAGGAACGAAGAACGTGGAAGACAACCGAAAAAGTTTCGAGACAGCGAATTGCAAGCACCGTTGGACGAGGATGACGCTCAAACGCAACAACAACTCGCTGATCGATTAAACGTGACACGAGAAGCCGTCTCCATACGTTTGAAAGCCATGGGAAAGATCCAGAAGGTGGGAAAATGGGTTCCACACGAACCGAATGAAAGACAGCAGGAAAACCGAAAAACCACTTGCAAATGCTGCTCGCCAGATACAAAAGAAAGTCATTTCTCCACCGAATTGTGACTGGCGATGAAAAGTGGATATATTTTGAGAATCCTAAGCGTAAAAGATCATGGGTAGCTCGAGGCGAACCACCGACATCGACTACAAGACCAAATCGCTATGGACGGAAGACAATGCTCTGTGTTTGGTGGGATCAGAAGGGTGTGATCTATTACGAGCTGTTAAAACCTGGCGAAACCGTTAATACCGAGCGCTACCAACAACAAATGATCGATTTGAATCGAGCTTTGTGTGAAAAACGACCAGAATATCAAAAAAGGCGACACAAAGTAACTTTGCTTCGTGATAATGTACCATCGCATACAGCAAAACCGGTTAAGGAAACGATCGAAGCGTTCAGTTGGGAAATACTTTCGCACGCGGCTTACTCATCAGACTTGACTCCGTCCGATTATTATTTATTTGCATCGATGAGACACGCATTTTCTGACCAACACTTCGCTTCTCACGAAAATGTACGAAAATGGCTCGATGACTGGTTTGCCTCAAAAGAGCGACAGTTTTTTTGGCGTGGCACCCACCAATTGCCAGACAGGTGGGAAAAATGTATAGCTAGCGATGGGCAATACTTCGAATAAAATATTTTTAATCATTTTCATACAATAAACGTGTATTTTCTATACAAAAATTCCGGTTTCATATTTACATACCTTATATATTTTTTAAATGAATGCAATAAATGACTGCAATATTTATCGTAGCAAATTTAGCGACCATAAACGCGTTACAAATGGAATGTAAATATGAGGAACATAACTTGCGCAGGGTCTGGATTACATCAAGGCATTCAGAAACAACGTATATTTCTTCATATACTTTTAGAAAATGGGAACATTCACGTTGCGAAATAACGATAAACAAATGCATTGCTGGCGCTGCTAAAACTGTTTCAGTGTCTCGGTTCGTCCTTAGATAACTAAAAATGTATTCGTATAATAAAAAGATTGATATACTCTACATGTTCGATGAACGTAACGTTGCAGTTGTGTGCGCGCGCTACGAGATATCCAGAGAGACGTAAAAGATATTTTATAACGTTGAAAAGACTTTAAGAACTCGTGGGAAGATTGCAAGAAGAAAAGAAGTAGATCTAATCTGATTACAAATGCTGACGATGCTTTTTTAGTGTTTATTCATTTTGAAAAAAATCCACTAACTTATATTCACGTTGTTACTGTTGGCACTGGATTATCTCGAGGTTCTGTTAATAGGATTACAAAGGAGAATTGTGAGCATTCTTACAAAATGTCTATAGTACAACATTTATAGCACGATGGCTAGTCCTTGTTTTCTATGAGCGTTTATTACCAGAAGAAATAAATTACAAATACATTGAACGTTCAGTTGCTGCAACACTCATCCAATTCGTATTAAATTATACAGTGAATCCGCAGGCTTATGAAAGGCCATTCAAAACGTCGAACATAAGAGAATACGATGAAACAAACTACTTGTATCAAACTATATGAAACGAACTACAGTGAATACGAATGAACATAAATTGCATCGCAAATCACAGGTGGCAACTGCGAACTAAACGTGTCAGAACAAATAAATAAAATAGAACAAACAGTAATATAAAAGCAAGTTGGACAGTATACAAACTCGGAGAAGGAGATTAAAGAATTAAACCGAAAATCAAAGATGAAAACTAGGATGGAAAGGGTCTGGCATGATTAGTTGCTGCACATGAAAGTACTTTGCAAGCGTCAAACAACATTCTGTAACTTTTATGCAAACGAAAAATTAACATGTCGTTCCATCTAAAAAATTTTCATTTTTTATTTCTCCTTCTCCAAGGAATTTGTTATGCTCCAAATAATTAACTGTGGTATCCCATCTAATTAAAAACAGCAAGTCTGCAGCAGAGTCAGAAAAGGTAGTTTGCAATGCTTTGTGCGATTCATCTTGTGTATTCGTTTCTATGCACATGAGATTTCAAATTAAACAAGACACTTCGTTGTACTCGTGAAAAAGTCACGCATCATTTACTGTTTCTCTATCTTATCTGGTTATTGTTGTTATTTATTATGTGATCCTAAGTCCTAGGTGTCACAGGATGGGACTTGGCTTTCCATTAAATTAGGTTGTTATATATTTTGTGTGTCTAAACTGTTGTGGATCTATTATTTCTACATTTTCTTTCTAAAATTTCTAAAATTTCTTTTATTTATAAAACGAAAGAAACTTTTGGGATAATATAATATATCAAATATAATATATCATACCTCTTTGGCCTGACACTCTTACTTCGTATATTGCACATTAGTGTCCTATTCTGTGGATGTCACTCGATATCTACTCTTATCGCTAACATTCTACTTATGCCTTCTATTTATGTTCTGCTAGTATGGACTCCTCAGTAAGGCTCTCACCTAACAAACCTATTCCTTAGACACAATGTGAGAAGAGAGAAAGTGAGTGTTTCGTCCAAGATCTGCTAGTATGGACTCTTCTCTACTTATGTTCAAATTAATGGCTAAACCTACTTATTCGATTCTAATGTAAACTACTCCAAACTAAAGTACCTCGATCTAGAAACTATAGATTAAGCACCTTTCTTCCCAGTCTTTATTCACAGTTTTCTTCGCCAGTTCACAGGCGCTTCTTTTCCTTCCTCGCTTGGTAATTCTTATCTCTATCTTATCTAGTTATTCATTTATGTTTATTTTATCAAGATCAGCCAATTGACTAAACAATAATTTGGGCATAGTAAGATAAGATGAAGTTGATCATTCTTCCACTCTGTACAATTTTCTCACTCAAATTTTACTTAACACGCATTTAGAAGTTTCAGAATTGTGCAATTTATCTCAAACAGATTGTCGGAAAATTATCAAAATTGCTACTGACGTAATTTATTCCCATTCAAAGATACAACGAACGATTGTACTTACATTACACGTTGCGTCAAATAATTTTCTGCATAGAATTCGTTCAATAATGAAACAGGATAGCGTTTAATAAACGCTCGCGCGTCTAATACAGAACGAAACATTTTTTCCCCGTCCTACGTTTGCGCGACTGACGAGAAGGCTAAAGTTGTCGAAAGTTTCTTGACGAGCGAGTTCTCTAACGTTCGCCAAGCCTTCCGCAATTGATCCTGCTACATACTTGTGAACTTCTGGAACTGGCTGCGAAAACTAAATAGAAAGTTAAGTTCAATTTCCGGTTCGGCGTTCTCCAACTTGGAATTCTGTTGAGGACAGCGGTACGTCGTGACATGACGTAGGGCAAATTTAGCAAATGAATTGCGTCGAATGGCAACACGAACAAATTACGAGTCGAGAGTTCCAGCTCCTCTATGTTGGAGGAATTTCGTTAGAACTGGTCTTCAACTGGAAGATTACTACCCGAACTCTGTCTGTCAACTAGCTGGTTGGTTGCGGATATAAGGAGACGAAGGCAAGAGCACTCTTGCCGAGTCTTCAACACGTTCTACGACTAGTACGACGTCAGAGGCTTTGAATTGTTAATTTTGATTACCTTCGCGCCTCGTCGTACTTTGCTCCTGCCACTTGTCTAATGTACCGCCATTTGTGCCAGAGTTGAGTCACGTCTCTGGGTTTCAAGGTTGTTACCGCCATTTCCGGAGAGTCGTTAACGCTCTCCGCTATGTACCTCTTCATATATTCCGATTCCTCGCTCACCCTCTTTCTCTCTGTTTTACTGCTCCGCTTTTAAAGCTTCTGCGAGAAGTGGGTCATTTTACGGTACTATAAAACGTAACCTATATATCAGCCACTTATTTGGTAAATCGGTTCACGTAGCTCTTGTTCAACTATGTTAGCCAAATTGGGGTTCGTTAATGGATCATAAATATACAGCTGGAATGATACTATGGAAATAATAATAATCATTTTTAATAGAATTTATATTTCTTTTAAAAAGTCACGCGTTAATAAAATGATTTCGATACGGACGCGGGGTAGCAACTGCTTCAAGTAGACAAAATTGATGAGATTATACAGGGTGGTTGGTAACTGGTGGTACAAGCGGAAAGAGGGTGATTCTACGCGAAAAAAGAAGTTGAAAATATAGAATAAATTTTTTTTTCATTTTTCCATCGAGACAACGATCTACAGTGAGATCCGTTATAACGAGACGCGATAAAGTGCACGCGTACCGACCGAAAATTCAAAGTCGATCTTCTCGAAAACAAAGCCTCAAACGAAAAATTTTTATTCTGTATTTTCGACTTCTTTTTTCGCGTAGAATCACCCCCTTTCCGCTTGTACTACCAGTTACCAACCACTCTGTATATCGTTCAAGTGCTTTAGCATCAAACTTTCAAAAATTCCAAAAGTTGAACACTTTGGTCTGTGAAAACATTCTTACTCTAACTCCAAACTACCTCTTTTATTATTTATTCTATTATTATTATCTATTATTATTTATTAAACCCTACCTCTAATCTTTTATCGAGTACTTGGGATTTTTTAATCATTTTTCTCTAATTTAATAACATATATTGTTATATTTAATAACATGTGTGTTAATATTGTTAATAATTAAAATATCGCTTCGTATTTTATGCAATTGTTGTCAATTGAGAGTATGCTATGTTTAATTCGATAGTACTTAAGTTGACAGCATACACCTGCAACTAATTGCTATGCATGGAATTGATACTTGTTTGGTATTCATACAGATTCATCTTAATTACGTAATAAACGTTGTAAATATTTCAGTGAATAACTACAGAAAATTTATTCGCACACATTAAATGCACTCATTATTTGCACAATATTAAAATGACCTTCAGTTTTCAAAATGATTACAAGTGACCTGCTGATTTTTCACTTTAAACAAATAAATAAATAAAATAAGTCTTCCAAAAATACACGTGTATAATATACAAATATATAATTTGATAAATGCGTAAATTAGTTCATAAATATGTCATTAATTACGTTTTATAATTTGGCGCTGCCTTTACTAATTAATACAAACTTCTTGTTTCAGTTACTGCAAATCATCCACCTCAAAGACCATGGATTCCATTGACGAGACCGAATAGGACGAGACCAACATGTAAGTTACAATGCGTTTAATAAATTTATTACATATGGAAATTAATCTGAGAAATATAAATGATTTTCTGAAGAAACTTGATCATTTCCAAGATCGAACCTAATTTGTTGGAAGTATTAAATATTATTTGAAATGCACGTGTGCTATTTAGAAAGACAGCGATATTAACTTGTTACCAAGTTTCTTCCTGTAAGAATTTTGTCTATGAAAACTGTCTATTAAAACTGGTAGAGAAAATTTGAATTGAATTTTCGTTTCCTAAGCATTTATAAAGATACGATATTGAAAAATGGATTTATTATTAATTAATTAAGGCATCACAGTATGTTTCTGTAAAATTCATTAAAGCAATTTCAATTATTATTGGAAGTCCAGTTTTATTTCAATTATTAAGATAAAATTGCAAATCAACAAATCGTCTTTTTGTATTTCACGATACCTTTAATAATGTATGTGATATGCAATGTTTGAAAAAAATTTTAAATATAATTAAAATACTTGTTGCATTGACTAATGTAATGAAACGAAGTTTTTATTCTTTTGCTTCTCCACATTTTCCATATTTATAAATCACTAAAGAACACGTAGTATCCGAAAATATGAGAATTTAACAATGAGTAGCGATTAAGTGATATCATATGTATCTTAATTAATATGTTTCATGCTATGTGAGCCACAGGTGGCCCATGCTGTATTTTCTATTTAAAATCTTGATGTTCAGAGTATAAACAGCCGTAGTAAAACTGTAGTTTTACCACAGATACATGTAAACATACGATGAAACAAAGCCATCGCTTTTTTTTGGAATTTATTACAAACTTTACGGCATGGTGTACTACTTGATGCTAATATTTCTGACCTTTTTTAAATACATAATACAAATAACATAGACTCCATTTTTTTTAAATAATACATCGTAATATGAATGTATTCAATGATATCCTACGCTTTTTACAGTAAATGTAGCTCTGTAGGATTTTACATAGTAATTATGTCATTGCATGTAAGCTTCCTATAACTTTCGGTCGAAAAAACAAACTTCACATTTAGTCAATGCAACAAATATTTTAGCTACATTTGAAATTATTGTCCGAATATGCACATCATTGTTGAACGCA
This sequence comes from Bombus bifarius, assembly GCF_011952205.1. Taxonomy (NCBI): domain Eukaryota; kingdom Metazoa; phylum Arthropoda; class Insecta; order Hymenoptera; family Apidae; genus Bombus; species Bombus bifarius. The sequence goes on from NW_022884651.1 coordinate 113,860, forward strand.
ACTCAAAATACATAATACATAGCGATTTGTTAATTTTCCAATTTTATCTTGTAGTAACCAAAGTAAACCACTGCTGTCTTTTTTAATGATTTTTAAACAAACATTTTCTAATACTTTAGTTGCAACGTTTTCCATGATTATATTTGTAAGTAGTTTTTTAGTAAATTCACGCAGACGAGTTGCTCTCAAGATTAGTTTGTTGCTTTCCTTTTCATTGCTAAATCACTTTACTCTGTGACAATAGGCAAAGGTACGTGTGTCTGTATCCCATTATCCATCGTCTCCGTGTTATCCAATTTAAAACTTAGCATAAACATTTATAAAGACGCCGGAAATTGCTGTTCGTACATCGATCATATTCTTCACATCCCATTCATATCGTTGAATACATCGTGAAATGTATAATAAATTGATGATAATAGAATAATTTAAAGAAATACATTGGTATCGATATCTCTGTATATAACAATTGATAACAATATTGATTGATTGAAATAACAATAACAATTTCAATAGATAATGAAATAATAGATACCATATATGCGTTTAAAGTGGACATTCTGTATGATACAATATAAAACATGAAATTTCTATTGTTCATAGTTACGAATACGTAATTGCACACATAATTAATCGCTAATTATCTGTAAATATTTGAAATATTTTACAATAATAAGCTATCTGTTTATTCTGCAAACATCAACCGTGTAAACAGAAAGTATAGTACATGTAAGCCACCTGTGGCTCACACAGCATGGCACGTTAGTTAAGAAACATACGTACAATATTATTCATCCACTGTTTACTGTTAGCAGCTCATCATCTTCTTTTCCTACTTATATTAAATAGAATACAAGCATCAGCCACATGTCTAGTACTATACGTCATCTTTCTTTTTTATTGTGTGTTTAAGATCAACGTGTAACTCCTAAGATTATTAATGACCAGGTGAGAATGCTCAGTGAGACAGAACACATAATTATTGTAAAGCAATATCTTTCAGAAAATCTGGAGCTTTTTTGTCAGAGTCTTCTTTTTATAGCATGTTATGTAGTTTTATAGTTTGTCAGGTCATGTTGTACCCTTCTAATATTCTAATTAAGGTAGGAGATTAGGATACCTTCGATGAAGCTCAATATGCCTTAAATATCACAAATATTTAGCTCAGTTTTGATAACAAGGTTGATAGAGTTGTGTCTTATTCTTAATCGAGTTAATGTTACTTGATCTTTTCCATTCAACAGTAAAGCCAGATTGTCATCATTTATATTGTTACAGACTTAGCGTAGCTTGATAAGTCTTAAATTTCTCTATTCTTCGTTCCATCACTCTATTATTCCTCTAATGAAGTACTTTTGAAGATCTTTGTAGAACGTAAGTTCATGATTTGTTGTAGATGTACTGGAACTATTGGATTGGCATTGGGTTATCACCTAATGACAAAATCCTCAATCACTTAGTTGCCAAAATCAATAACCAAGTGTGTTGTTGAGTACATCTTTGTTTACGTATACCAAAACAGGTGTTGATGCGGATCACGATGATGCCTCTCAGTGCAATCATTTCCATAAAACTGTATTACACACAAGCCACATTACAAAGCTTCAAATAGCTAAACTTTGTCCTGACAAGAAAATACTCTCATACACCCATAAATAAGGCAGATATTTAGCTGAACTCATTTAGCTAAGACATCCTACTATTAAATGTAAGAATGGTATTTCAAACAGAAAAATATGGGAATTACGAACAGCATTTGTCACTAACAGACGTTCTGTTTAGATAACTCAATATTCGGATAGTAGCTCCTTTAAATATTAGGCCATTCTAATAATGCAGATCCCTTTCGGTTTGAATTAAATGATTATTAAACACTGTATAGTACGAAATAGAAAATTGTTTTAACAAAAGCACGTTGCAACGATAATAAATGCTACCTTGTGACCAGATGACGTGATCTAATCCAACGACGAATACCTTGGCCGTCGATCAACATTGAATCACAGCATCAGTGAGTTTCGTAGCATCGAAATGTCACGCAGCCTGCCGATTGCCATATCGCACCACACCACAGATTTATTGCAAGCGTTGCCTCGATATTGTGAAAGAGCTAGAGAAACCCAGTGCCAGAAATACACAGCGCGAACAACCGTTCTTCTGCTGATACCACTGTCACTACCGTCACTATTACCATCGCTCCCATCGCCACTGTTGTGGTCAACTAAAAGGAACCCATTGTCTGATTGACTATGGAATAAATGAGATAAATCATTTCATTATGAGTCATGCTATTCATTACTTATAATAATAGGCCGCTGTTATTACATCCAATGACCCGATTGTACTGTCAATCTCTTCTCTTCCCGTAGCTTCGTCTATCTCTTCTTTGATCTGTTTATTTAATTACAGCCTTTTGAACGTTTCGTTACAAACGTTCCATTATTCTTCAGCTTTTCTACACTGCAATATACAGGGTGTCTCGTATACACAGTTCGCTCAGGAAGTTCCGGGACCAACGTTATTAAGAACACAGCTTTTCAGATAAATGAAATTTCATTATCTATTAGTCAACGTGCATCCTTTCGCTGTGCGTAGTCCTCTTTTGAAATTGGACTTAAAAGAACCGTCACGCTCTTCTGGATCGTTTCTACATCGTCCAAACACGCTATCCTCGTAGTGCCACTTTCAGCTTAGGAAACAGAAACAAGTCAGCAGGCGCCAAACCCGGACAGTAGAAGATGGAAGAGTGAAAGATGAATCGCTGCAACCGATTTTCTAGCAAAAGGTTGCTGATAGAAACGAATGATGGAAACGAAGGTAATCAACGACTAGTGTACTGAAGCACTGTCGTGCAGGAGAAACCATTCTCGTAATTGGTACGTGTTCCGGTTGACCCTACGAATTCTTTCCAAAGACGATCAAGTACGTCTGCGTAAAGTGATCCAGTTACAGTCTGATCCAGTTACAGATGATCGATTATAGTCTGGCCGGGGGACACAAATTCGGTGAATCAGTCAACAACCTTCATCAACATCCTTTGCATTTTTGATTTTGTGGCCTCTACTTACCAGATTTGGATGTATAGGAAAAGCATGTACGTTGAATGATAATAAAATTTCATGCGCCTTAAAAACTGTGTTCTCGATAACACGGAACCTGCTGAATGCACTGTGCAGCTACTGCACGGGGAACCGCTTCGACAGTGGATTCTGAACACGAGGACAATACAAAACGTTTTGACGTGGTTTTCCATTTTGTAATTTCTGCTGCGTCGTTTCAACGAAAATTCATTTGATGCAATTAGAAAGCATGGGTCGATCCAGTCCTGAAATTTCAAGTATAGGCCACTAGTATACCACTGACTACTCTTTTTCCTGTCTTGCATTGTGGTCTCGAAACACGTGGAATTATTTGAAATCTGTTGGTCGTGATAAGTCCGTACGTGCAGCAACGCGGAATGCGACTAACGACTATGCCAGCAGGACCGTGCAAATTACTTCTTGCACTTCTCGTGACGACCCTGACAATCATGATCATTATGGGCCGCTCACGAACGTATTCTTTGGAAGACAGCAATTATGCGTCATTATCATTCCCACGTTTATAACGACACAATGAGGCTTTTATTGGAATTATTGTTGTTTCCGTATATATAATCGTTGCTCTAGTCATTTACATTTTTGTTACAACCATTTCGACCAGCTCATCTGTACCGTCGAAAATTGAATTTATGAATTTTTCTTTGTCCGAAGAAATTAGCTTTTTCCAAAAGTCTAATGTTTTATTTATATGAACTATGATTTCGAACTGTAGCTTCTTTTCTCTATTTATCTTACTAAACAGAGTAAATTATTATAAGATATATTTTAGACGTCACGACATAAAAGTTAATACTTTTAACTAAGAAATCTTGATTACGGATAACTATTGCAAAAGATTCAAATTTTGTTGATTATCGGTAGTCATTGTCGATAATGAGAATTTTTTTTTGTTTACGAATAATCATTATCGATAAGGGAAATTTAATTTTGTTTACTAGTGACGAATATAAACGACAGGTACTTTTTTTCGTTACCATTAATCGTTATCAATGAGGAGAATTTTGTTTTCGTTACTGATAACCATTATCGACGACAATAAATTTTCCTGGTTACTTTCGATTATCGTCAGTTGTTATTAACATTACTCATTGACAAAGTAAAAAGATACTAATTATAAAACTTATGGTAGTCGAACGTAACCAAAAGATTTTTCGCTACTGATAATGATTATCGATAACCAAAATAAAATTCGGACCATCGATAACGATTATTGGTAAATTTCAAAAAATTAGATCTCCGTCATCGATAACGTTTACTGACAGCCAAATAAAAATTGAATCATTCACAATGGATCAATTAAAAATTAATATCTTTGAATAATTTCATTTCTTGAGAAACTTTTTTGAATTCTGTTGATAGCTGGTTTCCATTTAAATAAAAATTAAGTTTTCTTCTATAAGTCTTTTCCAAGGAAAACTGGTTTTACAATTTTATTTTAAAATTCCTACTTCATGTTATATCTTCTTCCACAATGATGTAATGATTTTCTCAACGATAACTAAAAGAATAATATAATGAATTTTGTTTTGCTTTTTATGTATTCAATTAAATTAAGTTAAATTAAAAATGTTACTTACTTAGTGATAATTTAAAAATTAATTTTACATGGGCTGGCATCCATCCTTTACATTTGCTAAAAGAAAAAATACATTTAACAATCCATATATATTCAAATAAGGTGTAAATATATAAAAAGCTGAATGAACATAATATAAAACTAAAACAAATTTTAAATTTTGTATATAATTTTAATTTAATATTACCATTAAAAGTTGTTTTATTAGTAAAACAAATTATAAAGTATGCCTACATGTATTCCATGAGTTCCATGACTTTTTAGCAGCAATTTCATGTGGTGGATATGCCATTTCATATGTAAGTGGTTGCACTACCTTTGGTTTTGGTCTATAACGTCCAGCTTGTATTTTATGAAGTACTCTGCTGACATGTAAATATCTTTTCGCAACATTATTTTGATTAATTAATATCTGAAAAAAATATTTCATTTCTAATTTAGTTTAAGAATAGGGTTATGTTACACATATATTTCATGCACTACATATAAATGTGTACATACAGGACGTAGATATGGTATTAAACTCATTATTTTTAACTATCTATGTGATAATTAAACAAAAATTATATTTATATTATATTTCAAATTTGGTAACATTTAATACATTGAACACTGAATTTAACAATTTGAATTCGTGGCAGTAGTTTCAAACTCTCAAGACACATTTAGACCTTCAACTGTATAAATAAAAAAAGTGCAAATTAAAATGAAATTAAATTAAATTAAAAATGTTACTTACTTACTAATAATTAATTAAAATTAAAAATGTTACTTACTTAGTGATAATTTAAAAATTGATTTTACATGGGCTGGCATCCATGAAACTCCATTTTATCTCGCTCAATAAAAGGCGCGAGAGATTGAAAAGAGCTATTCGAGGGTAAAAATAACTTTTGTCATAAAAGTCATTGATTCGAGATATTATTGTTTAATTTGAAAAGTTTCTTTTTTTCTTCGGCTCTATGCATCTTTCTTACCTACTCCGAGGTTTTTTCCTTAGATTTTCATAGTCCAATAGTAAGATAAGTTTCACCTCATTGATCTAAAATTTTCTCCTAGATTTCGTCTTCCATCTCTCAGGGTGGTAGAATCGCTTCATGGTTGTTTCATAATGTAGAAACGAAACGAAAAGACACCTTCGATGAAATTTATGACCATTTTATTGTTAAATGCAAAGTAATCAAGATTAAGTATCTGTAAACAGAACACTTTTCAAGGATCGTACGTGACTTTAACGAAAATTTACCATGGTCGCTAATAACTAAACTCGCAGCATTTTAACACTAGAACTACCACACTAGTCAAAACGACTGGTTTTACAATTTTATTTTAAAATTCCTACTTCATGTTATATTTTTTCCGCAATGATGTAATGACTTTCGCAGTGATAACTAAAAGAATAATATAATGAATTTTATTTTGTTTGTTATGTATTCAAACTCGAAATAATTTTGTATCAAGGCTACTTATACCAATACCAGTCGAAATGACCGATACTTGTCAAAGTGTAAAAGGGTCCTGTAACCTGTTTATCGAACCCCAATTAACCAATTTTCTCGTTTTGTACAGCTTCCCACACGTTTTTACAATTTTTACTGCGTATCATTCGATATAATGATATCAGTTATCAGAAAAATTCCGGATCGATCGCTAGATCGCTAGATGCTAACACTAGAAACACCACACCAGTCAAAATGGCTGATTCTACAATTTTATAAATGTTTCAGCCCTCTTTTAGGGGCCATGGATTAATAATAGCAAAAATGTACTACATAACATGAGAAAGTAATAAATCAATAAATATAAATATATTCTATTATTACGTATGTTTTAAAGACCAGTCATTTTGTCTGGTTTTGATAGAATAGCTTCGTGTTAACTATCGGTAATTCTGTTAAACTATAAATTTGTATAATGATCCTAAACGTAGTCACAAGCGGACAACTTTTGATTCTTCTAATAGTGAGTATTATTAATGCGTGCGATGTTACGAAATAGCTAATATTTCTTCGGCTTAAAATGTTCTATTCAAATAAACGATTCTTGCTAATTATGCTGTTTCGTATCAATTTACACGGTATACGTGCTAATGATAAGTATAGGTACGTATATTTGCTGATCGATCGTTTGTCTTGATAATGACTTCATTAACGATGGAAACCACGTTTGACGTTTCAAATTTATTATTTAATTTTATCTTGATCTGTGTTATTCAAATTTTTACTGCATCTCGCTGTTCGAGGACCGGATATCATCTCTTCTCTGCGGTACTGTTAATAACATTGCTGGCTTCATGCTAGCGACGGTAAATTAAGTAACCTGTTCGGATTTCCTGAGACTGGTTTGACGACTATTGAGCCAGGTCATGGCATCGATGACCTCGGAAATGCCGTTCCTAACCATGAATGAAGCTGGAACCAACACTTTCATAGCTTACGTTGCCATTGACAATCACTTTCTTATTACAACTCGCATGAGGAAACAGCCATTCATCGAGTATCAGATAAAAGTAATTTATTAACAAAGTCGACAATTTATTAACAAAGCTACTCACGGGATTATAATCAATTAAGAATACAATAAAAGATGACAGAGAGGGATTGAATTAATTGGCAACAATTGAATAGGCCATGTTTCATCTATGCTTCACGATGTCTTCGATATTTATAATTAGCTTTACGTCGAATTAACTTTCTTCCTACGAAATATCGTTTAAAATATCGTAGATATTACCAAAGCGTCGCCAAGAATTCTGTAAACTAAACACGTGCTTAATACAAAGCTGATTCGAAATCTATGAAAGTTGAAATCTCCGACCAATATCTACGCTGGATTGTACATTTTTATTGGACTAATATTAAACTCTAAAAACATTTTCTACCAAAAACGGTACATCAAAAGACGCAATTAATATTTACTATTTTCCAAGCAAGATAATAACACCATAGATACATCTAGCACGTTAAACAGCAACTTACCTTGCAGATACACGACGACTATTTACTTTCCAACGTTCCAATTTAGTTTCCGATGTTAATTATTGTTTGAAAATAAGAAAACGGCAAAGTCGTACGCTGGACGATACCTGCGTGGAAAAAGACATACTCTCAAAGTCTTCTTCCACTGTACTCGTAGTCTCCTTCGTATATATTATTACTGCAAGTCCGAAGAGACCTGCACTCGCTGTTCAATAAGGGATGTTGCAAAGTTACGTGCAGCAACGTGAATACGAGTAAACGCGAACGAGCGAGTATTAAAGACAAACGCGACCGGTAAGACCAGATGCGCTTAACGCGAACTCTCGTCGGCTGGCAGCCGCTTAAATCTTCAAGCAAAGATACATAGTTTATTGTGGCGCGTCCTTTTATCGGAAACCGGCCGCAATTGTGGCGCTACGAAATAGATCGAATGGTGCAACGTGCCGGAATAATAAAGTAGGCTTTCGAAATCTTCCTTCCTGGTCTGTTAATCCGTTTGCGTGGAACCAACGTAACGTAATGAACGCCAACAGCGAAGAAAGTTCAGTCTTAATCGCTCGAGCCTTGTTCCGCCAGAGCAAAGCTGGAAGAGGCAGTCGAGTTATCCATTACAGATAATTACGGATGGTACGCTAGACTCTGTTATCTGCAGGAAAAGGTGGCAGGGATTCTGTATCCAAAGAGGATGCTGTATCTTCGATTCATAGGCATGAAAACATTCGCCGTTTGATATATCTAATTGCGAGCAAACGATTCTGTTTCCTGGCCTGTTGCCAATTATCCTGCTTCCACCAGTGTTACGGTGTACGAATTGTCAAAGTGATTCTCGCTTCTAGGAGAACTCTACATCTTCTCTAGTGTTTGGTTTTCTTAGTCCTCGAGGCTAGTAGGTATTGTTTAGCTCTAAATCAATTTGAAGGAATAGCCTCTTAGCCTTATAGCTTTTTCTAGGAGCAAACCCTGCAAAGATGGTGCAGCCGAGTATAGACGGGTAGGTCTTCGTAGTTGTATTAATACACCATGGCTTTGGAGCTGTTTCGTAAAGTAACGCTGGCAGTGTGAGGATCTGGACTGGTATACATATCGTACTTTTTTCCTCTCTCTATTCCAAGATAAAACCTCAACACCAATGAATAATCCTCACAAAGGATATAACCTAACAAACACGAAGATGGTACCCCATTGGGGGTAGCCACCCACATGATAATCTAACAACCAAGAAATTCTACCAAATGTCCAAATCGGACAAATTGTGAATGTAAACAACTAAATAAAAAAAAAACGAATGAATAATCCAAATCTTTCAGAGAGACACAAAGTTCATTTGAAAAAAATATAGTACTTTGCTCGGTAATTGGCTTGTACGCAGAAAAATACAAGGAAAGAACGGCAACACATCCAAACCAGGTGCTGCCGAAGCGAGCAAAACTCTCATAGACAGAAGACTAAAAAGAAGACATCCCACTGACCTTACTAAAGAAATAAAATAGTCAAATTCGAAGATGGTATTACGCTGGGAGTAGCCATCCACACGTTATTTAGCAATCAAGTTAGAAAAATTTACCAGATGTCCAACTGAACAAATTGTAAAGTAGAAATTAAATAGAAAAGAAGACTTTTGGTCGAGAAAACACCCCACAGACCTGACTGAAGAAATAAAATAGTCAAACTTGAAGATAGTAACCAGCTGGGGATAGCCATCCACACGTTATTTAGCAATTAAGTTAGAAAAATTTATCGAATGTCCAACTGAACAAATTGTAAAGTACAAATTAAATAGAAAAAAAATTTGTTCTAGAAAACACCCCACAGACCTGACTGAAGAAATAGAATAGTCAAACTTGAAGATAGTAACCCGCTGGGGGTAGCCATCCACACGTTATTTAGCAATCAAGTTAGAAAAATTTATCGAATGTCCAGGTGAACAAATTATAAAGTACAAATTAAATAATAAAAAAAAAATTTTGATGAACAACAATTTCTGTTTGATATCATTTTATTGAATTAGGTATGACCCATTTCGTTATATTTCTATTATTATGTTCGTGCATAATTCAATAGACTAATATAAAAGAAAAAACATTGTGCGTCTATTATTTCCTTATAAAACGAAAGAAACTGTTCAGACAACCTAATAGATAAGAAAATCGTCTGCCTGGTCTATACTTCTTTGATTATATTCTCGAAAACATAAATTTGCATAAAAGCTCTCCGCCTACTAATTATCACGTTTCCTATGAAACTCAGCAGATGTGCTAATAATCATGAACGAATGTGTATGTGCTTCGAACACGTTTGCTCTTTACGTATCTTAAGTGAATCATCTAGGACGTCCTGAACATGGTACTGAAGAAAGCACCTTTTGGAAAATAGCTATAGAAGAATTCCCTTTTGTCTCATTTTCTCAGTCGTTATCGTCTATGCGCGTTAAGATAAGCTCGGGTCTCTATACGTACTTACACTGTCTCTATCTTCCAACTTGGATTTGGATAAGGAAATCTGAAGGAAAACCGGGACACGACAGCCATTAACGACGCTTATCTCACGGCACATCGTGTTCAAACAATGTGCATTTGACATGATAACGTCGATGAATTCGAAATAACTATTAAACTCTCGTTAACCTTTGACGAGAATTTTTATGTAAATCACACGTCTACGAACAATATGTAAAATAATTATTCTATTTCCATTCACCTTCGCATTCTATGATTTTGTTGATTATATTCGATGAATTATTTATTCTACGTAAGTAGACCGCGGATGTTCATAGGTTTTTTTGGAAATTTAAGATTCCAAAAATCCTACGAAGTACATATAATATGCAAGAATGTGTACGATATATAAAATAGAGCACATATTTAGCAGACGAGGCAAATTTCTATTTAGGTTTCATTTCTGTAATTACGTTTATAAAAACACAAAGTTGCAGATATATTCGCAGTCTATGTATAAGCAGTAGAACTTTTAATTTATCACGTTAAATAATTCGATAAATATTTTAAAATACAGTGATGGTGTTTATTCGTATCTCAGGCTCACAGGCCATTACAAAAAAGATCATTGCCATCTACTATATATATCGTACGCATATATAAATATTTACACACGTCACATACATTCATACATTTCACCGTTTATTGTGAATATGAATCTAAAACTGTATTCTTGGGCTAAATAAACAACTTTAAATAAAAAAAAAGTAAAAAAAAATACATTCATACATGTACCCAACACACGAACATACACACAACTTCATTTTTATCATCGTCAGTTCGACTGGCACTAATTTTGATATCTTTATGCTCTTGTTTCTTACTTGCTGAAACTTCGAAACAAAATAATTTTACGAAACAATTTAAACGTTAAGAAATAGAGAAAATTTTGGCAAACGTAGTCCAATTTTGAACAAATGTCTACCTTACAGAGATATTCTTTCCCTTCCAATTAAATTTACGTTTATATTCCAATTTACGTATTATCAATCTTTCTTATCTTCATTCTTCTTCTTCTTATTCTTTATAAAAAAAAAGTTAAAGTATCCGTTCGCGAGAGCGATTATTCTAAAAGATGTTTCGACTTTAATTTCGTAAAATTCCCGAATTGTAAGTGGTTCTGTCTTTGTTCCAGGTATATTCACAGTGATGTGTTACAATGTATTATGCGACAAGTATGCGACTCGGCAAATGTACGGTTATTGTCCGAGTTGGGCGCTCGATTGGGAATATCGGAAAAAAGGGATCCTGGATGAGATACGACATTATGCCGCGGACATAATTAGCCTGCAGGAGGTCGAAACGGACCAATTCTACAATTTCTTCCTGCCAGAACTTAAACACGATGGCTACGATGGCATATTTTCTCCAAAATCTCGAGCGAAGACGATGGCGGAGAATGATCGTAAATACGTAGATGGATGTGCTATATTTTACAGAACAGCGAAGTAAGTACGACATTATTTAAGATCCATCCATTTTTATGTAGAAAACTAACGAGTAAATCTACAAAAAATTACACTGTTCGACGAATTTGTACTTTTTCCCGATTTTGCAACACTCGGTAGGTGATTCTTCGTGAGCTAAACACGAATCTGCAAACTGCTTTTCCTGGAACCCACAGTTTTCGAAGAAGTCAATTTTCAACAAAATTGCAAAATTTCCATCTTGCGGATGTTTCGTGCTTTTGCCGTTGCACCTGTCGAGTTGCTAAGCAGCACATCTCGAAAGTTGAAATTTCTAATCTCCTTGAAAATTGATTTTTCAGAAAACTATTAGTTCTAGAGGGGAAAAAATTAGGAAAGAAAAATTGTCCATGGTTTGTGAAGCGTAGCTTAGGATTATAAATTCTGATTGCTAAAGAGATATTCTGTTGATAAAGAGATAAATTCTTATCGATTCGAATAATATCTGTATAATAATATAAATTGGAATTCGTATTAATCTTTGTATAATTAAATGTCAAATTTTTGAAATCTAATCTTTCGTCATAAATATTGGAATTCCGAAGAATATTTTATATAAACACAATGCAAGATTTTATGCAAATGTAACACAATGCACGTAACTAGGACCACGTAAAAACTAAAACAATTATTCTCTTGCCAACATTTCTTGACACATCAAGACCTTAAATGATTGCAAACTCTAGTTCTAGTACTTTTCAACTATTCACAGTGGTAATTTATAGGTTGTGCTTAGCTGCACATACAGTTTTGCATAGATATACAAAACGAACGCTCCGTGATACGCGTAAATTCGAACATATTTCACCATCTTTACAGTTATCTAATTAGCAAAACATGAGACAATGATGGATCGGCACGTTCGTTGCATAATACGCAAAATACAATTAACTTCATAGCAACTGTTAACTGTACAACTGGCGTACACACCTACCACAACAGAAATTTCTTACCTGGCATTTCCTTCTCGTTATTTGTCAAAATGCAGCAGTTCTCTCACCTGCACAGCTACATGCTAGGAATGTAATTTATTACCAGTAGCCATTAGATCTATTTCACTCGCGCATAGTGCTTCTTAAGTGTGCTAAATAATGCTAACTATGCGAACATACTATATATAATTTCCACTCTTAATAATACTGTTGTTCCGCTCTGAATCTCATTTGTTGTATTGCATTTGAAAAAAATTGTCCAACATAAATTTCGAAGTCAGTGCCCACCTAAAACATAATCAAACACGCTATTTAATTTTCAGAATAGTTTCAATAATATTGTCGATTTACATTGAATTTCATTTGTGATATTACTTACCCAAACATTTTTCAAACATAAATTTCGAGGTCGTTGTTCATCTAAAACATAATCAAACATGCTATGTAATTTTCAGAATAGTTTCAATAATATCGTCGATTTACATTGAATTTCATTTGTGATATTACTTACACAAACATTTTTCAAACATAAATTTCGAGGTCGTTGTCCATCTAAAACATAATCAAACACGCTATTTAATTTTCAGAATAGTTTCAATAATATCGTCGATTTACATTGAATTTCATTTGTGATATTACTTACACAAACATTTTTCAAACAAATTACAAGATCATTGCCCATCTGAAACATAATCAAACATGCTATGTAATTTTCAGAATAGTTTCAATAATATCGTCGATTTACATTGAATTTCATTTGTGATATTACTTACACAAACATTTTTCAAACAAATTACAAGATCATTGCCCATCTGAAACATAATTAAACATGCTATTTAATTTTCAGAGTAGTCTCAATAATATTTGCATTGAATTTTGATTTGTGATATTACTTACACAAACATTTTTCAAACAAATTACAAGATCATTGCCCATCTGAAACATAATTAAACATGCTATTTAATTTTCAGAGTAGTCTCAATAATATTTGCATTGAATTTTGATTTGTGATATTACTTACACAAACATTTTTCAATTTCAAACATAAATTTCGAGGTCGTTGCCCATCTAAAACATAATCAAACACGCTATTTAATTTTCAGAATAGTTTCAATAATATCGTCGATTTACATTGAATTTCATTTGTGATATTACTTACACAAACATTTTTCAAACAAATTACGAGATCATTGCCCATCTGAAACATAATTAAACATGCTATTTAATTTTCAGAGTAGTCTCAATAATATTTGCATTGAATTTTGATTTGTGATATTACTTACACAAACATTTTTCAATTTCAAACATAAATTACAAGGTCGTTGCCCATCTAAAACATAATCAAACACGCTATTTAATTTTCAGAATAGTTTCAATAATATTGTCGATTTACATTGAATTTCATTTGTGATATTACTTACATAAACATTTTTCAAACAAATTACAAGATCGTTGCCCATCTGAAACATAATCAAACATGCTATTTAATTTTCAGAATAGTTTCAATAATATTGTCGATTTACATTGAATTTCATTTGTGATATTACGTACTGTAGTATCGTAAACTATTACGATTTATTTACAATGAATGGATTGTACAGATGTTGATTAAACAGGAAACGATGGTTGTTTAACGTGAACTAAATACAATAACGTACTATAATTTAGACAATTCAATAGTTAATTTGCAGCTCTCGTCAACCACAGATCCAACGCTCCCTCTCTCTCTCTCTTCCTCTCTCTCTCACGCGGACCACACCCTCTCCACAACACAACTTGCACTCACTTATTTCTCGATTCACACTCTGTGGCTTCTCCACTGACACTGACTGTTAATTCGTCTTTCTCCCTTAGCATCCCTTTGTCTTAGCCCCACCACGCACGTGTTTTGCAACCGCTCGTGGCCAAGGTCACGTAGGACTTTTCTGCGAAGCTATTCAATTAGAGGACCGACGACACATTTGCCACGTAAACTCACAAGTCACAACTCAGATTATAAAAAAGCAAGAAAGTTGAGCCGTAATACAACTATTAACTTTCTTTTTATTACACTTTATTATGCACTTAATAGTCACAATTGAGTATACACTGAATTGACACGTGTAAATGACACTTTTACTCTAACAACTTTATATAAATTAAGTAGGCGACTGATCTAAGGATACAAACCAGGTAAAGAGATGTTGACTGTTCGAAAGTTGGAAAATCAGTAAAGTTTAGTGACGATGTTGTGGCAGAGGAAAGCTAGTTATGGGTGGGTCTAAGGACACGAAAAGAGCCGATTTGTTAAGGACAAGTTTTCATTAGGAGAGTGAGGGAAATAGACTTCGCTGTCAAGTGGCTAATTTTCTAGGTTGGTGCTAGAAGGTGCTAGGTAGGTGCTAGGTGGTTAAGCTAGAAAAATTTACCGAATGTCCAGCTGCACAAATTGTAAGGTACAAATTAAATAATAAAAGAAAAGAATTCCCCGGAAACGAAGCTGCAAGCGAAAAAATGTTGTTCTTGTTTCTCGACTTATTTGGAGCCATGGAATCTCGCTGACTCTGCTTCTAGCGCGAATTTATTCCCATAGCATACATTATATTGGAAAACTGGCTGTTCACACGAGCTATCGTTCTTTTTATTCGACAGTCTAAAGCCTAAGAGGAAAAATAGTCAGTGACTGATATAATCAGTATGTCGCATGAAAAATTCCTGCGGCATACTGGTTGAGAATCACAACGTTAAATGAGATCGATTAACGAGCTGCTTCGCCGATGCATGGTCCTTGGACAGATAGAAAAAGCGAAGAGTCGATGAGTCCCAGGCGACATGAAATCTGGAACGACTATAGGGTAGCCAGCCTCGTTAATTATATCTTCACTGGGAATTCATAGCAGCCGTGGTACAGCTTAGTAGTATTAGTGTATCGTGGGTCGGTATTAACCCTGTGAAACTCATTCTAAGTTTTGTAACCGAAGACTGAAAGCTACGGGCAGAGTGGTGGAAATATTAGATATCTGCGCTCGCATCTCAGGGGATAACAAGATACGAGACAGAAATGGTCTGCTGCACAAATGGGCTCTGTTAACGGCTAACGTGCAACGAAAGGTACTACATTCAGCATGGACTGTAAGAGAGCGCGCAGTTTCTTTAAAGGCCGGTGCAACCGTTGCATCTGTCAGCCACTTTATACACTTAATTCGCCGCTCGGCCGCAAAATCCCAGCCGTATAATAAATGCGATGCCAATGTAAGACTAACAATCTAATCTCTGCAAGGACGAAAGACCACCGTTATTTAACGAGTTCCTACTTTCTTCCTGATGCCACAAACTATTCTGCGCTATTTCCAGCAACTTTTGATATATCTTCCGTGTTACGTTACAGCAATCGATACGTGTACCTTCGTCGATTCATATACAATCTGTGGTCAATTTAAACGTCAAAATTTCGTAAAAGTACGTATAGACTAAGCCAAAAGATCCTTTGAAGATTCGTTCATTTTTCATCCATTTGAGAGAAAATCATGGAAAAGGAAGAAACAATGTCCTCGTCGATTCACAGTAATCTAGAACAACAGATCATGGACAATTGTAAAACAGTTCGTTAGATCAATGGTTTTTTTTTATTGTTCGAACAAATATTGTTCGAAATTCTTTAACCTACCTTGCTTATTGGTAGAATATCTTCACGAGTATCCGGACCAGTTTAAATTTCACCAAAATATATAGATATTTACTAGCTTTCTATGAAACTGATAGACTACAAGTTTAAGTTGCGCGTATTAAAAGGCATATTTTGCTATGTAATATATACAGGGTATCTAATAACTGGTACAAGCGACCAGCAGGTGATTCTACTTGAAAAAGCAACTTGAAAAGAAAGAAGAAAATTTGTTCTCTTAAGGTTTCGTTTTTGAAGAAATCAAGTTGGAGATCTTGAGGCAAACGTGCACTCGAACGAGCCTCAATTCAGTGGATTTTGCCGTAGACTGTCTTTATTCGCATTACTAAACATTCCTAATAATAGTTAATAATTTTAGACGACCTGAATAACGAAAACATAGAATAAAAGAAAGTACTTGCTCTACAGGAATTTCATTAACTCAAAAATTGTTGAAGATGACGTCCATGATTTAAATTAATAAAATAATAATAATAAAAAACTCGAAGATGGTATCCCGCTGGGGCTAGCCATCCACGTGTTATTTAACAATTAAGTTAGAAAAACTTACCAAATGTCCAGCTGGACAAATTATAAAATACAAATTAAATAATAAAAAATTTTGTTCGAGAAATGACCCCACAAACCTGACTGAAGAAATAAAATAGTCAAACTCGAAGATGGTATCCCACTGGGTATAGCCATCCACGTGTTATTTAACAATTAAGTTAGAAAAACTTACCAAATGTCCAGCTGGACAAATTGTAAAGTACAAATTAAGTAGAAAACAAATTTTGTTCGAGAAAACACCCCACAGACCTGACTGAAGAAATAAAATAGTCAAACTCGAAGATGGTATCCCGCTGGGTGTAGCCATCCACGTGTTATTTAGCAATTAAGTTAGAAAAATTTACCAAATGTCCAGCTGGACAATTTGTAAAATACGAATTAAATAATAAAAAATTTTGTTCGAGAAAAGACCCCACAAACCTGACTGAAGAAATAAAATAGTCAAACTCGAAGATGGTATCCCGCTGGGTGTAGCCATCCACGTGTTATTTAGCAATTAAGTTAGAAAAACTTACCAAATGTGCATCTGGACAAATTGTAAAATACAAATTAAATAATAAAAATAAATGATTTAAATTTTCTTTCATTCGCTACTGTATGTAATCGATCGGTCTCCATTCTACGTATTTTAAATTCGTCAGTCTCCGTTTAGCTGTGCCATTTAAAATTGACTAAATGAACAATTCCGAATCTGTTTTCGTTCATTAAGCATCAGCTTTTGCAAAAACGCTGATGTGCTGTACGTGACGCCTACTTGATATCTATGGGTAACGTTGCTTCCATGTTGTTTAGAGGTTCTTGTAAGATCGTAAGAGGGATGATGGCTTGTAATGGAGTTTCAGTGAAGAATATACTGGCCAACTATACGTGCTGCACATAACAGCAAGAGAAATCTGTATTCTACATGGTGTACGTGATACGCCTTCTTATAAGTTTGCCAACGAAAATCCTCTGGCTATCGTATCCAAGTTGCAAAGTTTCGTTTTCACTCAACGAAATTAACTTTCGCTAATCACTCGTAGAATTTTTATGCAAACAGATTAACAAGAAAAATGATTTCTTCGATCACGCCGTTGTATCATATAACAGAAGCATACTAATTTTATAGCGATCGAATTCGCTAATTCTGTAGGCACGTTCTGTAGACTTAACTAAATTTAATTAAAGTAATGCATTCACGTTATTATACAATTATACGATAAAGTTAGCGTAAATTCGTGATAATCGGTGAATTTGTTTTTCCACCCATTGTATGACACCATTCGATATCGTGTATACAGTAATATTCAAAAATGAGTATAGGTACATCTTGAAGGGACGAGATCTATTGAAAAAATGTGAAAAGATCATAAAGCATAAATTAATAGTAAGAAACATGAACGAGTCTGTAGGTGTGTCAATATTATCTTTTTATTCGTTTTTATGGAGCGTATAACTCATTACTGAGTTTCACTGTATATCAAGTTAAAGAATAATATATTTCAATTACTGTTATAATTCAAAAAAGGTTATTATTACGAAATTAACAGTGAAACACAATTTCGTGTCGTTCTAATCCATTTGTTCCTTCTTTTCCGACAGATTTACGTTAATAAAAGAGCATTTAGTCGAATTTAACCAATTGGCAATGGCAAATGCAGAAGGTTCTGACCACATGCTAAATCGTGTAATGCCAAAGGATAATATTGGATTGGCTGCCCTGCTTAGGACCAAGGAGGCTGCTTGGGATAATGGTGAGTGATCTTACGAGCCTAAATATACTGCTGATAATGAATACATGGATCAAATATTATTATGATTACCGCATACATTATCGTCCATAAGTATAATATTTGGATACTTCCAAATTATTGCAAATATATAAAATTTATCATGAAACTGTAATTTAATTTCAGCACATATTGCTGAAAAGCTAATATTACAGTAGCTAATATTAATATAAATAGAAAAAAGTAGCTAATTTTAATTAGTCAGAATAAAAGAGGTGAGTGAAATACGTGTCAACTGTGTATGTGTTATTATGTACATGCAATGCATTACTCCTTGCAACAAACAGAATGTTCCAATGGTTGTAACCCAAACATAATATTTTTGCTCTTCATGTTTATCTTATTTCGACTTCGTAGAACTACTCTTTAAATTTCTATCAATCTTCTTTTGAACACCCTGTATACGTATATTTTGACACACGGTTTGCCACTTTCACCACACTTGCTCCTGGATCATAAAATCATATCAATTTAGTATCATAGTTCACTAATGAACGCTTTCAAAATTTCAAAGTAATTTTGAAAATTCCTGTCGCAGCACCAAACATTCACCAAAACATTGTCTTTCAAATATTTCCACTATTCGAAACCTTCACGTGCTCTCATGCAAACATGTATCTTAATTTCTATTATTCAGAAGATTTTGTTTAAGTATTTGCATTATCCCCGTGGTGGGACAAATTTTGCTTTAGAAGCAAAACTATTATTTGATTTACAGGTCTCAGCTCTAAACTAAATATTACTATGAACGAGAAATACAGGGTGGTTGGTAACTGGTGGTACAAGCGGAAAGGGGGTGATTCTACGCGAAAAAAGAAGTCGAAAATGTAGAATAAAAATTTTTCGTTCGAGGCTTTGTTTTCGAGAAAATCGACTTTGAATTTTGGCTCGGTACGCGTGCACTGTATCGCGTCTCGTTATAACGGATCTCACTGTAGATCGTTGTCTCTATGGAAAAATTTTAAAAAAGTTTTTATTCTATATTTTCGACTTTTTTTCGCGTAGAATCACCCCCTTTCCGCTTGTACCACCAGTTACCAACCACCCTGTACAATCATGTATATTTCCCACGTAATTAAACGTATTAGCTTCGTACGAACGGACTTGTAAACCTGTGACTGCCATCGATATAATTACAAGATCGTAACAAGCAGACCATTACAAGGTCGAGCGAATCGAACATGCATATTAAAAACCGAATGGCATGTGATCATGATACAGAGGTGTTCGAATCGCAAAAGCAGTCAACAAAACACACTGGTAGACAGTATTCGATATCGGAGCAATTTCTTAATTAATTGCGAGTCATAGTCATGCTAACATAAATCGAGGAGCGCGCTTCGTATCACCTGAAGAAGATGAAGTGGCACAAGTTCGTAGACTACATATACGCGAGCAGCCTTATAATTCATGACGTAGAGATGCCAGAATGTCAATCCTATCTCGGGTAGCCATCTAGCAAACGTCCCCTTACATGTCATACGATCCACTTTTTTTACGAGCGTATTAACTCACGAGTAGAGGCTATCTCAAAATATAACTACTTGCGCGTGTTACGTGTCCAGCTAGTAGCTACGGACACCACACCTACGCTCCCCTACCCATCGGTATAGAGTGGTGTAAAAATGTGGAAGAAGGGCATCTCTTATCCGCAACTTTAATTTTGTTGAATCTCGAATATATCGTAGAGGGGAGAGCCCTGAGTAACATGCAGCTTATCCGAGGCGTGGGACGATCGCGGTTCAAAAGTTACGAGAAAAAGAAAATTGTACAGGTCGTATTGCATTTACTCGAATGTAAGTGGCTAAAAATGAAATTGCATATGCATTTGAATGGGATTGCGATCCTAATATGTCGTGTTAAGGTATGGCTAGGTTCGGCTAAGTTAGGTTGATGCCGAGAAGCAGATTCCTTGAATTCGGCCCGAGGAACCCCATCTCGCTGCTGGTTTCGCTCTTAAATAAGAAAACTAGAGTGGGTTAGACCTAACCTACTTATATCGGAGTGAACGCAACGTAACAAGTACAATTTTCTTTTTCTCATAACTTTTGAAGCATGATCGTCCCAAGCCTTGGACAAAAAGCAGGTTACTTAGGATTGTCTCCTTTACAAGATATCCGAAAGTCAATAAGATTAGATCTGAATCCCCCTTTTTCATCCAATTCATGGAAATTTTTTTGAGCTATGTATGGTATGAAAAATTACAGTCAGAGGGGAAAATAGGTGTGCAGGTAGTGGAAATAGATATCAATGAAACTATGTTAAATATACGAATTAATTTCAATTGTTTAGTAAATAATCTATGAAGTAATATGTATAAGTATAAATATTTATACAACTACTGTATAAATACTTCTAGATTCTAGACGCTACATATAATTGAAGAGAATACCGAATTAGTAATTTGGTAAAATAAAAGTATATTTCAAACTTATGTAGGAAATGCAGTTACCTTTAAGAAATTTCTAAAAAACTTTCGAAATTTTTGTACGTTTTTTCTAACTCGAATAAGTAACAAGTGACAAAAATTGTCAAGTCGGTAATTTTGATTTTCAAATAGCTTTCAAATAGCTTAATATCGATTGATGAATCGATATACGTTATAGATATAGATGATTTTTTAATTTTTATCGTCTGTGTTTTTATCCGCTTATCGACTGTGATATGTATTATTTCAAACTGCGCCATCATGCAGCACACGCAAGAACTAGTAGACTGCTACTTCGTAACCTATTAACTTATGTAAATGTATCAATTGCAGTTACAAATTTAGTGCAAGTTCGAATTAAAAAGAAATAAATTTATACACTATAAAAAATATTAAACACAAATGTCTGGTTATACTGGACAAGAAAATTATTGGGGACAATCTCCTCAAAGCCATTATAACTTTGATTCCTCTGGCTTTGATCAACCTAACCAACAATTCGAATTTCAAACATATAATGATCAACAAGCTGGTGATTATTCATACGCGCAAAAAGGTTATCCTGTTCTCGATCCTGTTCAAAGTACATTTACTAGTGGTACGTACCGTAAAAATAGTTTTAAAACAGATTTCAATTGAGATAATCTTAGAGAAATCAATATTTTATGTCGGTTTAAATAACTGTTTATCACGTTTGACACAAACATTTTAGGATCAGCTGGATTTGTAGACGAAGAAGAAGAACCACCTCTGTTAGAAGAATTGGGCATCGATCCTGATAGAATATTACAAAAAACATTAGCTGTGTTAAATCCATTTCATAGAAAAGCACAAATAGACGATGCGAATTATTTACTTCAGGATTCAGATTTAGCTGGGCCAGTAGCATTTTGTTTAATGCTCGCCGCGTTTCTCTTATTAGCTGGTTCAAAAGCACATTTCGGTTATGTTTATGGTTTAGCTGTAACATCGTGTATTTTGATGTATATCCTGCAATCATTAATGAGCAATTCTAGTAATATTACATTATCTTCTGTGGCATCTGTGTTAGGTTATTGCTTATTACCTGTAGTAGTCCTTGCTGGTTTAGGTGTTTTTACAACTTTGAGAGGCCCGATCGGTTTATTTCTTGCCACGTTTACAGTTTTTTGGTCAACTTTATCCGCATCTAGGCTTCTTACAACTATGTCAGGAGAAGAAAATCAACGGCTTCTTATTGCATATCCTTGTGCTCTCCTTTATGGTGTTTTTACATTGATGATAATATTTTAGCAAAATTTGTATTCTTTTGCTACCTTCTTATATAAAGCTACTCATTATGATTAAATATTTAATGCAATATATAACATACTGATATATTTGTGTGCTGAATCACATAAATATACAATCACATTTATACAATATTATCAATTACAAATAAAGATCAATACATTGCGGAACATGTATTGTTACTTAAAGCATCTGATGTTGGAAATGTATCAATGTGACATTTTATATATTGTAATAATGTAATTTACATATATGTACAATACATTTTCTAAATATATTACCATAAGTTTTATTTGATTATTTTATAAGTCTTAAATAAATTGTACAATAACCAACTATTGTTCTCATCTTTCATATCAGTGTGATATTAGATCATGTATAAATTATTCTATCATTTCTACCACTTTA
This sequence comes from Bombus bifarius, assembly GCF_011952205.1. NCBI lineage: Eukaryota > Metazoa > Arthropoda > Insecta > Hymenoptera > Apidae > Bombus > Bombus bifarius. The sequence continues at coordinate 136,495 of NW_022884651.1, forward strand.
GTGTAATTTATAAAATCACACAAGTAAATAAATTTGAATCAGATGAATCAAATATCATATATTTGCAAAGAATGAGATGTGCATAAAAATAAAACTTATGTATATAACTTATACATAGTTATTATGGTTTAATATTTTATTGTAACTCATCAAATTTCTACAACATACATGTGTATATAATTTTAATGTCTTCCTCTGCATTAATTATTAATAATTGCTCGATTTAGATGATATTTTCATATACAAGAAGAAAGAAGAATTGCGTTAATAGAATTAATTAGCAGTTACCCTAAACTTGTAGTTAGAACATTGTGATATAAACTCAGTTGCATTTCAAGATAGATAGTTACTTCTCACAAAATACTAATGTAATGAAATAAATACCGTATTTAATGAAAAACGATTACGAAAAGACTATCTTAACAATAAATTCAAGTTTATTATTTCTTTGAAAAGTCATTATCATTCTTTCGTATTATAAATATTTCTCTTCTTATTTTCCTCTTACTATTCACCTCTTGCATAATTATGAATTTCATTAGATAGGATAAGATTTATTAGATTGATTAATAACGGCAACTTTGCGTTAATATTTTTTCGCTCAGTAGTAATATTCCCTTTTTGGTATCCCAAGATTAATTTATTCGACAATCGTCATAAAATTTGAACCTGTCCTAATAAGTACACGACATTATAAATTTAATATAATATTATTTACTTCAATTAATTGATTTATTCGCTTTATATTGTTCCAAACTAATTAATATTCACACCTGTTCTACGTATACGTATTAAAATCTACGGAATTAATTATTATTATATTTTACAAATATTTGCTATTTACTATTTAATATATGATTTTAATATCCATAATTCATCAGCTGTTTCTTAATCAAACCATTTGAATAAAATTTACGAATATTCGGCGAGACATTAAATTATGTTCACTAAAAGTAAAGCAATACTATTTGGTATTTTTTCAGGAATTCCATCTGATCCAGCACAAGTTCAACAACCGATTTTAGTTTGCACAGCCCACATTCATTGGGATCCAGAATTTTGCGATGTTAAATTAATACAGACAATGATGCTCAGTAATGAATTACGTTCCATTTTGGACCAAGCTGGCCAGTCTTTCAGACCTGGTCACAAGCCTGATTCTTCCAATGTTCAACTGTTACTTTGTGGTGACTTCAATTCTCTGCCTGACTCTGGTAAACTATACTATCATTTATATCTTATACGTTAGCTTTACATACAATTTTACACGATACTTTATTTTCTAAAATGCTCTGAATTGTCCGAAAACGTCGGTTTCTTGCACTTCTTGTAGAGGCAGTATTTGAACACGTCGAAAAAAGATGGAAGATTGTTCTTTTCACGTGTCTTTTGAAACAACGTTCATTACGATTGGTTGGTTTTTCAGGACAATATTTTACATATAGTAGAGAGTAGAATACATTGTCGAGATTTGAAAGATTTCTTTTTCAAACAGAAAAAGATATCGCTGAAACACCAAATGAGGTGTGTGATGTCCACAGAAAAGGCTTTCTATCTGATAGAACTATTCACAAATAATTCGCTAACTTCAGAGAAGAAAACTTCAATTAAGAACGTCTTGAAACTCTTAAAAGGCTACCGTGAGTTTAGTAAAGTTTCGTAAAGTTTGCTAAAGTAAGATTAAATTATAAGATTAAAGTTTTAATAGACTGTATGATACATATATTTCTTGAACTTTCGTCTTCGTTGACGACTCTACTGAACCCTTGGCTTAGGACGCAGTGCCGAGAGAAGCCTAAATTATGGCACTCTCGAGTGCCTGTTACTTTGATATAATAATTTTTATAAGAAAAAAGCGAGCGATCGTACCGTATACTTGAGTTTCGCGTTCCCTGGCATTATTTTCCATCGACGATCAAGCAAAAATGTTGAAACAAAATCAAAGCATTAATTGCAAATAATTTATTGTATATAGCACGGAAATCAGTAAAAATACATACCGTATACCGCGATACATACCGTATTGTATAAACAACCAAGTATATTAAAATGTATGGTTTCCTTATTTGCTTAAAAATCAGAACAGGCTAACACAATATCTAAAAAAGAATCTTACATTGTAGAGTATCATTTAAAATTGTAAAATGTAGATGTAAATGTAAAAGAGTCAAAACTTAGTCGCCACTCGTCAAATGGCTAATGTCGATACGAGTCGAACACTTTAAACTTGATTGTAAAAGACATTACAATTCGACGTCGTAGCCTAACCCACGAATATCTCCGAACATTTACATTATCAGTGAAATCAGCTGTTGGAAATAAAATATGTATTATAACCTGTTAACCGCAGTGTTATACCAACTCAACCGTTCCTATTATCGCAACAGAAATAAGGGGATCGATCTATTCGCGGCGTCGATTACTATAATCGCAACAGGAATTTACGACTTCCGTTGACGCGCTTCCTCGCGATCGCGTTCTTCCGCGACTGGTCGACTTTACAATATTTATAAATTGAACCGTAATACTTGAATGTCTTTATATCACTTATTTGAGAATATTAGTATAAAATATTTTAATATAAAGGCTGTTTGAAATAAACATTTTTTTTATACAGTATTTAATAAAATAGGAGTAGCAATTTAACTTTGTTCTGTAAAAATAACTTTAAGTCCAATCTTAATCTAGAGAAAGTGCATGTTCGTAATAATTAAGTTATAGAAAACATAGACTAATTCTGAAATCTCTATATTTAGATTTTTAATGTTTGATTTAATATTTAATTTCTATTTTATTAATTTTTAATATCACTTGCCACGTTAATGGATATTTCATCCAATGATTCATGTCGTATAACAAAATATAGGATATAGATATAATAAGATTTTATTTCTGAAAGAATTACTTTTAAGTATCTTGAAAATTCACTTTGAATATATTTTATTTTTATCGTTTTTTATGAAGAATAAGACATTTATAAATAATACGTTGATTTCGTCCCTTTTTCCTTTATTATCGAAACACTTACGTTGACTAATCTAATTTTCTTTCAAATATTAAATAATATTTTTATTACATAATGTGATAATATTTATATCTGATATTTTTGTCTTTTACATTTATTTAAATATCTTTTTTTAGGTGTAATTGAATTTCTTACTTCGGGGCGAGTAGCGGCTGATCACCGTGACTTTAAAGACTTAGCTTATAAATCATGCTTACAGAAGATCTCTGGTTGCGATAAACCTAATGAATTCACTCATTCTTTTAAACTTGCATCTGCATATAGTGAAGATATCATGCCCTATACTAATTATACGTAAGTTTTACTTATACATTATGTTAATACCTTGTTTTTACTTCATATAGAATGGAAGATAAGATCCTAGCTCTCCCCTTTCTTACAGATTCGAATTCAAAGGTATAATAGATTACATTTTCTACTCGAAACAAAGTATGGTACCATTAGGACTTTTAGGTCCTCTAAGTGCAGATTGGTTTAAAGAACATAAAGTAGTTGGTTGTCCACATCCACACGTTCCATCGGGTAAGACAATAAAGAAACGAAATTTCTATGATGATTTATAAAGCTTAATAAAATCTTTCTACAAAATATAATCGACATTTATATATTAAATATAAATTAACTGTTTTTTTTTTCAGATCATTTTCCTTTATTAGTAGAGCTTGAAATGACACCAACAGTAGGAACAAGCAATGGATTGATCTCACGCAGGTAGCAACCGCTGCGATCTAGGCCCAAATAAATATAAGGGAATAACAAAAGATAATAAGAAAGAAATCCCCATCACATTTTCTCTTACTTCTGGCTCTAGCAATATCACTCGCAGTCGACAGTTACTTCAATAGCGAATGTTACAAATACTCCATATTACCGCACATTCGACACAAGTTATTAGATACCGATGAATAATTCTAATGACCAGGTAAAGGGAGGTGTGTTGTAATGCGTTTAGCCCATGTATAGTGTATTGCATTTTTAAGAACTAACTTTCCCATATTAAGAGTATTTTAACCTTTACTACCATCGTAATATGTAGATACCTATTTTCCTACAAAAAGATATTCCGATCAAGCCTCTGTGATATTCACATTAACAATTGGAACAACTCACATATTTATTAACAAATTAGTATCTACTAGAAAATCCCTAATCTCTTCCTAAATGTCATTACAACATTCTCCAAGCCAACTTTTTGATAAGAATGCTGCCATCCAATGAGAAATTGTATTTTTAAAGAAAACAAAAACAAAAAATATGAAAACATACACACTATACTGGGCTGTGCGAAGTGATTGGAGTTAACTTAACGATTTCAATGCAAGTACAAATCTGTTCTTATTGGCCACGTATATTGAGAATGATAATGTTATATAAGTAAATAGATAATATTGTAGCGAGTGTATTTGTAAGTATAATAATGTAATGATGTTCATCATTCACAGTATCCTGAAAATCAGTTGACATTCATTCATTAGACGTTCAGTTCCAGTTATTATAGATAACGAATACTAATTTACTACTTGTTAATTCAGTTGCATATAATCTAAATTGTATAGCAAAACTTATTTTTTTTAATCTTACTTTGTATTATATATTTCTTCTTTAAATTTTCAGGGTTTGTAAGTATTGTTATATTAAATACAATGATTTTTTGAGTCAGTAATAGCGATCTTACTAAGCGTTTATAATTTTTATCTAACAGAATTCAATGCAAAAATGAAGATTGGAACAAATTTCTATCCATTTATTTCTCATACAACATCTGTTTCTGTAAGAAAAATGTATACAATTTCATTTATCATCAACGTAATATTTTATTGTATCATAATTTTATTATTCTGCACAAAAAATGTTATAGTATCTTTGTAAATGTTTTATAAATATTTTAGTAGGCCTCAAATAATAATAGAAGATTACAATTGAAACATTTTCATATTTTAATGTTACGTAGTATCATCATAACAGATATAAAAATTTACTATTTTTAATTAATTATTGATTATTGATATAAATAAATAAATAAATATATATAATATATATATAATATATATATATACACATAATAGGTTCCAAAACGTTGATATTTTTCTGATAATGCTTTTAGTTTTTTCATTAAAAACAAGCTACTTTTATTTTTTATGTAATTAAATACAAAACGTGTATACGAAGAGCAGTAATTCAAAGTAAGATCTTCAACTTCAGCAATTGTAAAAGTTGCTTAGATGTACCTAAATACCTGTTAGCATTTATAATGACTAGTGTTCCTACACATTTTATAAACAAAACGGCACTACCGATATACTGTATAGTTGTCATAATGAAAACTATCAAATGGGCTTGTCTTCTACTCACATTTGACAAAAGCAACAACTGAATTATACAAGTAGTAAACGATTAGTTTAACAAAGACATATGTGTAGTAAATGTTGTATAAAGTAGGTAATTACAATATAGTTTTAATTAATGAGGATAGAAGTGGCAATCCCTATTTGTATATGCATTCACAAATAAACACATGGTAATTGAACATACATACAAAATATGCTAGGATAATTATTCATAATTTCAAGCCAATTTCTCTTTATCTTATTTAAAAAATTTTGCATCCAATTTTAAAACTTATCATGATATGAATCAAGTAAATGATATCTGATGTTAATACTTTTTCAAATTCAATTGACGCAATTTTCTTGATAATATCAATACTAAATGCTTTTGACTTCCGCATATCTTTTTTTCTAGTATATTATTAGTATTGTAAATTACATTATTTGCTACATAGTATAAAATTTCTTATAACAAAATAAAATTTGACAGAATAATCTATATTCTTCAAGTAATATCAAATATTAAATCATAATTAAATGCTTTTAATTTGACAAATGTCTGTATTCTTTATGTGAAACAGAATCGATATTAAAGTAGATCATATAATATCTGTTATTTTCAAAAAATAAATTTTTCTTACAAGCATAATATTCAAAACATTTTATTTCAAATAATTATTTTGTCATTCTGACATTCAACAAATTCAGATACATAGGTATTTTTTTAAATTTCTGTTCATAATTTGCAAGACATATTTCAGTAATAAAATATATATTTCTTATAGCAATTACATTTTGTTGGAGAAATATTAAAACAAGGCAGAGCAACTAATAATTTATCTAAAGCATTAATGAAACAAATACATACTGTCCTTTGTTTTAATAATGATGAAAGCATTAGATAACAACATGTGTTTTCATGCATTTTGGCTGACACAAATGCCATATGCCATAGTATTCAAAATAGCTTTGTTAAATAGAAGCTCGGAAGGATTAATAATCAATATCACATTCTTGCTTAGAGTTTATGTATGTACTTTGAAGTACTATGGTTCTCAGAATGTATAAAAATATGAATTTAGGTAATAAAGAAAAAAAGAACAATTGAATTGAATACGAATTATTCATTGACTGGCACATAACAACTACAAAATTGTATCATTAATCAAAAATTTATGTAATTCAAGTTAATATTTAACTTTGTTATACTATATAATAAATCGAGAACCGCAGTTCTTCAATATAGTAACACTACTTTCGCTAATGTGCTTTCATATAAACTATAATACAAAGAAGATTGTAAAAAGCATCGACAATTTCATATAATTTCTTGTTTTAAGAATATATACATAGTATCCCTTGTTATAAAATAAAGATAGCAGCACTCTTACAAAAATCTTAAATATGTCTTAAACAGTTCGATGAATTCTTATAAAAATTTAGTGGTCCATTTTCATTTGTATAATTGATATTCATATATGAGATTTATAAATGTTACCCTAATGCTATTACACAAAATTTATATAATGACATATTTTATACATCGGAAGATCATCAACATTTTGTAAACAATTTGAAAACATTGGAAAAATACCATATCCGTGCTTGACAAATTCTAATCACTGATATGGCATACATATTTGTGTGTATATAAAAGAAATCAACTGTTTACAATTTAATTAGATGTAACAGTATTAACAATTGATATATGTGATAAAAAAAACGTATATAAGACGTTTATAATGAAGGCAGTTAACAAACATTCTAGAATTTACATTATTTTGTTTAACAACATCCTTGTTTAGCAATATTTCATTTTAATACATATGAAACAATACTTCTTCTACTATATTAAAACAAAAAGTCTAGTCAATTAGCGCTGTATTAAAATTAGATTATTACACATTTTTTAATAAACTCTTCTTTATATATCAATATTTGTAGAATTGATTATAAATAAATGAATTATTTAAAAGATGAGATGATTACATACGTATGACAATAAATGGAGTACTTAGATAGAATTAAAGAATCATTTAGATAAACATTTACTTTTAATGAACAGAAATCATACATTAATGAAATACATTAGTTCATTTCAATCCGCTTTGTGTGTAAAGATATGAGTTTGTGAAATTTTGTTTCAATTAATATTAAATTTTTTCATGTTTAATGAATTAATGCTGCAGGAAGGATATATCAATATTGAACGATGTATTTTTAAGATAAAAAAAATATAATTATAAAATTTATTCTGGTATTAGTAAACAAGCAGTTAATTACTTTATATACATATACATATATTTTAATACAACTTTACACACACTTTACATTCCATATTCATAAAGATATAAATGATCAAGTAATGATTTTATTGTGAAATATTATATTTTTGAATATAATATTTAATACCTTAATTAGTACTTATATTAGAACAAAATTTCACTAGAAATCATAGATTATTTCTTTGTGAAACCCACTAAATTTTATAACAAAAACAAAAATGTACTAAATTGTTATAAATGTGTAGAATTAACTGGAATGACGCTGAATAATAAAATGATATAAAATATTGACAATATGAGAATTCATCGAACTGATATAATATGATTTCAATTATGAATTTAAAAATATTTTTTGCATATAATTTGCATATTTACAATTTTATCTTATTAAATTCATAAATAAGTTTAAAAATAGTTATGGAATTTTTTAAATATGTTAATTTTCAATCTTCTGAGCTCCTCCATACAATATGTAGAAGATTCAACATTAGTTTTAATTAACTAGTAATAATAAACATTTTTATGTGATTAAAAATATATTAGTTATCAGTCTTGTATGATGTGAACACAATGTTTTGTTTGAAATATTTGGTACATCTTTAACAATTTGATCAAACGTATGTAGTCAATGCCTTTACCTTTCTGTACTCTGTAATTTTGGGCATACTACGTAATATAAGTATATATACATAAATACAAAATGACACTATACGCGCAATGTTAATAGAATAATATTGCTTTTAAATTAAGTCCAACAATATAACAAAACATATAGATTTGAAATTACCACACTGTAATAGTGTTTAATAATAATAATTTATCAGAATGTAGTATATAATATACTTATTTATTAATATATACGTACATATATGTAACATAATATTTAAAAATATATTTGCATTTAGCAGTTATATGGTACAATATAACAAACGACACCAAAAGAACCATTTTTAATACAAGACACTTTATAATAATTATTTATTCATAAAAATATTACTTTTTTTAGTTTGTCGCACGTGATACTAGAATTCTTACTAATATCTTAATATTGAACAAATATTTTATAATTATCTGGTTTGAAAAAAATATGGCTTATTAAAATCAATATACTACAATTATAATTTGCAGTATATAGCCATTTTTATATATTATGTTTCTGCAAACGATCTTATATTAAGTAGAAATAATACAATAATAGAACTAATGCAAAATACGACATAATTTTTTTAACATAATCCCAAAGATAATTTGATATAAATTATTCTATAATTTCATTTCGTATTGCCTCGTGTATGTGATTTATTTGCTTGAACAAAGTGCAATGTTAATTATATTCTATATAATATTGCGTGATAGTGTCGATTTTTGACTTCCATAAATAAGAATAGAATTATATTAGAGTACAATAAGACAAGCACAGCACATTTCAGTCTGTACTTTTATAAGAACACGATAACAAATTATAAACATTGGAACATAATTCTTGCGTCCATCATAAGAATAATTACATTTCAGTGTTAATATTGTAAATTCAATCAGATTTCGTGTACGCTTTTGGAAATTTTTTACCTGCTATATTGGAAATGTTGGAATCAAGACTTATTTTATTAGAGTCTTTGTTTTGTCTCTAAAGGTAAAAAATATTAATTTAAGCAAATAATTTAATCACTGAAAGAATAAAATTCTTTAAAAACATATGATATAATTATTATAATATATGGTTACACAAAATTTTTTAAATATCAATTTTTTAATCAATGAATTTTTAATGATTAAATATCTTCTAAAAATATATTTTTAAAGCGATGTCATTTTTACTTAAAATATGTCATGTACAATATACTGCATAATCATAAATTTGTAAATTCTATTCACAATTTTATATAAGAATGTCTCATCATAATAATTCTTCATATAAACATATTATAAATTTATTGCCAACTATAATTGTAATTTTAATTTTTTCACTTAATTAGTTAATGATGATTCCTCATTACTATATACCTATATAAATACTCAAAGATCTATTGAAAGTACAAATATGTAGCAACACGATCCTGATTGAATAATGGAAGAAAAGAGTTGTAAAGACATACTAGAGGAGAGAATGTGTCTAGTAGAATATATAAAAGTTTGAATGCTCTGTCAGTTTGCACTTAAATATCTTTTTATTTAAATACCTATCTTAAAATAATATGTAATTTACTTTTTATTGAAAATGCAATGATTGTATATGGGCTGCGTTTGAGTCATGATTGAATGTAACAGTTTATTAACTAACATAAAATAAATTAAAAATATTCAGAAAATAAAATAATTACATGCTTATTATTATATGGAATAAAATTATATATGAACTTTTTTGTTCTATATAAAATTTGTCAAAATTATATGGGAAAAAACACTATTGAATTATATCAAAATATGATACTTTTAAAGTTGTATTTAGAATATATTTAATGTTAAAAGTTGTATAGTAAAAGAATGCATATTGTAGTAAATTAATAGTACATATATCATAGATTTATGTTTATTTTTATACAATATAATTTTTATGATAATCATAGCTAACATTAAAGTCAGTCACATGTCAAGGATAAATTATATTACTTATACATATACATATATAACATCAGTTTTGTTTTATACTGTTACTATTAGTTTCATTTTAACTGAACAATGTAACTAATTGGTTAAAGGTAAATATAATCAAAAAGTAAACTTTAGTAGCTGATATTTCATACAAAAAAATATCGGCTATTTTAATTATTTTATGTTTATTTTTACATTTCTAAATTGAATATAAGCGGTTACAAACCAACTTCCTTACATATAATTTCGAGTAATAAAAATCTACAATAATCTTCAGTGACTTATTATCATCTTTTACTTCGTAGTAAATATGCATTCGTAATCGGAGTGTAATTTAAATAGATGACCAAACTTTGGTATCATATTTTACTTTTTCTAATAATCATTCAAATTAAGTAGTCGCAAGTAATGATATTATTTCTGCTCTTGAATAGATTAACATGTATTATAGTAAATCGATCTCTGTTTAAATATTTTACAAACGTAATAATCACTCTGGTAAAATCCAAATCTATGAAATAGATTTTTAATCTCACGTTTATACCACTTTTTCGTATTTTTAGGAAGAGCAGAATACAATATCAAACTTTGATCGCCTATTTTTAATGCACCGTGTATATTTAAATAATGTGCTTAAAAATAAATAATTAAACTTAAAGAGTAAAGAACTACAAATTAAGAAATTTAAACTATATCAGATTTTTACTTTTATATAAAGAAGATTATTATTATAGAGGATTCCAAAGTTAAACATACTTTTGTCAATAAAATAAATTAAAATTACTTCAAAATTGAAAATACGCGTACGTATCTTCCATGTATTCGCTAATAATATAATAAAAAATATTCCCTATTTAATATATCAATGGTTGGATTTACATATAACATATATAAATACTTTACAAGTCATTGCTTAATATTTGGGAATAAATAATTTTTACTTTGACTCAGGTATAAGGTTATATTATATTTATATAAACAAGTCTTCTTTTTATACGAGCATCTATGTCTATGTATTGATACAATGAAATCTCGGACTAAAACTTAACCATATATGTAATATGTATTCATGCCGCTTGATGCTTACGGCTCGGGTGAATAAATTAATTGATTACTAATAAAACGCAGTACAGCGTCATAGTGTAACCAATGTAATTGAGTAACCCAAGACGTCGAAGTAATGCGGTTCACCCGCTGTTAGCCACTGTTAGGGCAGTAGTTAAAGTTTACAGTTTTCGATGACCGTAACAAGTAATTAGGGATGCATTGAAGATTACAACTTGTAACTTACAAGGAACCAAGTTCTCTCTTTGCGCTATATCTAACAAGATTTGCCTCCTTGTGAAAGAGAGTGGATATGAGTCATATCTAAGTTATATTCTGGAAGTTCCAATGTTATAGTTCATCGTTCAATTACGAATGATAGTAGAAATTGATTACAAAAATCTGGCGCAAGTTACGTGGATGCGAAATACGTACAGCCCTAGCTATATCACTTTTATCGAGTGTAACTAATTCTTGCTGATACATCATCATCATCTTTTTAGTAATTAGATTGTTTCAGATTTTAGTCAATATTCTGATTTGAATCAAATTCCTCACAAATTTATATAAGGGGTAATATGCAGCTGGTAAGACCTATAAAAGTTAATGACCTTGTAATGTACCCCCCCCCCTTCAAATATTAACATATAGACCTTATTTTTTAAAACATTGTTGGTTTACTTTTATTACATATTTTATAGAGCCCTGGTTGCACAGTTTACGGTATGGCCGGATAAAAATTGTACCTCACGTCGCCATAAGTGACGTTTATTTGTTTCTTTTTATATTTTATGTTAAATTATTTTTTTATGTATTGTCTTGTATCTTATAACATATTTCACATATTAAAAATAGTGTCAAGCCTGAAATTACTACTTATTATAATTCTACAAAATATAATATGACTTATATATTATATATAGTATGCTTTAGACAAATTTATGAGATAATATTTATGTTAGATGATATATACACCCATCACTATTTTTTTCAATTAAAGTAATATTTTATAGAAATGAGAAAAAAGACATTTATGAATGAATTAAGAAATAAATCAGTACATAAATCTTTTTAAGAGAACTTGCAAATATATTTCTATACTGATTTATTTTTCATATAGTAATAAAAGAATCAAAGAATAAAATTAAATGTATAACTTGATAAAATAATAGCATAATTGTAATGTAGAATCGAACCTAGTATTTGTACAAATTTCAATATATTATATATATTTTACAATATTTGTTACTTTATTTCCATATGTTTTAACCTTATATATAAGTATATTAATTGCAATGTTATGTGTAGACGTACTTAATTTAAAAGGTTGTGCAGTAAAATACATGAGTTAATAGTAGTACATGTAATGAATACATGTAATTGTAAATTTACTTTTATTTATGCAATGTAATTTTAACAACTATAGCTTAATTATAACAATTATGCTACGATTAACATCTTCACAGTTCTTAGATCTATATATCAGAATAATTAAGACCTATGAACATGTTAAATAATTTTATATATAACGTCATCTTTGTCATTTACTGTTGATATTTCCATCTTTACTGGACAATGTAACCAATAGCTCAAAAGTTCTTCAGTATAACCAAGTAAAAAGTGCATTTTAATGGGTGTTACTTTGCGCACAACAATGCCAGCGATCCTTATGATATTGTGTTGACGCTTAATAATTATCTCGCTTGCAAACAATCCATGCCAAGTTCCTTGTACAAAATTTCGAATAAACAAATCTTCTATGGTAGTTTCTGATGGCCTATTACCATCCTTTACATTTGCTAAAAAAAAAAAAAATACATTTAACAATTCATATATATTCAAATAACGTGTAAATATATAAAAAGTTGAATGAACATAATATAAAACTAAAACAAATTTTAAATTTTGTATATAATTTTAATTTAATATTACCATTAAAAGTTGTTTTATTAGTAAAACAAATTATAAAATATGCCTACATGTATTCCATGAGTTCCATGACTTTTTAGAAGCAATTTCATGTGGTGGATATGCCATTTCATATGTCAATGGTTGCAGTACCTTTGGTTTTGGTCTATAACGTCCAGCTTGTACTTTATGAAGTACTGTGCTGACATGTAAATATCTTTTCGCAACATTATTTTGATTAATTAATATCTGAAAAAAATATTTCATTTCTAATTTAGTTTAAGAATAGGGTTATGTTACATATGTATTTCATGCACCACATATAAATGTGTACATACAGGTCGTAGATATGGTATTAAACTCATTATTTTTAATTATCTATGCGATAATTAAACAAAAATTATATTTATATTATATTTCAAATTTGGTAACATTTAATACATTGAACACTGAATTTAACAATTTGAATTCGTGGCAGTAGTTTCAAACTCTCAAGACACATTTAGACCTTCAACTGTATAAATAAAAAAAGTGCAAATTAAAATGAAATTAAATTAAATTAAAAATGTTACTTACTTACTAATAATTAATTAAAATTAAAAATGTTACTTACTTAGTGATAATTTAAAAATTGATTTTACATGGGCTGGCATCCATGAAACTCCAATTTATCTCGCTCAATAAAAGGCGCGAGAGATTGAAAAGAGCTATTCGAGGGTAAAAATAACTTTTGTCATAGAAGTCATTGATTCGAGATATTATTGTTTAATTTGAAAAGTTTCTTTTTTTTCTTCAGCTCTATGCATCTTTCTTACCTAATCCAAGGTGTTTTCCTTAGATTTTCATGATCCAATAGTAAGATAAGTTTCACCTCATCGATCTAAAATTTTCTCCTAGATTTCGTCTTCCATCTCTCAGGGTGGTAGAATCGCTTCGTGGTTGTTTCATAATGTAGAAACGAAACGAAAAGACACCTTCGATGAAATTTATGACCATTTTATTGTTAAATGCAAAGTAATCAAGATTAAGTATCTGTAAACAGAACACTTTTCAAGGATCGTACGTGACTTTAACGAAAATTTACCATGGTCGCTAATAACTAAACTCACAGCATTTTAACACTAGAACTACCACACTAGTCAAAACGACTGGTTTTACAATTTTATTTTAAAATTCCTACTTCATGTTATATTTTTTCCGCAATGATGTAATGACTTTCGCAGTGATAACTAAAAGAATAATATAATGAATTTTATTTTGTTTGTTATGTATTCAAACTCGAAATAATTTTGTATCAAGGCTACTTATACCAATACCAGTCGAAATGACCGATACTTGTCAAAGTGTAAAAGGGTCCTGTAACCTGTTTATCGAATCCCAATTAACCAATTTTCTCGTTTTGTACAACTTCCCACACGTTTTTACAATTTTTACTGCGTATCATTCAATATAATGACATCAGTTATCAGAAAAATTCCGGGACGATCGCTAGATCGCTAGATGCTAATACGTATTTTGCGATTTATGTACATATATACAGGCAATTTCAAAGCTCCTAATATACATATATACATATCGATATTGATATACATAAAGCCGAGTTTATACGATTGTGTGAAAAAAGTAGATAATATAATACTTTAAGCTTAAATATTGTTAGTAGGCATCAATATTTTTTTATCAACATTAATCAATCATAACTTCAATAAATTATATAATTTTATATGTGATACACATTCGTGGTTTTGGAATAAACATTTAAAAAGATGATTCCCCTTACTTTTTAAACTTACATCTACTAATATAATTTTGTGTATATGTTATATACGTTGTGTATACACGTATTAGCTTCTAAAAATTTGTATGAAAATTTAATAACTATTGTTGCTTATCATAATTAAAGTACTGTTTGTAAACATCGATGGCACTTAATTACACCCAATAATCATGAATAATTTCCGCAAGTCGCATAAGTAAACATAAGTTTTATGTTTATAATTATAGACAGTAAATACTATGTTGACAAAGAATTCGCTTGTCATCTCTTGTAGAAGAAAGAAACAAATAATTATTAAACTGAAGGCTAGCGTTGCGTATTCTGTCACAACGAGAATTTCTTTTAATATATTAAATAAAAGGTACAATATACGACACTACTATTATTAATAATAGTAATAATTACTTACAACGAAATTGAATACAAACATGCTGGAACAGATGTTAATTTGACATCGAAGAAAAGAAATTCATTATATATAAACTTATTGTTGTAAAATAAATGGATAAAGAAATAATTTTTATAGAGGAAGAATATTTTTCAAATTCTAATATGAATGTAGCAACTATGACAAAATTTGTTATATAATTATACTTGATATAAAATACAAGCCACAGTAAATAAGATAATAACCTGTGAGAAGTTTGAATGAAGTAAGAAATTAAGAATAGTCTAATATAAACTAAATTATATACGAGCAGATATATAATATATGTACACTTATGCAGTATAATAGATAAGTATTGTATAATATATATATAATCATACATATAATTATACATATATAACATTAGCAACATTTTACATTTTCTTATATTTGCAGGAATTATTAAATTGATATCTCGCATATTAAAAAAAAGATCGAAATTCATTCCTGTATTAAATGTTACGATATATAACGATATATATATATATATATGGTTACAGATATTTAAAAAATAGTTTTGTAGGAAAAGATACTGAAGGGAGAGAAAAGGAATCGCGTCGATGATAATCGAGGGCAAAAACAAAAAAGGAGGAACATAAAATAATAAAGACCCGATGCACACAAACGACGCGGCAGCGACACGTTGCCGTAGCAGTGTCGCTGTGCGATTGTTGTAAATTATAGACGTGCGATGCAATATCGCTCGTATGCATTGCACGATTATGTCCGATGCAGACGAGCGGTTTACGGCAAATCGCCGCAATGGCAACGGGTTAGAAGAACAAGGAAGTACATATATATGTATTCTTCTTTTGTGAGACAGAAGATCTTTATTTCTATGTTTTTCCAACGACAGCAGAACGATGTCGTACAGGAGAAGTTGGTTGTCTGCAACGAGTCTTAAAAACATATACGTAGCCGCCAAACCTATAGAGATATAAGAATAAAGTGTGCGAGTCACATGTACCGTGTAAGTGGATACAACTAATACGATATAACGATAGAAACAAAACAGAGGCCCTTTTCGCCCTTGTCTGATTAGACGTGCACACTGACACCGCTCGTTGGTGTTATGCTTACATATTTACTATACGAATATACATGCGTTATTAAACAAGGATACAAGGACCTCTACTCAGCGTTCTCTTTCTATCCTTGTATCACTTTTTCATCTTGTTCATGCACTCTGTTACTCTTTATGGCCGAATCGCACAAAGTTGCTATATCGCTGCGGCATCGTATACCTGCCGTGTCGCTCGTGTGCATTGGGCCAAAGAGTAGCATAGTTGGTTCGCGGGAGGTGGTAAGGTGGGGAGCATCGAAGGGTGGAGGATCGAGCGTTGGAGGGGCAAGCGAATGAGATTTAGTTGGGTGGGAGAGTCGGAGGGACGAGTGGAAAGTCTGAGCTGCTTGCAGTCTCGTTGATCCAGCCTCGGGTAGTATGTACCGTGACGTGACAATGGCGGTAGTCGTAATTACGAAACGGTACGTTATTGTGATCAGCTGATCAAGCGAGCCCAACGGAAAGAGCAAAATCGAGAAAATACGCGCGATAAATAATAGAACGAGGATTCGAGACGGAATCGAGGTATCGAAGCTCTGCGAGATAATTCGAAGACAAAAAGTCAAGAGAAGAAGGGAATTGGATTTTCGGCTATGTCATTGCGCTTGTGATTTGCTCTGCCTCTAGGGCACCGGTGCTCTTTTGTGTTGTGTGAATAGTGGCTTGCGTTTTTGCGGCTGTGTTGTGTGCATGTGTGCGTGAAATTCGCAAAAGCGATAGATAAATGTGTCTTAGCCATGCCTGCTGTGCGGAAGTATAGAAGGGATACCAGTGAAGTGAGCTGCTGTCTCAAGTATGTGATCTTTGGATTTAACGTGATGTTTTGGGTGAGTATTACATCTCGATATTGCATTTCTAGCTTTCTGTCTCTATTAGCAACGCATCTCGTTTTCTATCATGTTTTTGCAACGTTATTGCTAGACTACGAATATTCATACGAAGTCATATCTTTACAAAGATAATTTAGAAAATGTAACTTGAATGCACAACTCTTCTACATGTAACATAATATAATATTATCTTTTAGCTACTTTATGTATATATCGATACATATTACACGCATTTCTAACGCCTCCATAAATGAATAAAAATCCGCTGCTTAGTTACTATACTTTATCAAGTCGATTGTAATTTTCATTCGTTTGAAGTTGAAATTTAGTTTTCATAAAAACGCGAAGAGCTAGTAACTTTTGGCAGTATGTCTTGTTCTAAATGGCAAATAGGGGTTATGTCGTGATTAATGATTAACTTATTGACTAATCTGGTCAGTGATTAATTGACGAATTAACATTTTGTTTGCAAAAGTATATTTTATCGTTTCGTATAATATGTTATTAGTTAATATATAAGTAGAATATACGAAACTGAGCAAAGATTTATACACGAGTGAACTGTTTGTTTTAAAATATACGCGTGAAAGAAATGTAGCTCATCGAGAAAAACAACAAAGTATTTTAAACAAAGAGTACAATGAATAACCTGCAATGCAGCCCTTGTGTACTCCAATTGCTCCAACTGCGAAAATCATGATACAGGACGTCCATTTACATACGTTATGATTTCGATGCTGTATAAATATATATATAGCATATTTACATACAGACTTCTCAGAATTAAGAAGTATACAGCTCGCTTTGATTTCTATTCTGTAAAACGTAATCTCTTTCTTGTAGATTTTGAGTTCCAAGTTGGATAAGTAGTTCTGATAACGTGACACTATAATTTGAAATTATGTGTCTAATAAAATTATATATAGGTATAGACTTAAATGGATGTTTGTTTTCGTCTGTTGTTTAAAGATAAATTTATTTGCATCTTGCACTTTCCCTTTTAATAATTATATATATAAAGTTTGGCGATTAAAATTATATTTCTGCTTCAATAGTATGAAACAGAACGAATTTGCATTACGACGTGAATAGAATGTAAAACGAGTCGTATTTCACTCATTATATTTATCGTAATTTGAATTAATTAACAGATTGATATTTAATTTCAAAGAATTAAATCCAGAAATGTCTGCATTATTAATTGCTTGAATAATATATTATGAATTATGCAATTTTTATTATATCATTCGTTTGATGATCATTTAAAAAGTATAATTTTCCTATTTGAACCAAAACATCTTTCGCAACATTTTTTCTCGTCAACAATAAGAAAGTTACTATAATTTTTAATTTATAATTTTTACCGTTAAAATTATAATTATTATCGTTGGCCAAAAACTATATAAATATTATTACTTTGTCTTTACAATAGAACAAGTTAAAGGAAGAGAAACCTTATTAGAGATGTATTTACATGCATTTCTACGTACATGAATTGTTTACGCTATTTATTCGTTATCTGGTTGAAAATTTATAATAATCGCAGTGAACGTGATAAAAATCGCCATAGCGTTTCGGCGTTCTGATAGACGTTATTATTACGACGCTGTAATTTATGACTTATGAATATAACCTGACCTCCTGATCTTTCTCAATCTTCTCATTTAACTCGCTAGAGGACAAAGGCAAATTGAATAGACAAGATAAAAAGAAAAGCAAAAGAGGGGCAAAATGATTCGGAATGAGCGTACGCCTGGCCCTGACATTTTTTAAGCTACAAATCCACCTATAATTGGCATCGCGTTATTCAAATATATTTATAACGTAATTTACATATATTAGCAGTAAAATCGATAAAGCGCGATAGTAAATTAGAAAATTAGCCAGGATAGTGCGTGTTTGGTTTGGGACGCATTAAGGGGAGGTAAGGTTAATTCGTACAAAAATAAGGCATGTTTTTGTGAATTATTTGTGACGACACAGTTAAAATCTCTTTATTAAAATCAATAGTACATTAAAGTATGACATTCGAAGAATATTGTATAAAATTTTCACGGAGAAATATTAGAAATTACGGCAATGGCAGTAATTATTCGGACGTGTCTCGGAAAATTGCGGTGCCCCTGATAACTTGGTGCTGGATCATCTGAAATCAAAAAATCAAAATTCATTCGTTTGGTAACAGTTTTCTACAGGTAACGCTGGGAGGGTTTTTCGAAATTTCAATTTTTCACTTTTTTGGAACACTTTGAAGGGAAAATTAGCCGCAAATTTTCGCAAAATCGGCTAATTTATCCCGGGGGGATTCTCGTGTTAGTAAACTCAAGTGACTTTCATGAATGTTTTTTTTAGACCAGCTACTAGTTATATGGGGCGAGACCTTTTTAAGATGTAAATATAGTCTTGAAGAACAAATATCACTTTTAATTCAGGTCTTATTGTTCATTGTATATTGTACAAGTGATTTGATCATCTTTGACGATGTAATCATCGTTACCGTGTAGTATAGCGTCTATCGCAGCCATCGGTAGACTGCGGATGTTCATGCAATTCTGTGCTTTTATGAGCATAATTAATGAAAGCAGATCTACATAGAAATTTGTTTCATCTACTAAACATCATAGCAAGTGCTCTACTTTAAATATCGTTGTTAATATACGAAAACCATTTCTTAAATCAGAAATAGACTAAAAAATTACTTGTAAATTGATATCCTGCTTATAGTAGTGCGTTAAAAGTATACGGTATCAGGTTCCTGTTACCTTTTACTCGATAAAAATTGTTGCCCTAGTAAAGATTAATCTGTTATTGTTAAAGGTTAGAAGATATGCTTTTGAAATGGGCGGGAAGAAATAGAGAGCAGTAAGATAATTGTAAATGGAATTCGAGATTCCTATCTTCTCCTATAACATATCTCGAATTTCTGTTTTGAAAATCAAAACATGTAAGCTTTAGCTTCCGACAGATTTTATATGCTGTATACTTACGTGTATTATGTATGAGGCGTGTTCTATTTTTCCGGCTAAGCTATAGAGGTATAATCTACAAGTGAAAATAAGAAGAAAATGTTCCATAAAATTTGATCATAAAGGTTCTGTTATAGAGCTACACGTAAATATTGAATGCAGTCTGAATATGTGTGTAGCAACAGATTCTACATTATTCCTATTATTATTATTTATTTTATCTAAGGCTAGTTTTATTAATAAATTTGCCGCTCATATTTAGTTCGATTCTCAAGAAATTCGGAACGTAATAAATTCCATGCTACATCGATGTCGAGTTTGTACTGCGAATATCAGCGTACTGTAACAATATGCTGTGGTCAGAATTTAAGTATTCAAGCAGCTCTAGTTGCGTATAATAGGAATAACGTAGAAACGTATAGAAGTTCGTAATTCGCTTTACCGTATCTCATGTCCCGCTTTCTGCATATTCCTGTTATACACTTTGTTAATCGCTTAAAATGCCTTAAATAAAATAAATAACAATAATAAAGCATTTACGCATAAAATCTCAACATGTGACATTTTCCTCTTATTTTCACTTGTACATTATATTCCTACAATTTGATCGGAAAGTAGGGAACCCCCTATGCTATAGAGCTACTCACATTAATATTCAGACACAATACTACGTATATCCCTGTATTTGTGGCTTCGTATAAGAGGGGATGATTTAAATATCCTGCTGCTTATTCTATGAAAATATGAACCACTTCTCGTAGCTCGACAGTGCGTAAATTAATTTTTCCCTAGCAATTTTTTAATTAAACAACGTTTAATTGTACATACAGCAGATTTTTACCAAACAATTGTCTTATTTTCACGTCATACTAACATTCGGACTCTCCGTTCCGTTCTGCGATTTAGCGATTTTTAAAAACGTTTCCAAACGCGAAATAAATTTATTCTGTATAATTAAGCCAGAGAGAGAAGAAATCAACGTGAATATTTTTATATCGCATCAAAAATTCTAGCATGTTACGAAAAGGAAAGAATACTAGTTTTGTTAAAAGACGATTCGCAATTTATTATAGAGAAAAGGGTAAAAGTTGTGGTGAAATTGCTAAATTATTGGTATTAATTGCAGCAGATATTAGAATACGCGAAAAAGAGGACCACATCGAATTTAAGAAACAAAGAGAATAATCTTCTGTTTGTTTAAAATTTATTGTACAATTATACGCTAGTTTTAGAAAGAAATTCAAGCTACAATAAATGCTTCATTATATTCGTAGAATAAGCAGCACAACATTTAAATCATCTCCTCCTACACAAACCAACAAATACACAGACACTGTTGTGTGCGAATATTAATGTGGATAACTGTACCTATTTATTGCGAGTCTAATTATAGAGTAAGCCTGTAATTTGCGGAACCTTTCAAACGATATGGTTGAATTCTTTCTATCATTTGGCAGAAAATTATGTTCTATATTTCAGAAAATGTAGACACAATTAATATATATATATGTCGGAGATGAAAGGACATCGGGCATTTCTTTTGGAGTTTTGGGAGGATCCCCAATGCTTTGGTCTAGACTGTTCATTATAGCTGTACTTAAATGATAGAACGATGATTATGTTTGTCCGAGATTTGTGACAATGGGCTTGGTCTCGAGGTGACACAACTAGTCGCTGAACGTAGCCACGGTCACGGGATGAACGTTTTTACCTAACAGAAAAAGTACCAATATTGAGGGACACACGTTGTATTAACCGCTTCCCGTGCTATTTAGTTCGACGAAACTCGGGCCCAATCGGTAGACATCGACGCGCGCTAAACAGACCAGACTGATGCTTGTAAACAGTCGCAATACGAACCGAAATGTAGAAACTAACATTCAGTGACGATCGTAACGGGCAAAAAACAGTCCGCGAGCTCGGTTTGTTATGTTTACGTTTGGCCCAAGTGTCTGGTCGCGAGTCGGACTCGCCGATATTAATGTTTGGGCCAAAATCTTCATCGCGAGTCTGACTCGCTAAAGTAAGAGAGGGGGTTAACAAAAAACCCCGGGCAGGAGCAATGTCGGCTCTACGCGGGTCTGCCTAGTAACGGCGCCTGGAATTTTGTTGATATCCCCGGTCAATATTCAATTGACAAATGTGATCGTATCAGTCTTTTATTCTTGTGATCACCTTGGACAGTTTACACACATCGTCTTGTCAGTCAGTCAGAATGATTCCGAGCGTCACAGCTAATGTCACTTTATGTTTCTATTGAACAAAGAGTTTTCCCCGTTGACCGTGGATTCGTTATTGAACCTAAGAACATTGTCTTTAACATCTAGAGTGTCTAATCACTACGGTTAATTGTCAAACTCTGTAAAATCAACATTTGTAGATATAATTGAAAATATAATCTTCATTGAACAACAACGATGGCTTGTCCTAATGAAGATACGTTACACGCCCCTAAGTCTAACGATAATCCGACATATATATATAAATATATACAGCCGGTTGGTAACTGGTGGTACAAGCGGAAAGGGGGTGATTCTACGCGAAAAAGAAGTCGAAAATATAGAATAAAAATCTTTTTTTAATTTTTTTTCTAATTTTTTAAAAAATCTACAGTGAGATCCGTTATAACGAGACGTGATAAAGTGCACGTGTACCGAGCGAAAATTCAAAGTCGATTTTCTCGAAAACAAAGCCTCGAACGAAAAATTTTTATTCTATATTTTCGACTTCTTTTTTCGCGTAGAATCACCCCCTTCCCGCTTGTACCACCAGTTACCAACCACCCTGTATATACATATAGATATACTAGTATTCGTATGCCTTCTACGTATTCATAATAAAAGACATTTATAATAAAATGCAAATATTAGAGATATGAGATGACGATCCTTTCGAAATTATTCAATTTTGATGTAAAATATTTTCATTTCGGCATCATCAATTTCGAAAACGTTCGCATGGACAGATTTAAATGGGCCATCTTAAAAAAGGATCGTATGAATATTAGTTGATTGCTTCTGGCTGTATCCATATATATACATATGTGTGTACATACATAGTATGATATAACGAAAATGGTATATCGATTTTTATTGCGTGAGTGTAATACTTGAATTTGTGCGATTACTTAACTCGCCCTGTTCGTTCCAAAGGCCACTGATTGTCCATTAACAGGATAAACGAAATACGATCGTATTTCATGTAATTAATGATATTGTAATAAGTCAAATGAGTATACAAAGTATTACAAGCCAAACGCACAAACAAATACATATAAACGAAAACAGATATATAAATATATGTATACATTTTATTAGTTTTCGCCTACAAAAACGAGATTGATTTACATAGATTTCTTATTCAACTTCAATTAGGCTATTACATATATATTTAAACTTACTCTTAATTATACACTGTTTACTTTATAGCCAATTACTTCAGAAATACCTATATTTAAAGCGATATCACTTTTCACATTTCGCCATTTTTCCAAACCTCTACTTTCGTGTTATTTTAAATAAATACAGCAATATAAATATAGTAAGAGGTAAAAGTATTTCCAATGTAAGCTAAATTAAAAGTATTAATGCATCGTTGACGCATGACGATTTTCACGCGACAAACATGAACATATTTTTCGAAAATATGCGGGAATTGCAGTAAAATATTTATTTCACAATTATATCGTGTACTTTTCTACCTTTTGTTTTTTTTACCTTAATAAGGTTGAAAGGGAATAAATCGTGTTATATTTTAAAAGTATGCATCTTAATGGGACACAAGGATCCAACACGATATTAATATCTTAATTAATATGCAGATTGTCAACTAATTTACAAGGTTTGTTAGTTGAGAGTTGAAAAGGAAGAAAAATATATATGTATATGTATGTGTTACCAGTGACTCATCGGAAATACTTGATGAGGACACCTGCACTTACGACTCTTCGGAAACGGTTGAACGGCCTTGAACTCGGTGAACAGATGTTCGGTAATGAACTGTTTCTCATTCATAGCAACGGGTTGTACTGTTCCAATGTGTTCATAGTCTTCATAATTTCTATCGAAAAATCTATCTATACCTGTACCTTTGGAATTGATAAGAAATATAGAACAATGTTTAAAACGTTTACTATAGTAACGAGAATATCATGAGGTAAGAGAAGATTATGAAAAGATTATATTAGAGACAGTCACGAAGATTTACACACACTCCTTAAAGTCCTTACTATGATATAAAATATCATAGCTCTGTGAATTCTTTTTTCTGTTATTAAGATACATATTTTTAAAATGTAACACAATTTATTGATCCTCGTTTTTATTAAGAAAAAAACAAGTAGAAAAATACAAAATGCATTGTTAGAAATATTCTATATACCCGTTGTATCTACATGAAATCATAAAAATAATAGGCTTAATATTATATGAATATGTTGTTGAATCTTTTTGTCCCATTAAGACACATGTTTTTAAAATGTAACGCGATTTATTCACTTTCACCCTTATTTATTAGAAAAAGAAGGTAAAATATGTACAAGATACAATGTTAGAAAAATTACAGATACCCGTTAGATCTGCACGAAATCATAAGAATTGTAAGCTTAATATTATATTAATACAATCTTGTAGTCTTACGTAAGCTTCAATACATAATATATTACAGCTGTCTGTCTTCTTGACGTTGAAAAAGTTGAAGGTTTTGCAATTATTTCTGACTTATTCTGACTTTCCTTCAGTGTTTCGTCTTCAGTTTCTTAAATCAGATAGACCAAATCCGATAAGTATACCGAGTCTCTCATGACTGACATGTATCAAGAAGAATACTGATTAATTTATTTTTAAATTCGATCGAATTTCTTTGCAAGTATTCGCATAAAACTCTATAGATATAAAGATCGTGATCGATAGCCATACTATGTCGCCCGAGTGGTTTACCTGAATCAGCGTACAAGGTACTATTTATTGGCATTAACTGCCACGTTTATTTCTAACCGAATCGCATGCAAAAGATTGAGTCAGCTTCAAGTAGCAGCATATTTTAAATTTCCAGGGAATTTTGCCCAAAAACATTGCAATCAAATTTATTTACAGCTTTCGGAATACGAAAATGGATTTCTGCGTTTAATAAAAATTATTCAATAAATCTAATTCTTGTTGGTCATGGTTAATGATTTCGGAGATAAAAAATGATCTAGGTTAATAAGACATGTTAAAGCCGGAGAAATTTTCATTTATCGAAAACGTCTCATCTCACAATGAAACGTGTCCTTTTCTATTGCGGACATTTAAGAGAAATTAGGAAAAAATATAAAATGCAAAACAATATCAGTGAAATCACGAACATACGTGAAAATATTGACAACGTAATTATATTCTTCAAAGAAATCAAAATTTATGCTTAATTATAGAGACAAGAGGAAATACTTAATATATGCATATACCTATATAAGTTTATAGTGATGTACGGCTTTTTATTACATATACCACGTAAAATCATATAAATAGGAAAATTTTCCAATCTCTATATACCTTACTCATTGATTATTATTAGACTCTGAATTTCTATGAACTTATAAGAAATTTGAAGCCACAAGAATACCTATTATATACCTCTATATACTTTACTCATTGATTATTATTAGACTCTGAATTTCTACGAACTTATGAGAAATTTGAAGCCACAAGAATGTACAGAATGCAGGTAATATGCAAAAACGTATAGAGCATTCAAAGTAGAATACTCGTTATAGTATTTAACACCTAAATTCCATTCATTTAATTACATTGATAGCAATATGAATTTCCATAAACATGCGCAACCTAGTTACATATGCTTTGACAGTATATTTGTATAAAATTTCCTGCTCTGAATCACACTCTGACTCAATTAGCCAATTTTTATTCATCAGATTGGAAAGTTGGCATTGGAGTTGCCCTTAGTGGAAACGTTGCTTGTTTTCCATCATTACTACTTCCTTTCTGTAGCTCTTCATCCTTATTGTCCCACTCGTTGCTAGGACTGTTTGAGGAATCTCATTACAAAACTTGCCTGTAAAACCGGTTTCTAACCAGTGCAACCGGCCACCATGGCATGGGTTTGCTTTTCTCGAAGGAAGTGTGACTTCTTCGATTCCTTTGCGCAGTAAGAAGGCAAACTTTCGGTATCGTAAAAACTCTCGTGTATAGTTGCACCTTAAAGATGCTTCGCTTTACACGCTTTGCAGTTTGCTTGGAAAAATAAAAGAACGAAACTAAGGGAGAATCGTTTAATCGAACACACAGTGATTAGAATTTTGTTAATTCGTTAAGGACCGAACAACGGTTTATCAGAATGTCAAGAATACCTCGATTTCTTTATATTTTGTACAATTGCAAAATCTAGCTAGGAGAAATAGCGACGAAAAAGATATTACGCGAATTTTTGGAATTTGCTTTCGTAACCACAATATTGAGAAACAGATTTGGTAATATAAGACGATCGAAAGAAATGTTGCAAACGACGAGTGATTTTGAAATTATTATTTTTTAATTAAATATATAAGATACAAATTTCTTGCGGTTAAAAGAAAGCTATGAGAAACTTCATTCAGTAAATTCTTCATTCTATTGAGCAAATATACTTCATCGAGTTTTAGCATTGCTTCACAGCTGTGTATTTATGCCATAAGTATGTTTTAATGACCTCTTTGAAGTCGTGCAGCAATGTTTTCCTAATGTAATTTTTGTATCATTATTTTAAGCGTAATCTCTGAAGTATACAGTTGTATACAATATACATACAATATACATTGTGTACAATATAGTTTGTAAGTATACAATCAGAGAATAAAGCACTTTATATATTATTCTAATATATTCCTCGTCCTATTTTCTTCTCGTCTAAATGATTTCATACTTGAACGTCTGAAATTTAATACCTGATAGATACTTGCAAACTAAAATAGAAATTTGCATTAATATTAGATAGCCGAAAATGTGATTCTAAGAATTTACAATATATAGAGGAGGATGAATTACTTTGAACAATATTATATTTAATTAATAATATAAAGTTGTTCCTAAACCGAGAAACCTATTTACGCATTACATGTTATTTAAAAATAACATCTTTAAACATCATTGGTACGTAATTAAGTTTATAGAGTCATCCTGCATTTACATAATTAATTAAATAATTAATTAGAGTATATCCAAGTATATTCTCTTTGCTTCCTTAGATGGCTTCTGTTTTCGAATTATTTTATTCACAAAAAGTCTGGAATATACAAAAGATAGAAAAATTACATTGAATAGTGAAACGAAATATTTAGAAACTATGTAAAATTCCCTAATATCTGAGACGGTCGTTGGTGAAGGTGCCCACAAGAGATACTCTTCGTGTTCAACAATAAAGTTTATTCAACTATTAACGATTAATAACTAACAACGATTAACGATTAACAACGATTAGTCCCTTAACCTACTATTTACGTTCGAGAATTTTGGGCCGAAAACGTAAACAAGCTATTATATATTACATTATATATTATATTTGGCCCTATCATCGTACTACGGGCTATGCCTCTAACACTTACGTTTGGTCCGATCATATACTACCGGCCATGCCCATAATATTTACGTTTGGCCCGATCATCGTACTACGGGCTATGGCCGTAGTTGTAGGTTAAGGGATTAACGATTAATAACAACTAACGATTAACGACTAACTATCAAGAGTTATAACCGCGTATCTCTAATAGTGTTTACTTCGCTATGACACTTAACCTTTCGCACTTGACAGCTCGGGGCTTCTAGAAATCTTTTCTTTGTTGCCCCTCGACATCCCTACTACGCACGCGTTTATTAGATGTCGCGACGGTTGCCACGTATGCATTCTTCCGAATATTCGGCGAAAGAACCGTAGGGATATCGATGGTACATTAGGCATGGCGGCTTTACGCTTTGAAAGTATAGCGCTTTGTGTCGCGAAGCCGTTGAAAAGTACACATATCTATATCACAAAGCCACATATCTATTGAAATGTAACGTCTATTTTGGATCATATAGAACCGAAAAGAACAGTAGAAATTTCATATCATTTAAGCTACTAGTTTATAGACTTATCCTGCAGTTTGGTTAGAGCTGAGTGTAATACGAAAACCACGTTGCAAGAAATTTTATTGAATAAACAGTAATTCGTAACATAAGACGTAGCATATTATAACGGAGCGTACCGTCGGTTCGCTTTCTAATGATTACGTAACTCTTAAGTGCTATAACAATATAATAGTCACTTAGAACCTACTGTTACAGAAGACAAATTAACCCACTTTTTACAAATTAAGTATCGATATAACTCGATATCGAAAAGAAAATATAAATAATATTAAAACAATGAAATTTGTCATGCTATAAAATAAAGTGACTGCTGCGAATTATCTGCACAATGTATGTATTTACTGTAGCATTTACATATTAATTAATCTCTTCTTCACGTTTGTATCTCTTCAGATATCTTCCTTTTCCACTAATTTCTTCGTAGAAAGTCTGGAATACACAAAAGGTAATTCCAAATAAAGTTCCATACCTATTGAAATATAAAATCCTTTTCTGGTCATATAGAGGTCAACAAGGACAGCAGAAATTTCACACCGTCTAAACTATGGAAATTTGATATTATGAAAATGAAATTAGAATTTAATAAAAATACACTTCATAGGAAAATGAGGATATGCAAATACTTTTTGTTACTGAATAAAGGACTTTTTTTACACTTCTGTGTACATTGGACTTAGTGTCTAGAACAATGATATATCACTTCGATATTGTATTTCAGTATTTACGAGCCTTATGGTGTCGTGACTTATTAATCCGGTTATAAACAGCTTCCGTATAATATAAGAAGGATTATGACTATTAGTTTTAAAAGCATTCATAGTGTCGCTGTTATGTGATTAAATCTGACAAATCTATTCAGGCCATCGTATTGCGTAACGAAGTATAGTAATCTTTTAGTAAATCTTTTCCATTTTTCTCGCAATATCTGCAACTTATAACTGATGGAAATTAACACTGGGAAACTACGTATAATTAAAAGAAATTTTAAAATCAGATTATATCGGTTATTACTATATCGACACTGTGGAATCGTAGAGTACTGGCGTTGAAGTCATAAAGGTATCGTGATACCTTCTGACTATTACTTTTTGCATCGTAATAACGCACCGTAATAACACACGTTTATCACTGCTCATTTCGTATACCGTTTCTTCTTGTTATAACTCTTTTTAACGATGCTTCCAATGGCATATGTCTATATGACATTTTCTTTTTGTCTTGACCTATAGAATATAATGACAACGTTTGGTAGGGAAAACTGGGACCCCCTGTATATCCATAAACTGAAATCAAATTTAATACACAAGCACCATTTCGTAGGATTCGACTGCCAGCTTCGATACTGCAAGCTCATTACTCAGTCAATAGATTAAAGGCATAATATATGAACTGTTTTTGACGTTTTAATAGAACAACAATCGTGCTGTATATATTTTTGCAAAAATCGTTCTGTTAAATGTCAAACGTTTTCTAATAAAGAAAGAAATTCGAATATTGCTGATAAGAGAATACGGTTCGTTCATTATGCTTGCCAAGTATGCGATCTTCACAAGCTGGTTTCGAACCTCGGAACGAGTTTCAAAAATCTACTCGTAACGAGATCTTAAGTTAAAATTCGTAACAGAAGAAGAAGACTGCTACGTCCCTGGAAGAAGACTACGTAGAAACACACGAATGATCTTTTTCCTTGAAATGATACGTTACAACTCTGTGCTGATGTGTTCTAATGAGAAATGCATCTACGTAATATATAGCTATACATTGGCTAAATCGTAAAGTTTCTTCGAGATACAAAAAAAGAAACTTGTAACAGCTTCGATATCTGAGCGAATCGAAGCCCTTGCGAGTATCACTCGAATCACGTGTGGCGGCACTCAACAGCAAATACCTCCACTCGACACTAACTAGCGTCGGACGACGACAGCGCAGTGGTTAGCGCCTTAGGTTACGAACGTTCGGAACCCTGGTTCGAATCCCGGCGACCGGAATTCGATTCTTCTTCTACGCATCGAAAACGGAAGAAAATCAGCGGTATCCCATCAGCGACACATCCACAGCCAGCAAATTAGAAAGACATTATTATTACATTGGAACAAATGTAGAACTTGGAACAAATGTAGGAAAATTATAGTAGGAATTATTAAGAATATAAACAGAGGACTCCTGTAGATTTTATTTGAACGTTTGTGATTGGGGGGTTCAGAAGTTCCCATGAAAAATGACTTATGCCGAGTAAATAGCTCCTCGTTATATTCGGCGACACTGACAGTTTATGATGAAGGAGTTATAAATGGAAAACTGATTTACACCGATTGACTTCTGACGTATATTATTTAAGAACATCAGTCTAAAAATATGATTTCATGTGAACGGGGAATTTCTTGGCGTGTTCATTTCAATTCTACTTGGAAGTACTTGTTTTATTTGCCAAAGTAGGTTCTCATGGATGTTCCAATCTGTCGCGTTTAGGTTGCAGTCTATTTGAAAGTACAGCTTCTTCTTTTTCAAAACACTTGTAGAGGATTCGGATCTGGTCAATGAATATTCCAAATTCGAACTTAATCACGACGTATTTCGACCTATCGCTAATTACAATTATTTGTCTCAATAAATCTCGTGCACTGACTGATTAATTACCCACAAAACAAACGTAGTAACTGATACTAATAACAAAAATATCGTACTAAAATACGGTATGTCATAGCTGTTATCCAAAGTGATAAATGTAATTCTAGAACTGCGTTTATTTTTCTTACCTGCTCCACTTCTTTCAGCTACCTAGGCGAGTAGAGTTAGAGAGAGAGCAAAGATCTTGCGTCATTAATTGGCTCGAATTAACGAGCCATAAATCCTAGTAGAAAAAGGAAATCGAAATGTTCTCCAGTTTTTTTACTTCGATTTCCATTTATCCGGATTCGTGCAGCGTATATTTTCACAGTCGGTGCAGGTTTTTATGCTCGAAAGAGGGTTCGATGACCCTTTGTCATGAGTTACATGGACGAATAAGTGTAGCATGCGTGCGTGAAACCCTATCTTCCGGCCACCGGAAAATATTATGAAGAGCATTATTACAGTATCCTCTCTCGCAACTACATATTAAATGCATTTCCGACCAAGTAAACCTTTTGCTCCGATTAAACCGATACGACACTTTGAGGTTTGACACGCTCTATCAACTAACCAATCTTCTAAACATACCGAGTTATTGCAATTAACTCGATACCAGCTGGAAACTATATCTATTTGCAAAAATGCACGTGATAATGTGTATAGTGAGTAGATTCTGAAAGTCGTTGCTGCTTTTTTAACAATCGCGTATCTCTAAACAGAATGGGTACGTACCTCGAAAGAGAATAGAAAATGTAAGGGAAAAGTAATTAAATTTCGAAGGATCTGTAGCGGCACAGGAGTCAACGGAAGATTGGAATCGCAAGAGACTCGTGTTGTTGTGCCTTGGAGTGCCAACGTTGTTTTGGTTTGCTACGTTCAAAGGTAAACGAACTCTGGACAAAACATTCTCGCCGTTATTTGTAATCGTCAACCGGAGTTATACTCGAACTTTTTATAATATCACCGATCGATATAAACAGACGAACGTAGTCTATAGAATTATTATAGCGAGTCATACTGTCGCATAGCGAGCCTAAAGTTGAACAGTGCCATTGAGCGAGTGACGGTTATCTCTGTACTTGTATTTAAAGTGATTTTAATATACACCGACTATTACAATTTTATCAGTCATCTCTTTAATAAACCAACATGTATAATAAACCACCTCAGATCGTTTATCGTTCAATAAGATAGTGATCGAGAACAGGAGGCAAAAATGCATAATGGATAGTTGCTACAAATGCCATCAAACGACTTAATATATTCTTCAAATGTAGGTATGCACGTCGGAGTCACCAACGAAGTGAGGTTTATGTGAAAAGGACGTTGGTACGTGAGGTTTAATGACGAGATTGCTCGTTGTTGAAACCATCGAATATATTTAGAATAATAAATTAATATACAGCCGTATACGTGAATCGTCAGTACAAAGTATAAATCGCAAAATAAAATCGCGGAATAAATACTTGTAAATGCTCGTCGCGTAACTTGGTAGATACTCGAAGATATTATAGGTATTTTTAGATACTTGTGATGCTCGGAGATACTCAGAGATACTGTGTAAATACTGTACGATACTGTTAGATACTCGATATGTACTGTATGATACTGATTACTGATTACTGTAGATTATATGATTACAACATTTTAACAAAATTACGCTAAAATCAAACTGCAATGATTTCATTTCTTATAAGCATCATGGCTAGATATAATATTTAATTATGTAATATTACCATAGGTTATGATATGATTAAATTAGTGTTTGGGGTATTGTCTATATTCGACAATAAATCTGGCTTTTGTAACCGTGAAACTTTATAGAATTACTTTGTTGCTTGAGCAACTCTTTCT
Organism: Bombus bifarius; assembly: GCF_011952205.1. NCBI lineage: Eukaryota > Metazoa > Arthropoda > Insecta > Hymenoptera > Apidae > Bombus > Bombus bifarius. Next base: position 169,302 of record NW_022884651.1, read on the forward strand.
CTAGATCTCTTATCTTTAGATTCTATGATTTTTAAATTATAGGTCGGTTTGAGAATAATATGCTAAACTGATGGGATTATTTTCCATGTTAACATTACCAATGATAATTAAATAGCAAATGTATATAGTAAAGAGAAAAATACATTACTGCTATATTTTTGATAGGTAATTCAGATCTGTAGCCTGAAAAAAGTACCCTTCTATAAAAAAGTAGCAAATGTTGTTTCTAATTACTAATTAATTCATCATTAATTTGTACACATTGATAGAATTCACGTATTGTTGTTATAAATCCATAAAGCGTCCGCACAATTACGAACGACGATATAATTCTGGGTGTAAATTCCGAATATCAATAGTATGAGATAAAAAGACGAGTAAAACAATTCGTAATTAAGAACAAACAAGAAATAAAATTTGAAATATCAACTAGTACCTTACAAATGAGAAAGAACAAAAACGAAAATGCAGAGAATCGGCTGTTCGTTAGTTGACAAAATATCAATAATAAATTGACATTGCGCTCACTTTTTTATCTTCATTTTTGACACATGTACTATTTTTTGTATCTAGTTGAATCGTTAATGAATGAACGCACCTCATTTACCTCTTGTACAAATTTGTATTACGCACTTCTTTTTTTTTTTATTTGGTGGGCTATTTACAATCAATTCTCGTTGAGAATTTTAAATAACTTCATTTGGCGCGGTACAATAGCTTAGTTTATAATAATTTATATTATGTTGATTCTAGTTGAATCTAATACTTCAATCTAAAGGGTATTTTCCTTTTAATCCGCAGAAAACGTACCTCTTGTACCAATAATAAATGTTAAAATAACGCACGTAATAGTTATTTGCTGAAATAATTTCCTAATGCGGTACACATTTTGATTGATTACGTGGATGTCTGCGAATCTCATCCAATACTGAGGCACAGACTTGGTACATCAACAATTGAGGACACGGATGCAAGAACAGTATAAGTGCACTTACCCTCCTTATGCGTCCGAGCGCATCATCCAGCCCTCCATACCTGACCTACTTACACGAAGTATACTTGCGTAATAAAAGGTCGGTTAAATCATACAGTAACGAGAAAGTCATTTTCATTTATTTTTAAATCATACACAGTGGCTGCAGAAAATATCTGTGCGTAACCTTATTTTTCAATGAAGCGTTTCTTCTATCAGCTTCCACATTTCATTTTCGTAGCATTAAATTTTTGTAATTATATAGAAGTACCTGATAATATCAAATGGCCGGAAATTTAATATACTTAATTAATTAGTATATCGATTGTAATAAATATAATCCTGTACAAATACTTTCTGTAGTCACTGTATAATGCAATGAGAGTCAAAAATAAATATATACCCCGTTTAAAAAAAAATTTATTCAACAACTCTCACACATATTATAGTAATTAAACTATAAGTAAATTCTAAACCATAATGCATATTTATACGTTGGATATGAATTTTCTCAGCTAATGAACGATCAATATCTTTGATTTTCGTCAAACTCTACTTCCCCCGCCTGAAATCTAATTAAAAATTGACAAATTTGCACAGGCTTACGAAAGTGTTTGAATACTCGTAGATGCGTTTTATAATGTATTACGTGTATTATACGGAACATTTCGAAATTTAATTAGTACTATTACGAGACTCGACTATCGCAACACTGTTACAAAATATTTAGTACAAATGTATGTTTCGCAGAAATCACAAACATTCAACAATCAATTTGCATTGCATATATTAACAAACTTCGATGTTTCAATGTGACTAATTTTTTAATAAATTGTAATTTCGATATACACTCGCATTCCGTATGAATTTACTTAAATTCGTACCTCTATGTAAATTTGTCCATGTAAAATTATCATTTTGAGGATGTTCTTCTTTCTGTAAAAATCTAATGTAGACTACTGTTCGATAAAAATATTGCTTTAATAAGCAACACTCGCAATTTTTGTTTAACACTCCGTCTGCAACTTTATTAAGCAGCCTTTTTTAGGCTTTCGAGTTTTAAAAAATCCCCCAGTAATTTCTTTAAGAAAGCAAAATTTGGACAGAAGCGTGGAGGAAATGAAAAATTACTTCAAATTACTGGCCGAGAACGACCCAGTAAGTTAAGTATACTGCTATGCAAGTAAAGTACATCATTTTCAGAGTTTTATTATTTTATTCTTAAGATCTCAGTTTTACTCCAGTTTCCCTAATGTAGAACCATGCACGACTCTTCATGAAGAGTTGTTAGAGCTTAACAAATAAATAAATAAAAAGGCATACGAGTTAGTAAATTCGAGACACTTTAGAACTTTACAGGTACATACTATCTCATAATTGAGAATCCGCTGAAAAAGATGTTCATACCTCTTCCGCATGAAAAGTACCGTGTGAAATTATATTCAAGTTCAGCGATTCGTTTTAATTTTTAAAGCTCCTTTGCCACGGCTGGTGGTGGGTTCGTTCTGCGCGAGTGTGCCGTATTCATTGTGTTTGATCGACCGTACTGTCCCCATGTACGTCGCGTTAGCCTCGCCCTTTTACGCAGATTTCATTTCCCTCCGTTTATCATTCCCCCGTTTCACTCCATACTCATTATGACCCTCGTGAAAGTGAAGTTGTTTCTGTTGGGGTAAAACTTTCAAGCACATTGAGCACAATGGCCACTGTTGTGTCAACAAGAGATTGATGTTGGCGTAAAAGTCTTTTCAGACTTCTTAAAGCGGCATTATTTTTAAACAGTTGTGTCATACAGTGGCGGGCAGAAGAAAGTTTCAAATTGATGCTCGTGTATATACAAGTGAGATTTCTACTAAACAATCTTTCTGTACTAAACACTCGTCCGTTATAGAACGGGCAATTATATTCTGCATTCGTCCCTTTTGTCAACTATACAGGGTGGTCGGTAATTGGTGGTATAAGCGGAAAGGGGGTGATTCTACGTGAAAAAAGAAGTCGAAAATATAGAATAACAATTTTTCGTTCGAGGCTTTGTTTTCGAAAAAATCGACTTTGAATTTTCACTCGGTACGCGTGCAGTTTATCGCGTCTCGTTATAACGGATCTCACTCTAGATCGTTGTCTCGATTGACGTTACTTTTTTAATTTTAAAAATTTTTAAATTTTTAAATTTTTATTCTATATTTTCCACTTCTTTTTTCGCGTAGAATCACCCCCTTTCCGCTTGTACTACCAGTTACCAACCACCCGGTATATTAGTTTAGTAAAATTACAGCGTTTCTTCCGTTTTACTCTTCCAACTTTCCTTTCACCGTATCATTTCATACGCAGTACAGCCTTCCTTATCTGGGATAAGGAAACTATTCGGTTAATGGAACCATGAATCATTTTTCTCATATGAAATTTCGTTTATTCAAATACGCATTAAGATTAAGTAAATTAAAGAAATTAATGGTAATTTCTTTAAACAAGGGGAGAGGAGAAGGGATGGGGCAGAAGGTAATTGGCAAGAGCAGGGTGCGCAGCTTGGAAAATGCACGTAAATGTTGAACGACTAAAGAGGAAAGGAGCTTATTTCGTAAAAGCAGTGAAGGGACATTTGAACACTGGAAGTGGAAAGAAATTGATAGGACAAGCCTAAGCATGGGACAAATACTATCGGAGGAAGAAAGGGCGGAAGTAGTCGAATGAGGAGTAGAGACGGAGGAGAGACGAACCAAGGGGGCTGTACAAAATGTGAAGTGTAAATAGCAACCAATGAAATAGTTTCAGTTAGTTTTAAAAAAGAAAAGTGTTTTATAACAAAACCAAAGGCAATTTCAGAATAGAAAGCAAGGAAATAAATAATTACGTAAGGCAGGTTCGGCAACGAATTATAAACATAATGTATATATCGTAACCTATGTAACCAAGTCGAATTTCTGGGCTAGTAAGCTGAAACGAACAAACTACTGCTAGTTTTGTTTTTTAATGCATGTATTTCGCTCTCTTTGGCTGTTAGACCACGTAATTCTTTCAACACAAGTAACTATATTGAATTAGATTTATTTTGTATTTCGAACCTTCCCAGCTCCTTTTCAAATTCCACGAATGCTTCGGCATGAGAAGCCATCGTATCATTATCACTTTCGTTAGCTGTTCCCATTTGTGTAAAATCATTTACACAATCAATATATTTGCAGCTTTCTTACCGTTGCCATGGAATCTACGTGCTTCGCATAATTTTCATGTATCATGTTTTTGTGTTTTAATGTCCGTGTTTGCGACTCTTGCAGCGCCGTGTATTTTTACTAATTCTGTTGCACTCGCACCGCATTCGAGTGTTTGAATCGTGTCGTATTTCCTTCCGATAGTTATCACTTTCGTACTAAATTCTTACAATCAGAATTCACTGAATCGCATGAAGGGATACATTTTACGTGAAGGTTAATAAAATACGAACATGTCTGAAACGAAAAAGGCATGGGAAATATTACGTTCGGGTAATAGAGCGGTCGGATAATAGAATGTCCGGATATTAGGGTATTTGGATAATGGCTGCTCGAATAAAGGAGCTCTACACTGTATTAAAGAAAATGAGACTCACATGAAAAATCATTAGGGTCTTGCTAAAGCTTTTGTGGCTATGTCGATGGAAGCACGGGCAGGGGAGAATCCACATGTTCTATAATGTAATAAGAATTTTATAAGTGATAAAATTCAATATTTTTTCTCCAACTCTGTTTCCTTTAACTTTGGCATTTGTATTGTTAAATATTCCATTTGTAGCGGCACATGAGTCAATGGAAAATTCCAATCGAGAGAGACTCACGTTATTGTGCCTTGGAGTACCAACGTTGTTTTGGTTTGCTACGTTTAAAGGTAAACGAACTCCGGACAAAATATCATCGCTGTTGTTTGTAATCGTCAACCGGAGTTATATTCAAACTTTTTACAATACCATCGGTCGATACAAACAGACGAATGTGCTCTCCAGGACGATCATTATACTGAGTCATACAGTCGAATAACGAGCGTAGAGTTGAACAGTAGCATTGAGCCAGCGACGATTACCAGCGGCATAAACTACCTCTGTATTTTGTATTTAAAGCGATTGTAACACTTTGACTGCCACGTTGATCATATATGACCGGCCACGGTTTTTCCTATGACGCCACAGTGGTCACCGGAGCGCTTGAGCTTCTTACAATTGTAAAAATTGTATGAAAATTGACAGTTAGGGCATTTTGAATATAACCGATAAATAGAAGAGACTTTGAAATAAAAAGTGCCCCATTGAACAATTGAACATTTTTATTAGAACATCGATAAAAAAAAATGAGAACAAATCTTGCATCTAACTGTGCACTGTGTTTGCATCCATATCTTCGAGGGGTAATCTACGAATATTATTATAAACACAGCTTAGAAAATAATCGTAAATGCTGCTTTATAATCGTATAATTGAAGTTAGAAGTGTGAACATACCTTACTATTACATATAGAACGAGCAAATACCGTTTACTAATATCTTCTACACGTTTCAACAATATATTCTGGACGTTTTGCTTACGACGAAGTAACGAATGCCAATGGTTTGTTGAAATAAACGAAGCCTCGTTATAATATGTCGCTATCAACTGTTACCAAGACGCCACGATGGGCACCCGTGATCACCAATAAGATAAACGGTCCATTGGGGAAGAATGTTGTCTTACACCATCGATTTATTATTATTTTGCCATTATATGCTTTGAATAATAAAAATACTCCTATAGCGTCCTGAGCGAAACGTGTGATTTTGGCGTGGCAGTCAAAGTGATATACACCGACTATTACAATTTTATCACTCGTCTCTTTAATAAACCAACACGTATAATAATCCACCTGAAATTGCGTATTGTATATGTTATTCTAAGGTTTCATGCATTCTATAAATGTATATTTCACTAGTGAAATTAGATGGCTTTTTAAATGAGCTACTTAAATCAGTCCATGATTATATTTGAACATGTATAACCCTATATGGCCGCAAATTGTTCTAAAATAATTATACGTTAGTTCATTCGAAGGTGAAATAATTCTTGTGTAAACCGTCTCATTATTTGGCTGTGAAGCGAAAGAACCTTTTACCTTATTCCTTATCTCGAATCTCAATACATTTTTAAGGGTGGTCCGAATCATAAGATCGCGAGGGGTATGAGATCCCAAACTTATTATATTTTTCTATAACTTTTGCCAATGACTTTCCCAAATTTTTGTGATCGATTAGTCGTCCTATTATCCAGATCAATTTTTATTGTCTCGCCTGAAATTAATAGTTCTAACATTTATGAACGAGAGTATGTACGTATCGCTCATTTGCTAAAACAATGACGTAACTCCAGGATCACGATTTTAGAGAAAACAAGCTTAAATGTTTTAAATTGGTACAGTTCCGTGGTGATTCTGTCGTCGCGTGATGAATATGTAAAGTTCACTTGTAGAACTCCACCAATAGAACGTACAACTGTGTCTTTTGTATCAGCAACCCAAAGACTACGAATTTTAATCGATATCGATCAAATTTTACGTGGATATCGCAACAAACGAGCGTATGTACCAGGGCCAGTCAGATATCAACCGGACTGCGCGCGACATGTCTGCACTGTGTCACTTATTCAGATGGAACTGCGTAGGAGTTCAAATAGGCGTGTCTTAAAGACTTTCCACCCCACGTGGTGCTCTATTTACCATTTCCTCGGTACACAACTCAATGAGCGGGAAGGCAGTACCGTCTTCCGTCGCACGATGCATAATTATTAAGTTTCTAAAGGTTGGCTGCAGAAAATTCATTAGAATTTTGCATAGATTGCGACTACGGTTTTAGGAATGGCACGTTATGAAGAAGCCAAGTGTTCGCGAGACGTAAACCGTTTTTCAATGGACGTCGATACGTTCAAAACGCATCGCATCCGCGACGCTCCGAGACGAGCGTAACATCGGCAAACGTCGAAGCTGCTGGGCAACCGATCGAGCACGATCGATGCACAACGATCGACGAAATTCGCTGGAAGATTAATATTAGTCGTGCAAGTGTGGTTTCCATCGTTCGGAAGGAATTAAAGTTCCGTAAAATCATAGCCACTTAAAGAGGCGTTAGGAGGACAACGTTTCAACAGCCACGAAGAAGTAGAGCAATTCGTGCGTAATTGGCTCTTGACCCAGCCCTGCACTTTCTACGAAACTGGGATGAAAAAATTAGCAATCCCGTGGCGGAAATGTAGAGAGGCAAATACATAGAAAAAATAACCGAACTGTTCTTTTTGAAACATTTTACTGAAATATAAAGTTACAAAGCCCGGTTTATATTTGACTTACTCTCTGATTGACTTTCCTATTAGACATGCACATGTGATCTAGGTATATGTAGGCTTACAAGTGTATGCATATGTACCATTTGCAAGGATTTAACAATGGATACTTAATGACTTAGTCCGTTAATTTATTTACTTTACCGATTTATCGAAGATTTCGCATTTATCTTAGTTTGCAACTATAAAGGCAGATCTCGGAGAGTTCAGATCGTTGTACGTTGCGAAGCTTCGTTAACTCAGGCCGTTAGGTTTCATCCTTGGCCTAATTGCATTGCAAGTAGGACGGCAGTGAATTTGTATCGATACCCGACTTAGATGAGTAGAAATATACCGAAGCATTTGTTCGGCCTCTTGTTTTATAATTGCGCATTGATATTTTACGAAGCACAAACCGTGAATCGTGCACGTAATTTAGTCGCTTATATTGAAAGAATTTTGTTGTTACAAAGATATTGCAATATCACGAGGATTTACATGTTCAAAAGAATAATTGACGCGATATCCATTTTCATATCGACCGCATAGAATTTGCTTGTATTTATAAATATACTTTAAATTTGAAGGGAATTTAATCGAGTTAGGCGAATCACGAAGAAATGAATATATATTTTATATTTGACCATTGTGAAACATAAAATACGAATGGTTAGAATACTTATAAATGTGTGTGTTAAGTGGTTAACTCTGTTATATCGTAAGAATGAAAATACGAGGAGAGAAAAATGAACATAACACGAAGAAGTTGCACATATGAAGTTATCAATATTAATATTTTTTGTTAGACTATATTAAAAATAACGTTACGAGTTAACATGTAGTTAACATTATATACGTATATTAATGTTGTTTTGTTAAAACTAATTGTATGGATAGGAAATATTATAACGTATCTAATTATAATAAAATATAATATAATTATAAAATACTGTAAGCAAATAATACGGATAAATATAGAGATAATAAACAAGCAAAGATAAACACCGCATAAAAGAGTAGAAATGAAAATTTTTGTGTGCCACTAAAAATACGAAGTAAAAAATTAATATTATAACATTAAGAGAACATTAGAAATACGAAAGATTAAGGTTGTTATGCATTCTGCTGGAATCCTCGTATCATAATCAAGAACAAGACTCGTTTACGAAAGTCCAATTAATTGGTATAGGACGTCCAGTAGCTGAAAAACAGTTGAAAATAAATATAAATTAATTTGTATTTAAACGATAGCAGAAAAAGAAGCAATAAGATACAAACTATGTAAAAACTGAAGATTAACAACTTTGATGAAGTGATATTATTCATTTAATAGGCATATATACAGGGTGAACACTGTCTATAATAATTCTTCATCTTTCTTAATAGGTAATAGTTTGTTTTAGGATTAAGTTAACGATACAAGTAACTCTACAAGTTAAGAATAGTGTCTTGTAAATAGTTTTTGCCAATTTCCTACGTAATCAATAATCTGTTTCCAGGGAAATTTGTTACGCATAGATAATTTTGTGACAAAATGCGCGTTTAATTTCTTTGGTAAGATACGCAAAATTCGATAAGCTATTTGCGCAGGCTTTCGCCACTGACTGTATGTATGCGTATTAAATTGAGATAAAATATTTCAAGCTCAATCGAATACAATGCAAGCAAAATTTAGATTTGCAGATAAACCTGTGTGAATAAACTTCGAAATACTTACAGTATCCCGCTTTCCCAAATAGATATCTGGAAGGGCAGCTTTCAAGAGTTCCGCTTCTAAACACGGTCGGCTTCTCTCGTTGTTAATTATTTTGAGTAATTCCCACAAGCTGTCCATATCGAATCGCTTTTTGCGTAGGCGTCTTTCTAATTCTTTCGGTATTTTTAATTTCCCACCAAACTCAAGTTTAAAATCATAATGATATTCACAAGCCATGCAATTGCATAAAATACGTTTCTCTTCTTGTAGGACTATTTGTCGTGATATAAATTCGGTTATGAGAGTTACGGACCGACTTGTACGTAGAAAATTAAAAGTTATCTGCAAAACACTTCATTAGACAAATCTTTATTTCACAAGTTAATAGCAACGAAAAGACGAAATTTATTACCTGTTCACCTGGTTTCATGTCTTTAGCTGCGCGTACAGCTATCACACCATTTTTATGTATCGAATACACTGTATTCGCACAACAAGAGTGAGGAAACAAGCTAAGCAAGGAATACAGATTGTAAACTCCACTTACATTATCTTTGTCAACCGATATATCCTCCTGGAAAATATATGATTAGTAGCTATTACATGAAAACTTATTCAATCAGCGACTTCTTACATACTGTAACATGTATTTTATACAGCAGCGGTTTGAAAGAAATGCAGCTAAAAATTGATTGATACTCACCAGAAAGATGTGTGCATGGAAGATGTAGAATAATCGGAATAATAATTTAGCGACACTTAAGACATCGTTGTGTTCCCGCATATAATTGGTCTGATTTCGTAGGAATGAAGCGGTATGGGCTGATATCAATATATTTCTTGCATTTTTCTTGTCATTCTCCTTCATCGATATACTTAAATTGAGGACGGATTTCAAATTGTCTCCCAAATTATCACGTATCGTACGAAATTCTTTCATCGAATCTATTAAAAATTGAAACGATGTTGTTAACGACGAAGTTACGAGACGATACAAAATTTCTTCCTCATTGATGGATTATGGATGTTCGTGCAAGTTCGCACTCTTACGAATACAACGAAGGAAACAGAAACTGAATCGACGTCTATTTCACCCTTAAAATATTACGATCGGTAATTCTATTTGGAATATGCTGTACATTTTTTGTATTACGTATGTTTAATTCATTCGCAATTTATTAATAAAGTCGAGCCTCTATCGCGGATATATAAAATACACTTGCGAGTAAAAGAGAAATTGTCAAAATTTGGCACGAAGCTTTAAATACAAGACAGTAGTACAGAAAGAAAAAAGAATTAACGTCGAAGAGTATGCTTTTTCTCTCCACAAGCTGGTAACTTCAATTCACATTTATGTTTATATCGATGATGACGGAATAGAGAATTACGAATTAATAAATTATCATTACCTGCATTCATAGTATCGAGCTTCTCGCAATATTTAATGGCTTCTGCAAGTTTTTCGCCGTTTTCTGTAATCTTCATAAGCAAGATTATTACAAGTTGAACATCATCTGGAAAGTTTTTAGAGTTGCATTGAAATTGATGGTATTCTTCGTATGCTTTTGCACGGCATTCTTTCGAACAATATAGCGCGCTATTGCACCGTTCACATGGAAGTAATGCCCTGCGCCGGTTTAGGCAATAGTGACACACGCGTGCAGGAGCGACAGTTGAGTTAAGTACAGACGTTACTTGTGGTTTCTCGATTAGAATGACGTCTCCAGAGCCGATGGGTTCCGTCGCTTCAAAATTTACACCATATTTTGTACTATGAACCAAGCGAACAGCATCGCTCATACCAGGAATATCTTTGTTTTCGTTGTGCGATAGCGATGGTATATCCTCGAAGTGATTTCTGTTATTTTGTTTCGTATGCGGTCGAGAAGCTTTTTTTTCCAAATCCATTTTTGTATCAAGGAAATGCTTGGTGAATTCGGTATTGGGAGAAATTTCGATCGCCCTATCGATATCTATTAAACTCTCTTCGTACATTTGAAGGCATCCTAAGGCCTTAGCACGATTTGAGTATAATATTGCAGACAATTCGCAGTACGGGAAGACCTCTTGCAATGCTTTCGTATAAAAGTTGACAGCCACTTCATAATCCCCGCGCGATTTGGCTCCACTTGCTATTTGCGAAAAAATGAAGCAAGAATATTATTCCTGCATTCCTCGATTATTTTCTCTTCAACGTGTTCGGAAATATGAATTTTCGCACTTTGTTAACTAACTGACGTGTAATGGATCGTGAATAGATGTTGCAAAAGGTTTTATTTCGATATGACGTTTCAGCTCCTTCCGACTAATCGCGATACGCCTCGGACGAGATATCTCACGTCTATGTGTTTTAATATGACAATCAAACGTCGCTCATCGGTTGCGCAGTATTCCATTTCTAATTGAAATTCATAACTACAGTTTTCATTCGACATTTCACATTCATTTATTTAACACTCCGAATAACAGATTTTGGAGGTTTTCAAGTTTACGATTTTCGCTATTCATACTGCTACACTTAGCGGTTAGCTCTTACATTAACCACACAGTTTTTTTCTTTTTTTTTTTTTAGAATCGATTGAACCAACATTTTTTTCAGGCTCGTGAATGGACCTACATCGCTTAATATATTGTTAACGTCTCGACGGAAAATGGACTTACGCCAATCTCAAAGTAAATGATCATGCAATTGCATATACGTATGAACGAAATTTCATTTGATCGAAGCAAACGAATACTTTAAAATTTAATTATAAACTGTTAGAAATGGAAGGTTCACATCAAAGTATATATAAATTTGTTGATGCGTTTAACATTGCTTCGTGTAACGCTGTTTCTTCTCAACATAGCTTTTTCCTGGAAGTCTCGATCAGCGTTAGACGAAGCGGCGTTAGATCTATCAGTGTGAATAGCGATTGTTAGTTGTCTTCATATTCAGAAGCGGACTGTGTCTTACCAACTGTCTTCTATCCGAGACTTTGGGCTGGATATTTTAATTTCTAACGAAAAGATATCCGAGATATGTCGTTTAAAACGTCAACATGAACGACATTGCGATTGCACGATATCTCGTCCGAATATGAAGAGTATTACGTGCCGAGATATTTAATTCATTCGTAGAAGTTAAGCTTCAGTGTTTTAAATAACATTACTATTTCTAAAGATAAAGTTGCAAATCAGGTATTGAAATTTGATCCAAGTTTATGATCGTATGCGATCTGTACATATGTGTATATTTCCTGGTACTCTAGTATCATAAATTTACGATATATAGCTGAGTGTATACTTCCGTTTACAGAAGGACACAAATGCCAATTAGTCATAGTAAGTTAGTTTTGTTAATAATGACTTTTAATATGTAAATTATAAAGACTAAATTAGTGATTATAACGACTAAGCTGTTCCACCTACTGATGGTTTATAAGTAATTTTTAATGCGAAACTCACCTGCACTGATTAGTTCAATTCTATACCGACAATGAAAAAAATTGCAATACGTAATTTAATAAACAGACCACTATATTATATGTGCATAGTACATTTTATGCCAAAGTAAGTTTAATGTACAAAACTAAGAGAAGATCTGAATATCTGGAAATCTGAATATAAGAGATATAATATTCGTTTATTATCGTACTCACCCAAAGCACCATACATTTCAGCGTTATCTGTGGATCTTGTATCTTGAATTATTAGAGGGATTCGGAATAGTTGATCGATGCACTTTTTCAGTCGGTCTTCATCTGATTCAGCTCCTTCAAAATGTAACGAATATGCAAATCTCTCTTCGAAGGAATTCATGATAGGATGCAAAAGTTACTAAAAACAAAAAAAAAATGTTCCAGTTACTCCTCCGCACTAATCACCGTGTAACGTTGTGGAAGTCACGCCGAGGAATGAACCTCTTTTGATTCTGAATATAACTACGTATATATATGTATATATATGGTGGTGATATGTGGTCATATATATATATATGACGACATAAAATTATCAATAGAATGATATGAGACAATAAGAGATATATATCGTAGCTTCGTCATCGACACTTGTGTATTTATTGATAATTCTATGTGACAATACTATGAAATGCACACACATATATGTTATGTCCAAATGATGTCAGATATTAATATTTTTTAAAAGTATAGCACACCGGAGATATCGTATACCACACTTTTTTGCAAATAAAATTCTCCATATGTGCGGTTGTAAAGCATTATTATAAAAAATGCTGTGACTCATACAGACACAAGAAAAATTATGTAATTACAGATAATTATAATTCCCATAGAAACTGTAGAACAAGTAAATTCAGTTACATGCTATGTAGATGAATTTGTAAATTATATAAAATAATACCACTGTTCTGTGCAACGTTAAATGATATCTCCAGAAGTTTTTACGAAATAAACCTATTATTATTACAGGATTATTTATTCAGAAATATTAGAAATTAGGATTTCCAATGATTTCTATCCTATATGATAAATTTATCGATAGATGGATCTATTCACAAATAACAATTTATGACTCGTAACAACTCGACAACTTTCACTGCACTCAACTCTCGACTCACAATCTACCAACTCCTGACAACTCGACTCTCAGATAACGACTGCCTCGCAATTCGTCTTTCTCCCTTAAGCATCCCTTTGTTTTTTTTCATATCCCCACTACGTACTTGTTCCGTAATCGTCCACGATCATGGTCGCATACTTTTTCTTTCGCGTCACTATTCGACTGAAGGACCGACGATACATTGATGGGCCGCTTGGGCCATTGAAATCTCCAGACCCCATCTGGCTGTTGGCACTTAGGCCTTCTCGCAACATTGTTTATAGTTCACTCGATATTTCTTAGATAATCCACGATACTACAATATTTCACTTTATCTTGTATTATAATTGGTTCATTCTCTTGTTCATTCTCAACGCGAGAATTGATTGTAATTTTAATAAATAAATATAAAAAAAAAAAAATTCTCTTGTTTAAACTAGATTTTACGAACGGTGGTTTGTATCAACTCCTAAAATAAAGTTTTGGGTATCGTGCTATTGTATCTGAAATATTATTGTACAAATCCAAGGAAAAATTCATCGTAATGGATATAACATACATTTTTGTAGTTATTGTATGTGCACTGTGTGTGTGCAACGTGACATACATGTTATTTATATGCAACGCATGTATACATACGCATAAAATGTAGAAATAGGAAATATAAAGTGGTAAAATATCCACGTAAAATTCTTTCTTCAACTTTAATGGATAAAGTTAGAGTATAACAATTTTTTGTGGGATTATAATACTACGAGAAGTGCTAAATTGCAGTTTTACTTAAATTGTAATACATATACACATACAGAATATTTCTTTTATTTGAAAGGAACGTAATCACGTTACACTCAAACAATTTACTCAGTACGTTTTGCACTATTTTTTCTGTCTTTCTTGCTTCTTAGTAATATACGTTTTATTATTTTAATGAATTATATATGGTCCATTTTTATTGTTCCGATAGAACAAACAATAAAACCAAATGGATCATACGTAATTCAATAAAATAATATAAAACAACAAGTATTCTGTCTCTATTATTTGCTTATACAATGAAAGAAACTTTTCGGACAATCTAACATTTATCGATTTGCTTTAAAAAAGCTCAAGTTAAACGAAAAGTAAGAATTTTAAACTCCGGGGATGAAAAAGTAACTGCGGCGGAGTAACGCAAGAATTTGGAACTTTCTTGCTCGGTTAGAATTATACGAAGAACGTCGAAATTATTAAATTTCTTTAAGCAAATAGCAAAGAATACTGCACATGTCTTTTCTGGGGCTGTTTTTTCCAAAAGATGAATCTGTGGCTTGTCGCAAGAAGCGCCAATGTCATACTTTTGGAAAAACGAATTAAACCCGGTATTGAGTTCTATCTAAACAGATGCATGTTCTATATGTCGGAGATGAAAGAACACCGGAGCCTTTGGAATTTTGGATAATCCCGCAACATTGTAACCTAGAGTCTACTATAGCTGTAATTGAACAATTGTAGTTATTCAATCCGATTGTAATTGTTCGAGAGTTGTGATAATGAGCTTGGGCTCGAGGCGACAGTCAGTCGCCGAACGTAGCCGCGGTCACGGGATGAACGCTTTGCCTAACAAAGGTATGGAGTAATTCTATAGCTCTCCTTAAAAGAAATATTCGTGGCGACACGCGACAGTAAACATTCCAACGGTTTCTGTCCCGTGGCTCGCCACACGCAGACCCTATTCTTCGAGTAAGATGATTGCCAGATGTCGATGCGTCTCCGCAGTACATGTTCGGCTAGCCCGAGGGCCCGTTATAAATCTTAAGGTTTAGTTAACTAAAGTCCTTCAAACAGACAAACAGTCTTTGTCCCAACTACGGGAAGATAGGGGAGACATATTTTTCAACGAATTGGCGTCTCCCACTAGCAACTTTCCCTCGAGGGCGGCTAGCATCTTTTTCTAACCACCGATATGGAGATTGACCAATTAGCAGCAACGCCAATTTCCCTTACTTTCTGAACGAAGGCTTTTCTCGACGAATCCGATGATCTCGTATCCTTAGACACTCCCCATTATAGTTTTCCTCTGTGGCATCATCGGGACGGGAAAGGCATTCTCGCTCGCGATCTCATTGATGAAAGGAGTAACCCTTTACGACCAGTGAACATTACGCGTCCGACTTAGATTTTGTGAGTACGTTCATCTATCATCCCGTCGACCGCGGATTCGTTATTGAACCTAGGATCATTGTCATTAGTTTCTCGAGTACCTAACTACCACGGTTACTTGTCCGGTTCTATAATAATCGTATTTGCACTAGTCAATGTCTTCTCTATTGCATAACGACAACGTGTAACCCAAACGAAGATTTGTTTCACGCCCCTAACCCTAATTCTAACGTAAACCCGACATATATAAAGAATGACAATTAAGAATTCTATCTAGGAACGACTTGAATGACATTTGTATATGACAATGTCAAAATTTTTCATGAAATAAACTTTCTGCAGAAAATACCTAAATTAACATACGAGACTCAAATAGCATAGACTTTGGTTTTCTATTTTTGCGTTAGAAAAGATACTTGAAACAGCGGAAACTTTCGTATCAGAAACTATTTCAAGTGTTAATATCTCAACTTCAGAAATACTGACATTGATGTTTTCTGCATTCAGCCACAGATATAATCGGTGAAAGATCGTTCCGGGAACTATACAATGAAATGTAATAAAATCCAATTGAAATTATATTATCGCATTTTTCATTGTATTGCCAATATTTTTTGTTATTAAATGAACGATGAGAAAGAATTAAAGACTATTAGTCTTTAATTCTGTTTTTAGATCTTTTTAAAACAGATAGCATTGTAGCTGTTTTGATATAGCAGAAGGAGTATAAAATAAGGTAATATCTATAATAATTATTTTTACTATAAATTGTTAATAGAATAATGACTGTTTGTTAATCAGACTGTTTTTTAAATTGTTAATCAGAATAATGACTATCAGAGAAAAAAGACTGATAACACGGTTCTTTTTTTAACGCGTTGATAAAATCTTTTGAAACCAATGAACAATATTAATCAACCATTATCAGTGACGAAAACGGCTTTTTCCACAATGCCAACGGCAAAGGTAATTATCATTTTAAAATATTCGAGTGAATTTCTTTCATATTTCTGGTATATTAAAATTAAGACAATCTAACGAAACAGTATAAAAAGTTCACGTTTATAAGAATAATTTGCGGGACACTCGGGCTGTTTTATGCAAAACCTTATGAACCCACAGTGATCTAAAATCGAGAAAATTTAGAATAATTTGTAATAAATTCAGAATTTTTTTTTTAGTTGATTGAATTATAAACAAGCGGTTGCGGAGCATGTGCGTGGTGGGGCTAAGACAAAAGATATAAGGCTAAGACAAAAGAAAAGGGGTTGCTAAGGGACATAAACGAATCAACAGCAGTATGAATTGAGAAGCCAGAGAGTGCGAATTGCGTTGTCGAGAGAGAATTGTATCCGTGGTGACGAGAGTTGCAAATTAATTATCTAATTGTCTTAATTATTATACGTTATAGTAATTAGTTCACGTTAAATAACCATCTTTTCGTGTTTAATCAACATCTGTCTAATCCATTTGTTGTAAATAAACTGATTGTAGTATAAGATACTACAATAACAATAATAATAACACTAAAAGGAAACCCCACTAAGTGTAAAAATATATATTATATAAGACTTTTTAGCTTCTTTAGTTTATTAAACTGTTCGAATCATTATTATGCATATATTTTGCCAATTTTTGGATATTTCTTATTATTTTCACAAACATATATATATGATCATACAAAGATGTATATAACATTCCAATATAGATTTTCCATCCCTTTTTTTATGCAAATTATTTTCCTGTAAGGATACATACACATTTTTTATTTGTTAAAATTTTATTAATGGACGATGTTCTACAATATTTTTCTTTAAGTTAAGTACCGTGCGAATACTTCTTACACTGACTGTATATTTTCATACATATTACATGATACAAAGCAAATTACAGAGAAAACACAATTATTTTGTGACAACCTCCTAGCGAAGATTTATAACGTTTAGCGCAATTTTTCATGTGTCCGGTTGTAGAAATAAGACGGAAAAATAGATCGATTTTATGATACACAAAGCGAAGGAAAGAAGACAGGAGAGTTTCTCAGATGCCTCATTTTCGTCGATCTCGCTGCTCGTCTATATAGTGAAATTATTAATCTGCAGCAATAATTGTCCTTTCTCGTCCCGGATTTCGATTAGGAACGCTTGGCCGGCTCCTCCCATCGCACTGGAGTCCTTCGTGCATGTGCTCCCATGTTCCGGAAATTATTTTATCCTTCCCACGATCCTCAAGCTCGGCGAAGTTTTCTGCTGTTCTACTTTAATCTAGAAATTTCAATATACAAATAAACCATCATCACTGTCGATCGTGATTTTATCTAAAAATTCAAATAACAAATGAAAAATAACGTCTGTTGAAAATATAATTTCTTTTTCGAGAAAATGTTGGGAATGCAGCGAATGTGTATGCATCTAATTTTTAATCCATCAAGGAATAATGTTGTGCGTTAACGCACTATTTTAATCGCAACCTTTTTTTCTTTTAGTCAAGTGACACGATCGAATCCTATTTTCTCCATTTTGTTATCTTAGGGGGAAAAATTTGTTTACTATTTTTTTTTTTTTTTTTTGGCTACCATTTTTCGGTTCTTGTACCCTACAGTCTCGCGAAGTTTGAAGACATTTGCAGAAACCTTTATTTTCGACTTTAAGTACGTGATATGATATGTAATTCCGCTTAATGATAAATAATAAACTTTCCCAATTCTTTCATATGTATTTCTTCTCATACTTTTATTATCGTAGATGGATAGATTATAAATATTATAGATGGATGCATTTATAGAAAAGGGGGACTCAATTTGATATTTTATTTCTGTTTCAGGTAAGTTCTGACAACTAATTGGGAAGAATAGAAGTACCTAACGTAACTAGATACATCGTAAATTGTAAGTGAATAGTTCATCACACACACAAATATACTCACGCGTGCAGTATAAAAAATGTAGCGCGATATAAAATACATGTTATCTACAACGTCTATAAATATATACACACTTTCGTATTTGCGGATTTGGCATGATTACATTACCTCAGTTTCATTTATGGATTTATTATGTCGTCCTACAATCTTGATGTTATTTTTTTATCAATATTAGACAAGATTGTTAGAATCTTAAATTTCCCAGAAATACATAAACATCCACGGTCTACTTATCACCCGAGTCATCAATAACACCAAAGTGAAATTTTATTTTCTGAGCGTGTAAAGGAGGCTATTATACTACGTAAAAATTGTTTTAGAATATTTTGACTTTTGGCGTAGTTGTAAAGAAGATATAATCTCAATGAATCATTAAATCATTCAGTAATTGATCTCCTTCTAAAATATAAACGTTGAGTTCCGTTGAAAAATTTGGATTAGTCGTTTGTACACTTAATATTTGAGTATTTCGATTGATTCATATCATATTCACCTAACGAATGTTGAGAATTGATTGTAAAAATAGTCTACCAAATAATAATAATAAAAAAAAAACAAACCTAATGAATGAACACTGTCAAACGCAGCATCAGATGCACAGTAGAAGAGTCTGGTACAGATCAGACGGCTGTATCAGATGCACAGTAGGTGTGCTCCGGAAAGATTAGACGACACAGCGTTCATATCCAGAGAATCTGAATATAAAGAGTTAGTCAAGTAATTAAACAGTTCTATATGGTTTGGCGATTACGAATGCCAGTTTTATTATTGCATATCGACTTTCAAAATTCAATTTAATCGGATTATGATATATTATTCTATCTAGGTATGGTGATTATTAGAACTTGGATTTTTATGCAAATTTATATTTTGACAAACACAAGTAAGGAAATATAGAACTTAAACAGAGATTCGTTTCGTCGATTAAAAATTATAATAAATATTCTACAGTAATAATTTGTCGTGTTATTAAAAATATTTTAATTTCTTTAAATTTTGTAAAATCGTAGAATCTAAGTGGAAAAAGGATCTGACGAAAAAGGATCCCTGCATCCTTTTTGTAGCCACGATAGTAAGAAAACAGAATTCGATAATATAATTTTTTTTATTATTTAATTTTGTACTTTACAATTTGTCCAGCTGGACATTTGGTAAATTTTTCTAACTTAATTGCTAAATAACATGTGGATGGCTACCCCCAGCTGAATACCATCTTCGAGTTTCACTATTTTATTTCTTTAGTCAGATCAGTGGGATGTTTCCTTTTTAGTCTTCTTTCTATCAGAGTTTTGCTCGCTTCAGCAGCCAGCTGGTTTGGATGTGTTGCCGCTCTTTCCTTGTATTTTTCTGCGTACCTGCCGATTTCTTCTTTGACCGTTGGTATTTCTAAGTCTTTGCGTATATCCTCGTTTCTGACATACCATGGGACGTTGACTATTGTTCTCAGTATCTTCGATTGTAGCGACTCTAGTTTATTTATGTGGCTCATTGATGCTGTCTCCCATAGCGGTATTCCGTACGTCCAGATTGGTTTTACTGTCGTTTTGTAGATTTTTAGTTTATTTTCTATGCGGTATTTAGAGTTTCGACTAGTTAGCCGGTGCATCTGTCTTCTTTTTATCCGTATTTTGTCTACATTTGATTTAGTATGTTGTTTCCATGTAAGTTGTGTGTTTAAGTGGATTCCTACGTATTTCACTTGCCTTGTTTGTGTTACGTGCGTGCCATTCAATTGGATATTTGGTGGTTTCCGTTTTCTTAGTGTAAATGTAATCTGGTTGCACTTACTAGGGTTTGCCTTTATTTGTTTATCTTGTAGTCATTTTTCTATTTTTGTGGCGTGCTCTTGTAGTAATGTGACTGCTGTTTCTGGATTAGTGTGCCTGACTAGTACAGTGTCGTGTAAAATTAAGGTAAAAATAAGGAACTTGTTAATTTCCGAAAAGGAGATTAAGTTCTTTTTATTTTTTACTCAATTTATACAATTTTTCGGTTCGCGATGATACACTTTCGATACTTGGATTAGTTAAGAATTTTTTTATTAGACTGACTAGATGATTTTGAAGGGAGCATTTATATTCTTCCATTCGTTGGAGTGGGAGAAGGTTTTGTTTATACTTAGTGTAAAATTCGGAGAACGGCTGGAGTGATCGAATGCCACTCAGGCGGCTGAGAACGGGTGCTGACCGGACGGTCACACGCGATAAGGCGTTCGGAATTTCGGTTTGTTATATACAGTTGCTCGAATTTCGTCTGTGACAACAGCAATGTCGTCCGCGAATGTCAGTATTTTGCTGTCGATAGTTGTTGATATGTCGGCCGTGTATAGTGTGTATAATATTGGTCCTAAGACGCTTTCCCTGCGGTACCCCTGCCTTGATGTCTTTTACTTCAGAATATACATCCTTTATTTTTACTGCAAAAGTTCCGTTGCTTAGGTATGATTTGAGTCAGTGGTGTCATATGTTGAGCCATATGTTGTCTGCTTTTCTGATTTTGTTTATTTTGTTCGTGGCTTTCCATAGAGAGTAATTGGCATTCTAGTGCGCAGAAAGCGATTATATGAATTTTAAGAATTCGTTATTGTTATGATCTTTTATCTTACTTTTTACTTCTTTTGCGAGTTTGTTTAGATGTCTTTTGTTTTCACGTGTTCTATGTTTTTGCCATTTTGCTTTCGCTTTCCCTTTTTCTCTGATTTTGTCAAGGATACCTGTTGGAATTATTTTTGTTTGCCTGTTGTTTGGTTCATCATTAGTAGTTGCTCATACTGCTTCTTGTATAATTTCTATCAATGTTGTTACTGCCTGTTCTATATCTTGGGGTGTTTTTAGTGGAATATTGCAGTTGCATTTGTTCTAGATTAATTCTTTAAATGTTTGCCATTTGATGCTTTCATTGCAAAGCGACTCTGATTTGCTATAAAGTATTGGTTTGCTTGTGTATTCTATTATTATCGATGTATGATCGGAGCTAAGCTCAAGACTGGGTGTTATTTTTAACTTGTTCGCGTTTAGTCCTTTTATAACTGCAAAATCAAGCATGTCAGCAGTTTTGTTTAGGTCTGTCGACCAGTATGTTGGTCTTCCTGTGGATAATATGTTGAGATTACTAGTTCTAATGTATTTTTCTACGCTGCGATGCATTTGTCACCTAAGGATTGAAAACACTGTTCCCATTTTTGCAATGTCATTTTGTGTCGCGCTGGTGTATACAGGGTGGTTGGTAATTGGTGGTACAAGCGGAAAGGGGGTGATTCTACGTGAAAAAAGAAGTCGAAAATATAGAATGAAAATTTTTCGTTTGAGGCTTTGTTTTCGAGAAAATCGACTTTGAATTTTCGCTCGGCACGCGTGCACTTTATCACGTCTCGTTATAACGGATCTCACTGTAGATCGTTGTCTCGATGGGAAAAATTAAAAAAAAAAATTAAAAAAAGATTTTTATTCTATATTTCCGACTTATTTTTTCGCGTAGAATCACCCCCTTTTCGCTTGTACCAACAGTTACCAACCACCCTGTATATTGCTTACGTGTGGAAGTAATTGCCGTTAGTTTCTATTGTAACGGTGGTTGCTCGAATGTGTTCCTAACTAATTTTACTGTGTAAGTGGCGTATACATTTTACATTTTACCATTGTGAAACATAAAATACGAATAGTTAGAATACTTGTAAATGTGTGTGTTAAGTGGTTAACTCTGTTATATCGTAAGAATGTACAGGGGGAGAAAAATTAATATAACACAAAGTTGCATATATGAAGTTATCAATATTAATATTTTTTATTAGACTATATTAAAAATAACGTTACAAGTTAACATGTAGTTAACATTATATACGTATATTAATGTTGTTTTGTTAAAACTAATTGTATAGATAAGAAATATTGTAACGTATCTAATTATAATAAAATATAATATAATTACAAAATACTGTAAGCAAACAATACGGATAAATATAGAGATAATAAACAAGCAAAGATAAACACCGCATAAAAGAGTAGAAATGAAAATTTTTGTGTGCCACTAAAAATACGAAGTAAAAAATTAATATTATAACATTAAGAGAACATTAGAAATACGAAAGATTAAGGTTGTTATGCATTCTGCTGGAATCCTCGTATCATAATCAGGAACAAGACTCGTTTACGAAAGTCCAATTAATCGGTATAGGACGTCCAGTAGCTGAAAAACAGTTGAAAATAAATATAAATTAATTTGTATTTAAACGATAGCAGAAAAAGAAGGAATAAGATACAAACTACGTAAAAACTGAAGATTAACAACTTTGATGAAATGATATTATTCATTTAATAGGCATATATACAGGGTGAACACTGTCTATAACAATTCTTCATCTTTCTTAATAGGTAATAGTTTGCTTTAGGATTAAGTTAACGATACAAGTAACTCTACAAGTTAAGAATAGTGTCTTGTAAATAGTTTTTGCCAATTTCCTACGTAATCAATAATCTGTTTCCAGGGAAATTTGTTACGCATAGATAATTTTGTGACAAAATGCGCGTTTAATTTCTTTGGTAAGATACGCAAAATTCGATAAGCTATTTGCGCAGGCTTTCGCCACTGACTGTATGTATGCGTATTAAATTGAGATAAAATATTTCAAGCTCAATCGAACACAAAGCAAGCAAAATTTAGATTTGCAGGTAAACCTGTGTAAATAATGGCTTCCTTCGTTGTTAAATCCCGCAAGCTGTCGTCAGCTTATGTAGGCGACGTTCTAATTCCTATCTGATGTTCTTAATATCCTATCACGCTCAGGACAACGACTCAATTCACAAGTCGAGCAATCGCATAAAATACGTTTATGTTCTTTTAGGATGACTTGTCGCGGTACAAACTCGATTGCTAAATTTACGAAATTTGTACGTAGAAAATTAAAAGTTATCTGCAAAACACTTCATTAGACAAATCTTTATTTCACAAGTTAATAGCAACGAAAAGACGAAATTTATTACCTGTTCACCTGGTTTCATGTCTTTAGCTGCGCGTACAGCTATCACGCCATTTTTATATATCGAATACACTGTATTCGCACAACAAGAATGATGAACCAAGCTAAGCACGGGATACAGATCGTATACTCCACTTCTACAGTCTAACGATGTATGCCTCTGGAAAATATATGATTAGTAGCTATTACAGGAAAACTTTATTCAATCAACGACTTTTTACATACTATAGCATGTATTTTATAAAATCATATATTGACCGCAGCGGTTTAAAAGAAATGCAGTTAAAAATTGATTGATACTCACCAGAAAGGCGTATGCATGGAAGATGTAGAATAATCGGAATAATAATTTAGCGATACTTAAGATATTGTTGTATCCCCGCATATAATTGGTCTGACTTCGTAGGAATGAGGCGATGTAGGCTGATTTCAATATATTTTTTGCATTTCTCTTGTCATTCTTCTTCATCGATATACTTAAATTGAGGACGGATTTCAAATTGTCTCCCAAATTATCACGTATCGTACAAAATTCTTGCATCGAATCTGTTAAAAATTGAAACGATGTTGTTAACGACGAAGTTACGAGACGATACAAAATTTCTTCCTCATTGATGGATTGTGGATGTTCGTGCAAGTTCGCACTCTTACGAATACAACGAAGGAAACAGAAACTGAATCGACGTCTATTTCACCCTTAAAATATTACGATCGGTAATTCTATTTGGAATATACTGTACATTTTTTGTATTACGTATGTTTAATTTCTGTGTAAATGCTGGAACATTCGCAATTTATTAATAAAGTCGAGCCTCTATCGCGGATATATAAAATACACTTGCGAGTAAAAGAGAAATTGTCAAAATTTGGCACGAAGCTTTAAATACAAGACAATAGTACAGAAAGAAAAAAGAATTAACGTCGAAGAGTATGTTCTTTCTCTGCACAAGCTAGTAACTTCAATTCACATTTATGTTTATATCGATGATGACGGAATAGAGAATTACGAATTAATAAATTATCATTACCTGCATTCATAGTATCGAGCTTCTCGCAATATTTAATGGCTTCTGCAAGTTTTTCGCCGTTTTCTGTAATCTTCATAAGCAAGATTATTACAAATTGAACATCATCTGGAAAGTTTTTAGAGTTGCATTGAAATCGATGGTATTCTTCGTATGCTTTTGCACGGCATTCTTTCGAACAATATAGCGCGCTATTGCACCGTTCACATGGAAGTAATGCTCTGTAATCTCTTAGGCAATAGTAACACATACGTGCAACATCAACGTCTGTTTGAATGATAGACGTTACTTGTGATTTCTCGATTAGAATAACGTCTCCAGAGCCGATGGGTTTCGTCGCTTCAAAATTTACACCATATTTTGTACTATGAACCAAGCGAACAGCATAGCTCATACCAGGAATATCTTTGTTTTCGTTGTGCAATAGCGATAGTATGTTCCCTGTGGAAATTGTCTTAATTTGGGGCCTAACCGGAGCATGATCTTCGATCCACTTCTTTGTATCTTTGAAATGCTTAGTTAATTCGGTATTGGGAGAAATTTCGATCGCCCTATCGATATCTATTAAACTCTCTTCGTACATTTGAAGGCATCCCAAGGCTTTAGCACGATTTGAGTATAATATTGCAGACAATTCGCAGTACGGGAAGACCTCTTGCAATCCTTTCGTATAAAAGTTGACAGCCTCATCATAATCCCCGCGCGATTTGGCTCTACTTGCTATTTGCGAAAAAATGAAACAAGAATATTATTCCTGCATTCCTCGATTATTTTCTCTTCAACGTGTTCGGAAATATGAATTTTCGCACTTTGTTAACTAACTGACTTGTAATCGATCGTGAATAGATGTTGCAAAAGGTTTTATTTCGATATAACGTTTCAGCTCCTTCCGACTAATCGCGATACGCCTCGGACGAGATATCTCACGTCTATGTGTTTTAATATGACAATCAAACGTCGCTCATCGGTTGCGCAGTATTCCATTTCTAATTGAAATTCATAACTACAGTTTTCATTCGACATTTCACATTCATTTATTTAACACTCCGAATAACAGATTTTGGAGGTTTTCAAGTTTACGATTTTCGCTATTCATACTGCTACACTTAGCGGTTAGCTCTTACATTAACCACACAGTTTTTTTCTTTTTTTTTTTTAGAATCGATTGAACCAACATTTTTTTCAGGCTCGTGAATGGACCTACATCGCTTAATATATTGTTAACGTCTCGACGGAAAATGGACTTACGCCAATCTCAAAGTAAATGATCATGCAATTGCATATACGTATGAACGAAATTTCATTTGATCGAAGCAAACGAATACTTTAAAATTTAATTATAAACTGTTAGAAATGGAAGGTTCACATCAAAGTATATATAAATTTGTTGATGCGTTTAACATTGCTTCGTGTAACGCTGTTTCTTCTGAACATAGCTTTTTCCTGGAAGTCTCGATCAGCGTTAGACGAAGCGGCGTTAGATCTATCAGTGTGAATAGCGATTGTTAGTTGTCTTCATATTCAGAAGCGGACTGTGTCTTACCAACTGTCTTCTATCCGAGACTTTGGGCTGGATATTTTAATTTCTAACGAAAAGATATCCGAGATATGTCGTTTAAAACGTCAACATGAATGACATTGCAATTGCACGATATCTCGTCCGAATATGAAGAGTATTACGTGCCGAGATATTTAATTCATTCGTAGAAGTTAAGCTTCAGTGTTTTAAATAACATTACTATTTCTAAAGATAAAGTTGCAAATCAGGTATTGAAATTTGATCCAAGTTTATGATCGTATGCGATCTGTATATAATTCGCAATGAAAAAATTGCAATATGCGCATAATACATTTTATACCAAAGTAAGTATAATGTACAAAACTAAGAGAAGATCTGAATATAAGAGATATAATCTTTGTTTGTTATCGTACTCACCCAAAGAAAGAAACAGTAGAGCATTATTTGTGGATCTTGTATCATCAATTATTAGAGACTTCTCGAACAGTTGATCGATACACTTTTTTAGTCGGTCTTCATCTGATTTAGCTTCATCAAAATGTAACGAATATGCAAATCTCTCTTCGAAGGAATTCATGATAGGATGCAAAAGTTACTGAAAACAAAAAAAAAAATGTTCCAGTTACTCTTCCGCACTAATCACCGCGTAACGTTGTGCAAGTCACACCGAGGAATGAACCTCTTTTGATTCTGAATATAAGTACGTATACATATATATATTTATGTGGGATGGTGTGGCGTGAGGGTTAATTGTTTATAAATGTTGTCAACATATGTTAATGTTGTGAAGGATTGTTGTGAGCGTTACCGAGGTTTGTTAAGGAAAAAATGAGGGTGGAAAATGCTGTCAGAGTTGAATTTATCGTGGTCGAGTGAAGTTCGTTGTGTTGTTGTGACGTAGAATTCGTGAGAAACGAATACGCGAAACGCGGTATTATATTCGATTTCGTGTGAGTGCAACGATATTGTATTTATCATACTCTTTTCTACTTACTTATTATATAACATTCCTATATTTATATATATATTGTGTGCATTTCATAGAATTATCACATAGAATTATCATTAGATACGCAAGGGTGGGATTGATGACGAAGCTATGACACAATAAGAGATATATATCGTAGCTTCGTCATCGACTCTTGTGTATTTATTGATAATTCTATGTGACAATACTATGAAATGCACACACATATATGTTATGTCCAAATGATGTCAGATATTAATATTTTTTAAAAGTATAGCACACCGGAGATATCGTATACCAAATTTTTTTGCAAATACAATTCTCCATATGTGCGGCTGTAAAGTATTATTATAAAAAAAGCTGTGTCACATACAGACACAAGAAAAATTATGTAATTACAGATAATTATAATTCCCATAGAAACTGTAGAACAAGTAAATTCAGTTACATGCTATGTAGATGAATTTGTAAATTATATAAAATAATACCACTGTTCTGTGCAACGTTAAATGATATCTCCAGAAGTTTTTACGAAATAAACCTATTATTATTATAGGATTATTTATTCTGAAATATTAGAAATTAGGATTTCCAATGATTTCTATTCTATATGATAAATTTATCGATAGATGGATCTATTCACAAATAACAGTTTATGACTCGTAACAACTCGACAACTTTCACTGCACTCAACTCTCGACTCACAACCTACCAACTCCTGACAACTCGACTCTCAGTTGACGACTGCCACGCAATTCGTCTTCCCTTAAGCATCCCTTTGTCTTTTTTCATATCCCCACCACGTACATTTTCCGTAACCGTCAACGATCATAGTCGCATACTTCTTCTTTCGCGTCACTATTCGACTGAAAGACCGACGATACATTGATGGGCCGCTTGGGCCATTGAAATTTCCCGACCCCATCTGGCTGTTGGCACTTAGGCCTTCTCGCAACATTGTTTATAGTTCACTCGATATTTCTTAGGCAATCCACGATACTACAATATTTCACTTTATCTTGTATTATAATTCATTCATTCTCTTGTTCATTCTCAACGCGAGAATTGATTGTAATTTTAATAAATAAATATAAAAAAAAATTCTCTTGTTTAAACTAGATTTTACGAACGGTGGTTTGTATCAACTCCTAAAATAAAGTTTTGGGTATCGTGCTATTGTATCTGAAATATTATTGTACAAATCCAAGGAAAAATTGATCGTAATGGATATAACATACATTTTTGTAGTTGTTGTATGTGCACTGTGTGTGTGCAACGTGACATACATGTTATTTATATGCAACGCATGTATACATACGCATAAAATGTAGAAATAGGAAATATAAAGTGGTAAAATATCCACGTAAAATTCTTTCTTCAACTTTAATGGATAAAGTTAGAGTATAACAATTTTTTGTGGGATTATAATACTACGAGAAGTGCTAAATTGCAGTTTTACTTAAATTGTAATACATATACACATACAGAATATTTCTTTTATTTGAAAGGAACGTAATCACGTTACACTCAAACAATTTACTCAGTACGTTTTGCACTATTTTTTCTGTCTTTCTGGCTTCTTAGTAATATACGTTTTATTATTTTAATGAATTATATATGGTCCATTTTTATTGTTCCGATAGAACAAACAATAAAACAAAATGGATCATACGTAATCCAATTCGAACAATCTAATATTTATCGACTTGCTGTAAAAAAGCTCAAACGAAAAGTAAGATTTGTAAACTCCAAGGATGAAAGAGTAAAAAGTTATTAAACTGTTCGAATATTTATTATGCATATATTTTGCCAATTTTTGGATATTTCTTATTATTTTCACAAACATATATATATGATCATACAAAGATGTATATAACATTCCAATATAGATTTCCCACCCCTTTTTTTATGCAAATTATTTTCCAGTCCTGTAAGGATACATACACATTTTTTATTTGTTAAAATTTTATTAATGGACGATGTTCTACAATATTTTTCTTTAAGTTAAGTACCGTGCGAATACTTCTTACACTGACTGTATATTTTCATACATATTACATGATACAAAGCAAATTACAGAGAAAACACAATTATTTTGTGACAACCTCCTAGCGAAGATTTATAACGTTTAGCGCAATTTTTCATGTGTCCGGTTGTAGAAATAAGACGGAAAAATAGATCGATTTTATGATACACAAAGCGAAGGAAAGAAGACAGGAGAGTTTCTCAGATGCCTCATTTTCGTCGATCTCGCTGCTCGTCTATATAGTGAAATTATTAATCTGCAGCAATAATTGTCCTTTCTCGTCCCGGATTTCGATTAGGAACGCTTGGCCGGCTCCTCCCATCGCACTGGAGTCCTTCGTGCATGTGCTCCCATGTTCCGGAAATTATTTTATCCTTCCCACGATCCTCAAGCTCGGCGAAGTTTTCTGCTGTTCTACTTTAATCTAGAAATTTCAATATACAAATAAACCATCGTCACTGTCGATCGTGATTTTATCTAAAAATTCAAATAACAAATGAAAAATAACGTCTGTTGAAAATATAATTTCTTTTTCGAGAAAATGTTGGGAATGCAGCGAATGTGTATGCATCTAATTTTTAATCCATCAAGGAATAATGTTGTGCGTTAACGCACTATTTTAATCGCAACCTTTTTTTCTTTTAGTCAAGTGACACGATCGAATCCTATTTTCTCCATTTTGTTATCTTAGGGGGAAAAATTTGTTTACTATTTTTTTTTTTTTTTTTGGCTACCATTTTTCGGTTCTTGTACCCTACAGTCTCGCGAAGTTTGAAGACATTTGCAGAAACCTTTATTTTCGACTTTAAGTACGTGATATGATATGTAATTCCGCTTAATGATAAATAATAAACTTTCCCAATTCTTTCATATGTATTTCTTCTCATACTTTTATTATCGTAGATGGATAGATTATAAATATTATAGATGGATGCATTTATAGAAAAGGGGGACTCAATTTGATATTTTATTTCTGTTTCAGGTAAGTTCTGACAACTAATTGGGAAGAATAGAAGTACCTAACGTAACTAGATACATCGTAAATTGTAAGTGAATAGTTCATCACACACACAAATATACTCACGCGTGCAGTATAAAAAATGTAGCGCGATATAAAATACATGTTATCTACAACGTCTATAAATATATACACACTTTCGTATTTGCGGATTTGGCATGATTACATTACCTCAGTTTCATTTATGGATTTATTATGTCGTCCTACAATCTTGATGTTATTTTTTTATCAATATTAGACAAGATTGTTAGAATCTTAAATTTCCCAGAAATACATAAACATCCACGGTCTACTTATCACCCGAGTCATCAATAACACCAAAGTGAAATTTTATTTTCTGAGCGTGTAAAGGAGGCCATTATACTACGTAAAAATTGTTTTAGAATATTTTGACTTTTGGCGTAGTTGTAAAGAAGATATAATCTCAATGAATCATTAAATCATTCAGTAATTGATCTCCTTGTAAAATATAAACGTTGAGTTCCGTTGAAAAATTTGGATTAGTCGTTTGTACACTTAATATTTGAGTATTTCGATTGATTCATATCATATTCACCTAACGAATGTTGAGAATTGATTGTAAAAATAGTCTACCAAATAATAATAATAAAAAAAAAAACAAACCTAATGAATGAACACTGTCAAACGCAGCATCAGATGCACAGTAGAAGAGTCTGGTACAGATCAGACGGCTGTATCAGATGCACAGTAGGTGTGCTCCGGAAAGATTAGACGACACAGCGTTCATATCCAGAGAATCTGAATATAAAGAGTTAGTCAAGTAATTAAACAGTTCTATATGGTTTGGCGATTACGAATGCCAGTTTTATTATTGCATATCGACTTTCAAAATTCAATTTAATCGGATTATGATATATTATTCTATCTAGGTATGGTGATTATTAGAACTTGGATTTTTATGCAAATTTATATTTTGACAAACACAAGTAAGGAAATATAGAACTTAAACAGAGATTCGTTTCGTCGATTAAAAATTATAATAAATATTCTACAGTAATAATTTGTCGTGTTATTAAAAATATTTTAATTTCTTTAAATTTTGTAAAATCACAGAATCTAAGTGGAAAAAGGATCCGACGAAAAAGGATCCCTGGATCCTTTTTCTAGCCACGATAGTAAGAGAACAGAATTCGATAATATAAATTGATGGAAAAAGATTGCAACTTAAACGTTGCATTATGACAACATTGGCCCTTGATGAATTGAAGTAATCAAGCGTACAAGTAAAGTAAGTATATGTATAAAGTATACGGTGTACATATTGTCAAAAATATCCACATGCCTGCATACTTTTCAGCGATAGTATAGATACAACAGGTGTATTTAACGTTTCTTTAGTCTTCTTTTCTCTTAATAAACGTGAAAGTGAATAAATTGTATTATAAACTTTAACAATTCGTGTCTGAATGTGTTAAAAGAATTTCTAAAGCTAACGCTTTTCCTAATAATATTTTCTATTTAAAGACTATATGTAGATTTTTCTCACTGACTGTATGCATACAGGGACGAAGCATTTCTGTGCAGATATTTTTGTTCCTATTTGTTAGTGGTAGATATCGAAGTCTACAAGGAACTGCACATGCGGGTATTGGTATAGAACTGCAGTATCGAGTAGTGTGCAAGAAGATACATTCTGTGTTCACATTGTGATAGTAAACGTGCAGCTATGTTTATTGCAAGACACTTTGTAAAGTCTACTTTAAATGGAAATAAGTTCCATATATCGTTCTATGTCCCCTTTTCTTCTGCTCCTTTTCTTTTTTCCTACTTTTCCTCTTTGCTTTCTCACTTTGCCTTCGATTTTTCTAGCATTCTTCCATTTTACATTCCAGTCTCTTACGATTTCCTTCACTCTACCTCCTGTCTTATTCTTTATCGCATCCTTTTGCGTTTGCCTATTCTATTGCTGCTTGCCTTATCTTTTCCCATCTCTTGAAGCGTTCCAGTTCCATTTAATATGACCACCTAAAGTAATTCTGTTGCTTCTACTATTGTGAAGAGATAGCAAAGGAAAAAAGTAATCGAGAGTATCATGGTTAACAAGATTTTTGTCATACATTCGTACATTATGGGATGTTAAGGGTACTGATATTTTTTAAATAAAATGTAACCTCCCAATGTGAAAACTTCTATGTGAAATTAATTGTTACGTATTCGCGAAAAGGTTAAAAGGTGGTCATTTTTTGGCATCGTCTAAAGTTGGAAAATTCAAGAAACGTCCTCGTCATTTTCCCAATAAATTTTGGGGAAGTTGTTGCAAATGAATTCGAACACGTGAATACGATAATGACCCAACTCATCTAATTCGTTGCATTCTATCTTCTCTTCTTTCGAATATCGAACCATTTTCAAAATAATTAACGGAAAGAGCAGCTGATGAATCGACTGTAGTTTGGAAACGAACAAAACTAGAACAGACAATTGTTTTATTCGCTGGATATGATATTTTTATGTCGTGAAATTTCCCTGAAATGCATAAAAAGAATCCTCAGTGTGGTAACGACTGTCTACATCAATTTGGACACACAATTCTCTAATCCTTAAATCTCTGGCTTTTGTTACTTTTATTTATTTCTCCGAACGTTTACGTATTCCATTTTGTACATGTAAATGAATCCTTAACCTTTTTGCCCCTTTTTCATTCTTTTTCAGTTACACTTTAATTTTTTTCAAGTCATTCGGGCATCCGACGTTCATCTTTCTCATTTTTCTCCACTGTATTGTAATATAAACGAGACGATTAGAAGAAATCCTATGAAAATCGTTGTTAAAGGATTTTTTATTTCCACTTAAATAGCACAGGAATCTTTTTTTTATTATTTAATTTAAACTTTACAATTTGTCCAACTGAACATTTGGTAAATTTTTCTAACTTAATTGGTAAGTAACATGTGGATGGCTACCTCCAGTGAGATACCATCTTCGAACTCACCTAGGAGAATCGTTTTTTTTTTTTTATTTAAAATTTCACATTCACAATTTGTCCAATTTGGACATTTGGTAGAATTTTTTATCTGTTTGATTATCATGAGGGTGGCTACCCCCAATGGGGTACCATCTTCGTGTTTGTTAAGATATATCCTTAGGAACCTAGGAGAAACCTGATCGTTATCGACCTTCGCCAGAGTTTGCTATATCGTCTAAGAGACGATAAATTTCATTTTCGCCATTTCTATACGTATAGACTCGACAACGATGCCCGCGGGTAAAATCGATTATCGAATATCGACGTAGAAATATTTCCATTCCATGGAAACTGTTATCCTCGAATTAGCCTGCGGGCTTTAGAAAACTGGCGCGGCTTTTGCATTCTGACTAACTCGTGGTCAGGATCTGTTCTATCTGTGTATAGCAGTCGGCGATCACGATGCTGTCGAACTGATAAAATTCTGTGTCAGTATAAAAAAGTTTCAACTGTACACGGCAAATTTGTTTATTACTTTTTATCCTTGTTTTTATTCGTACGTATGCTACAGGTGAAACAAATCGACTGCATTTATTTGATACTTCAAACGAGATGATGTTCCGATATCACGGTACAATTGAAATGCAAATAGAATGGGATAATTAGAAGGGAAATCTTATTTTTAGCGCAGCTATTTTAGATTATAATTTCGCACGATGGTTGATGTCGTGCTTTTGCTTTCTCGGAATCACTGTTGTGCAAAAGGTACTATACAGCGAACCACAGACGAGATCGTATACGCTTTAAAACCGAATAACTTTTTCAAGATTGGATCAAACGAGTTGATTTTTCTGACAAGTTAAGATTAAGTTTGGTGTGAAAGAATTTTTGGAAAAATTGCTAAGTTTTCGAAAAAAATTGCTACCAAAATCACGATGAAAATAGTAGAGGTTACCTTTTTACAATTTTTTCATTTAAACAACAGGTTTTTTCCTCATTTCAATTTTTATTCATTTATTTAAATTTTACAATTTGTCCAGTAGGACATTTGGTAAAATATTATAGCTTAGTGGTATAATAATATAACATGGTTACCCCCAGAGGGTTCCATCTTCCAAGCTGTTTATTTTATTTCTATTGCGAAGTCTGCGGGATGTTTCTTCTTCAGTCTTCTTTTTATTATGGTTTTATTCGTCTCAGCAACCAGCTGGTTTGGGTGTGTTACAAATCTTTCTTTATACTTTGTTGCATATCTAGCGAATTCCTCTTTGACTGTTGGAATTTTTAAATCTTTTCGTAAGTCTTCGTTTCTGACGTACCATGGAACGTTAACTATTGTCCTTAAAACTTTTGCTTGCTCTGTTTCTATTTTATTTATGTGACTCATTGCTGCCGTCCCCCATAGTGGGACTCCGTATGTCCAGATTGGTTTGATTATTGTTTTGTATATATTTAGTTTGTTCATTATGCTTAATTTAGATTTTCTATTGGTTAACCAGTACATCTGCTTCCTTTTTTCACGTATTCTGTTTATTATTGAATTTATGTGATGATTCCATGTAAGAAAGCATTATAGCTCCATAAGTCGGAAACGCGTTCGTAGTTTTGTTTTTTTTTTTTTTATTTATTTACATTTTACAATTTGTCCAGTAGGACATTTGGTAAAATATTATAGCGTTTTGTTTTGACCTAGACCTTAAATAGATGTCTAGATATTACGATATCGAGTTAGGTTTCGATAAATAAGAATTACGAGAACACAAATATTGCTATGTATTGAAATAAAAATATCCTTATCTATATAGTGACACATGAGTCAATGGGAGATTCGAGTCGCAAGAAACTCATATTGTTGTGTTTTGGAGTGCCAACGTTGTTTTGGTTTGCTAGGTTCAAAGGTAAACGAACTCCGGGCAAAACATTATCGCCCTTATTTGTAATCATCAATGGAGTCACTTCGAACTTTTTACGATACCACCGGTCGATATAAATAAACGAACGTGCTCTCGTAACATCAATTCACATCAGAGACCGGGCCACACACCACGTGCAAGATGGTAGCCAGATGCCTACGCATCCTTGGCGGGTACCCTCAATACTCTTAAGGACCCACCATGGATCCTGGCGTTTTCATAGTTAAGATCCTTCACACCAAACAAGTGTCTTTTATTTTAAGTGCCCCTTTACATTTATTGTTTACCACGGCTTGACACGGGAAAGTTGGTTTTTTTCACGTTCGGTATCTTGCGTTAGCAACTTTCTCTCGAGGGCGGCTAAAACCCTTCCTGGTCCACCAACCTTCTTATTATCCAATCGGATACGGTGTCTACTGCCCTCACTTTCCTAACCAAAATTGTCATCAGCAAATCCGATGGTCCCGAGGCCTTAGACACACCCACCCCTAGCTTTCCTCCGCCACAACATAGTCACTAAATTTATTCTCTATTCTTAGAATAGTCAACATATCTTTACCGGTTTCTACACTTGGACCAATCGCGTATTTGATTTACACATACGCGTCAGTGCATACTCAGTTGTGACTATTAAATGCAAAATAAAGTTTAATGAAAAACAAAGTTAATAGTTGTGTTTCGGTTCAACCTTCTTTCTATCATATGACCCTCAAGTTTATGTGACACTCTCTAGGACAGTGATGATAACGAATCATTATAGCGAGACATACAGTCGAATAGCGAGCGTATAGTTGAACAGCAGCATTGAGCCAGCGACGATTACCACCGGTATAAACTACCTCTGTATTTTGTATTTAAAGTGATTGTAACACTTTGACTGCCAATTGTAAAAATTGTATGAAAATTGACAGTTAGGGCATTTTGAATATAACCGATAAATAGAAGATACTTTGAAATAAAAAGTGCCCCATTGAACAATTAAACATTTTTATTAGAACATCGATAAAAAAAATGAGAACAAATCTTGCATCTAACTGTGCACTGTGTTTGCATCCATATCTTCGAGGGGTAATCTACGAATATTATTATAAACACAGCTTAGAAAATAATCGTAAATGCTGCTTTATAATCGTATAATTGAAGTTAGAAGTGTGAACATACCTTACTATTACATATAGAACGAGCAAATACCGTTTACTAATATCTTCTACACGTTTCAACAATATATTCTGGACGTTTTGCTTACGACGAAGTAACGAATGCCAATGGTTTGTTGAAATAAACGAAGCCTCGTATAATATGTCGCTATCAACTATTACCAAGACGCCACGATGGTCACCCGTGATCACCAATAAGATAAACGGTCCATTGGGGAAGAATGTTGTCTTACACCATCGATTTATTATTATTTTGCCATTATATGCTTTGAATAATAAAAATACTCCTATGGCGTCCTGAGCGAAACGTGTGATTTTGGCGTGGCAGTCAAAGTAATATACACCGACTATTACAATTTTATCACTCGTCTCTTTAATAAACCAACACGTATAATAATCCACCTGAAATTGCGTATTATACAGGGTGGTTGGTAACTGGTGGTAAGCGGAAAGGGGGTGATTCTACGCGAAAAAGGAGGTCGAAAATATAGAATACAATTTTTTTTTTTTTTTTAATTTTTCCATCGAGACAACGATCTACAGTGAGATCCGTTATAACCAGACGCGATAAAGTGCACGCGTACCGAGCGAAAATTCAAAGTCGATTTTCTCGAAAACAAAGCCTCAAACGAAAAATTGTTATTCTATATTTTCGACTTCTTTTTTCACGTAGAATCACCCCCTTTCCGCTTGTACCACCAATTACCAACCACCCTGTATATTATGCTATACGTCATATATTCCGCAAAGCATCCACTCAAGTATTCAACGTGGCCTATCCTGGCACGTCGGCCGATAACTCACTGCCTCGTTTCTTAAACCTCTCGTAGAACACGCCCTACGTTTCTTGCATACCTTCGTTTCTCCCTTCTTGCTTGATATTGCTGGCAAATGTGTCTACAGTTTCCACCATCGATTTAGGCGGAGCACCCAAACGCAGCCTGTTTCTATATATCAATTTATCAGCCACCGCCCTTCTAAACTGCAGCAACGTAATCTTCGTTCCCGTGTGGATTCTATGCAACAAATACGCATTGTTCATAATAACGTGGAAAATGTGTAAGCCAGCTTTCACGTACCATTGGATCTTCTTTCTGTCCCATACGTAGTACGCTACGAAACGATCCGCGTGATCAATTCTCTTCCTATAAAGATTATACTTGTCTATAATCTTCGACTTTTTCACTTTACTATCAAATCTAGTTTTTACCCTGACGAGATCCTCTCTGTATTCGGACGAGAGACTATCAGTTCCTCGCGCTCGTAGCGCTGTTTCAACAAACATA
Organism: Bombus bifarius; assembly: GCF_011952205.1. Lineage (NCBI taxonomy): Eukaryota > Metazoa > Arthropoda > Insecta > Hymenoptera > Apidae > Bombus > Bombus bifarius. The sequence goes on from NW_022884651.1 coordinate 206,715, forward strand.
CGTCTTCCAGAGAACGGCGTGCTCCTCTTTCTTACAATTTTCTCGATCACATCCAGAGGATTAATTTTCCTGTCTGACCTTAGAGTACCCGTCGAGTAAGTTTTGTCGTACGACAATCGCGTCACCAAAGGTACGGTTATGTTTACATTGTAAAAGAAAACCGAGTGTAAAAATATCCTTCAGCAAAGAGAAATTACCAAGGTACTTAGAAGGGAGGATGAAGTGGAAGTGCCAGAAGAATACTGGCAAGATTCAGATGCGGAAACGAGACCAAAGCAAGGGAATACTGGAAAGAAGAGGGGGGAAAAAGGTGCAGACTATGCAGAAGGAAAGAAGAAGACCTAAGACGTGTAATAGAAGAATGTGAAATAACGGGAGGACCAAAAGACATAGGATAAACGCTAAACGAGACTGGAGAAGGTTTAACAGAACCGAAAGCAATAATAGAGAAGAGAAGCGCAAACGACAAGAAGGAGGCATAGCAAAGAGGCTAAAGACCAAAGTTGCAATAGCTTGTAGTCATTAGTTGATAATTTATAGTTCCTAATGCTTAGTTTTTAGAGGTAGAATAAGCAAGATAGTGCAATAGAATAGAGTGGAAAAGAGGGGAGATAGACGTATAAGAAGAGAATTAGATGTAAGAGATGTAAAACCGAAAGTTCGTCCAAGGCCGAAAGGCACGGACTAAACCCAAAATACCCAAAATATCAATTTCTACAATATATATTAAGAAATCATCGAAATTAGAAGTTAGACAGTGTTTCTACAGTTTCTACAGTGTTCCCGTAAGTCAAAAGTTCTAAAAGGCAACGAAGAAAACGCAAGAATCAGAGAGCAACATTCGGGTTATCTTGTTCTCCTTCTTAATGGGTGGTTCTAAGTTTTTACAGAGGTTTGAGAGAAAAGAGGGTAAATTTCGCGAAGAATGTTCGTCGAAGATTTCTCACATCCACGATGTAGGTCGTAGAAAATGCTACAACTTGTAATTTAACTTTTTTCTTCTGTCTTATACAGTTTCTAAGATATTCACGATAATACGGAACGTCAAGATTTCTTTGGGGGAATGTTTCCATCCCCAAGGACCGTTTTTCAGCTAGAGAAAAGATCGTTTCGCTATTAACATCGCACGAACTACGTTCGTGCAAAGTTTCAAGCGTTTTTGAATTTTCGTGTTGCCAAAATTCCCTCGTGAGATACAAAAACAAGCGTAATTGACCTTTACGATACGCTACGATATTCGACAACAGCAACGAAAGTTTTTATCTATTGGTAAAATTAACAGGAGCGATGTGCTTTGTGACTGGATAACAGTGCAAAGTATTTGTCGATTCGCATAATGAGAGACGGCTACTAAAAGCAGAGCGTCTTAACTCGAAAGAGAAGCGAAGAAGCTTTCAAATAGAAAAAAATCACTCGACTGAAGTTTTTTTAAAAGAAAAGAAAGGCTTGCTGTAGCCTCGGAATAACAAAGTCTGTGGATCGGTCTTTCAGCTGTAAATATTTTCACTAGGAACTTTCGACGTATTTCTCTGGGAATCACGTTTTCGTAAATTAGTGAGCAGGATAACTGGGAAACTGATCGGCTGATCAATTTTCAACAAAGTCCACTCGAATCGTTATAAATTTTGTCCAAAACTTTTACTTTAGTTTTTATTCAGAATATCTTCTCCAACAACGTAGCTTGTTAACTTACCCATCGGAGAAATTTATTCTTCTCTCAAACTCTGGAACTTTTAGAACTTCTATAATTTTTCATGGTTTTTTGAAAACGGTATAATCCCTCTGCGAATTGTCAAACTTTCGGAAACTTTTTTGCTTTCAAACGACTGTGATAGATGTTAGACTGTACATCGATAACGTTGTTACATCGTCGCAGAGATTCACAAGATTTCAACACTGTTCGATAAAGAAGAAAGAGGATCAAAAGAAAGGACTCTTTTTCGTAATATTCGTAATATAGTTAAACGATTCGTCTAATTAGTTTCGAGTAGAATCGCAATTTTATATATCTGAAATATAAAAATATGAATTTGTCAATGTTTTTATCTTCTGAGACAGACATACACTTTTCCCACCCCATAAGGATTGAATTTCGAGAAACGCTGAAACACGCGTTTGTTTATTTTCAATGCGTAGTTCGTACGTCGAATTTCGCGTCTTTAATTTTACTGCATATAGAGATAGGATTATCGTAGAATAAAATGTACGTCTTTTATATTTTTATAATTATATACTTACGTCATAAGAGAAATATACTGTTTCGTCCAAGATCTGCTAGTATGGACTCTTCAGTAAGGCTCACCTAACAGACCTATACCTTAGACACAATGAGAGAAGAGAGAAAGTGAGTGTTTCGAAGAGAAATATACTGTTTAAACTTTACGTTTCAGGACACAGCGTTTTGGGCTGGTTTTTTAGTAAACAGATCACTTTTGCACTACAAATATGGGATATATATGTCGGGTTAGCGTTAGGTTTATGGGCGTGTAACGAATCTTCATTCGGACTAGCCATCGTTGTCGTACAATAGAGATTATATCTCTAAATTTTAATAGAAAGTTTATGCATATTTTATATACTGCTAGCTTTATGACTTTGCTATTTCGCAAATCTTTCTTATAATCTGGAAAGTGTTCCGTGACTTGGAAAAGGTCAACAACCATCGATTTAATTACGTTCGTTTGCGTTTCGCGTTATTGTGTTTTCGCACCTTGTTACGATTGTCGTAAATAAGTTGTTTTTTGTTTCGCTGAGAGCGCGGATCATCTAAACACCGTACACAATCCTCCCTCGGTCAATCGATGCGGCACCCATTTCCTTCCTTTTGAATCTTTCTCGTCGCGTGTAACCAATTGGAAATGACGACTGGAATTATTGCAACTTGCATGGCACACTATCCGTCAGACCTAAGCACTAGATTCAGCTAGATATTTCTAACAAGTAATATTTACGTACATATAATATTATTATTTATGAATTATACTTATAATGAGTTAATAAGTTTATCAACTTATTATAAATAATTAGCCATGTCACTGCGCCACGCCAGAGAAACTTACACAAAATTCTCAATGCGAGAATTGATTGCAAAGTACTTGTAAATAAAAAAAGAAACTTGCATGGGAAAGTCTTTTTCCATCTGTCGTCGCCGTGTTTTCACGCAAAAAACCATCGCCAGTCTTTGTCTTCGATCATCTGAGATCATCCAGAGAAGAAGTTTTGCAGAACCTGTTCCCATAAGTTTTTTTTTTATATTTATTAAAATTTACAATCAATTCTCGCATTGAGAATTATTTCCCATAAGTTACGTCCAAAAATCGTAAAACTCTTTTTCCGTTGTTTATCTTAAAATTTTTAATTTAATTTAAAGAAACTCAAGACCCTCTTAACGTTTCAAGAAATATATTCATTAAAAAATCAACATGTACCCATCTGCCCAAGTTCCTCAAATATTATAAATAATAACTAATAAAATAAATAAAAAATAAATTTCACTTGAAACTTATTCTGATAAATTCACTAGATAACGAATTATTTCAGGTGGTAGTTTTTATTGACTGACTATATGTGTATAATAATTACGATATTTATAAAAGACAAAATCACACACAATCGGAATCTGATTTCTGCCCGTAATTTTGCAATCAAACTACAACTTGTAAATTAAAAATAACCGAGTGTCCCGATACTTTTAAACGGAAGTGCTACTTTTAACTTGAACTAATAAAAAGAAGCAAAAATTTATAAAAGTTATTATACATTCGAGGCTTTTTTACTCGTGACTAGTTTTTCTTCAGATTTTCTGTGCAGAAATTTTACTTTAGAATTTTCACAATCAAAGTGCATTCCACTTCTTGAATGAAAGTAGCCGGTAAAGTTCGCGAGGAAAATCCCGAACGCTATTCTGCATTCACCCAATTTCCCTCGACTCCTTCCTGTTTCGCTCCTTTTCCCTTATACATAAAAGTTTGAGAGTTGAAATGTATGTACAATCTTCTGCTCCGCCTGATACAATCGAAATCGCTAATGCAACATACTAATTTGCAATATAAACAGGATGATTTAAAATCGTAGCTATGCTACTGCAGTAAAACATCTGTTGCACGAGTTAATTGGGGACGAAGGTGTTGGAATAAGCTAATTACGAGCATAATAAGATACGGCATAAACATATAGATAGAAAATAAATAAGAAGATGCAATAGAACAAACAGTGTATATAATAGAACAGAAAGTGTTTAGTGTCGATATTTCTATGGAATATGTAAGAAATAAAATAAATATTGCTTTGTAGGCATTACGTTGTTAATTAATTTATAGCACAGGGTTGTATATATGGAAGGATATTGAAATAAGAATAACACTAAACAGTGGAACATGGTTTATTGTTGATATTAATAACAATTGATGGTGTTACAAGTTAATACGTAATTACCAATATTAATGTTGTTTCGTTGAAGCTAGTTGTACGAGCAATAAACAGTGAGTAAGTCTAACATATCTAACTTTTAATTATAATATACCGTAATAAAATAATACGGGAGACTACAAATAAAAGTTCTTGTGTAACATCCCTCATACGATAGAACGTTTTAAAGTACAATAACTAACTACTACGAATTACCGGAATGTGATATATGACGAGGAAATAACATCACAACATGAAAGAAGTATTAAAAGAAGAAAGATTGAGACTGTTACATATTTCAACGAAACTTCACGTTATGATGAGAAAACAGAGATATTTGTATTTTATAAAATTTACAAAATTCCAAGCACTTCGTGTGGCTGCTACAGCTTTTGGAAAAGAAAAATTAAGTTGTCAAAATAATAAGAACAAATTAGCTATTTAAAAGGAAAACGAAGCAAGATAAAAATAAAATACAAGTTATGTATAAGTTGATAAGATTAAAAATTATATTATACGCGAGATTAACTGCAATATTAATTCAACATACATATCAAGAGAACAATTTCTAAATTGTAAAAAACGCAGAAGAATAAAAATAAAATAGAAGCTATGTATAAGTTGATAAGATTAAAAATTATATTATACGCGAGATTAACTGTAATATTAATTCAACATACATATCAAGTGAACAATTTCTAAATTCTTTCTCTCTTTTCATAACTTACTATACTTTTTCCATATATTTTCCGTGTTATAAGTCGAAGATACAAATCTATGGAATCACGTAAGACGTTAAAAGCTACCTGCAAAGAACAACGAGAAATCTTTTTTTACAAGTTAGTAACAGCAAGGAGACAAAATTTATTACCTCTTCGTCTAGTTTTATATCTTCAGATGCACGCAGAACTATTACACTGCCATTGTCCGTTAAATATATTGGTACCCATGCTGATATCCACAATATATTATCCTGTAAGAGATTAATAAAAATTTATTCAACCAACAACATTTCACATATTGTGCTATATATTTTATAAAATCGTAAATGAATGTTTTTGTGCATTTGTAATCGTTAAACCGTATAGAACCGTTTAGTTACTTGACGAACTCTTTGTATTCAGATTCTCTTGGTATTACTAAAAATTCTCAACGCGAGAATTGATTGTAATTTTAATAAATAAAAAAAAAAAAAAAAAAGAAAAAAGATTCTCTCGGTATGAGCGCTGTGTCCAATTGAAAGCGTTCAGATGCGGACGTCTGATCTTTCCGGGACTCTACTACTGTGTATCTGATACAAACGTCTGATCTGTACAGGATTTCTCTACTGTGAATCTGTGCATCTGACATAGCGCCCGCGATTTATTTATTAGATACAATATACAATACAATATATAATCGTTCAAAATACCTGAATACTTACGAGCAGTGGTGTATATGTACAGGTGAAATCATGCAAATAGTAGACATAATATTATAATTAATATCTTGTTGGTCCTATGTAATCATGGATAATATCGCGCTGTTCTCTTAACATTACATTAAAAAGATTGAAGATTCTATAGTTTATGATATAATTTTATTCCAAAATTTCCATAAGTTAGATGATTTAATCTTTTCAATTCCTTTTAGAAATACATACATAATAATCGTACTGAAATGTAGAGACAACTAATTTTGCGACACACGTTTTTACTCTCTAAAGTCAGAGACAAAATTAAATACATGTCCTACTGGACAAATTGTAAAATCCAAATAAATAAATAAATAAATAAAAAAAATTAAATAGCCGTATGAAAATTTTCGTAACTGACATGTCCATCTAATTAAAAAAGTTAGAAATAAGGGAAATATCGAATATGTAAATAGCAAAGTTTTAAACGAAAATAAAATATTTAATGGAATAAATTCCAAATTAGAAGAATCAAAGAACATACAATTATAAACATGATATAACAACTTCTTATTTAAAAATGAAAAATTTATAGTAATATTAATAATAAATAATCTTGCAATTGAAGATATGTGTATGTTAAAAATGAATTCCTGTGTGCCGTGAGGTCCCTCCCATCTTGCTTATCAGAATACGTCACTGCCTCCTCCATCTCGTAGCCAGATCCTATAAACAAAGTCTCTATTCTTTTTCTTTGTCAATGCAACGTCGGGTAGCTTGGCGTCAGCCTATCTCTCTACCAATCTATCTCTCGCCAAACTGTTTCACTCTAAACAGGTGATCGATACCTCATACCTCGTTTCACGACTTCCAGTCACCGGCTATCGACTTTCCAAATATTTGCTCAAGCATCCTGCCAATCCATAAATTATCATAAAGCTAAATAACGGCGTGGCACGAAATTGCATCGCCGCTAACACGTATACGTGTGTGTGCACGTATAGTTTATTGTAACGAGGCTCGTAGCTTAGTACAATCTTTGTTTATTAGTATAATCTATATTTTTCATTTCTTTATTTGTTTCTTTATACGATATAAAAGCCACACTTCAGGAGAACACGAATTTTGAGAAAAGTTTGAGCTTGTGTAACTTTGTGCTATCAGTAAGCTCTTTGTGCTATGTAATCATCAGTAAGCTCTTCGTGTCTCCCAAGAGGGAACAGCCGAGTAATATCAGAGATTAAGTAATAGAAAATTCTAATAACTTCATTTGGCGACTTAACACGTTGACTGCCACGCGTATTTTCAAAGAAATCCCCATCAGGCCACGCGTGCAGCAGTACCAAGCGTTCTCTGCTAGGTGCTCCCATCGATATTTTAGCAATGCGAATCGCTCAAGCGGTGGTCTCGAGAATGATCTCTCGTTTCGTTTGTTCGCAACATTAAAACCACTAGCTGTTGTTGAATATAACGAAGGAAAGCGTGGTATAGATTATTCCGACCAAATGGTTTCTTATGCCACCACAATTAGAAAAGGAATCGAATGGTACAGAAAACTTGGCGTTCAATTCCTTCTGGGAATTTCTGTTGTAAACGCTTTGACGGTTTACAAAATCGCAACAAGAAAAATATAAATATTAGAATATTTAGACAATTATTAGTTGGAAAATTATTAGGGTCGTCTGAAAATACAAAAGATCCTTGTCTTCGACGGAGTCGGCATAATATCGCCATTCGGAAAAACGATGCCGGAAGAAGCATTAGACGCGCGTGCAAACTGTGTTATGCGAATAAAAGACGTCGAATGGAGCGAACAAAGGCAGAAAAGAATTTGAAGAAAACAACAACTTATTGTCCAAATTGTCCTGACCAACCTCACCTATGTATAGAATGCTTTAAAGTTTTACATTCTAAATCATTTTTTTAATAAACCATTTTCGTATTTTTATTTTATAACAATTCAACAGTTTTATTATTATGGAATATCTTCTCAAATACCTACGACGATCCTTCGCAAGTAGTCAAATAAGCGACACCCGAATATGGGTTACGCGGCTCGACCAGAAACTTCGCTGGCATCTGAATACGGGTGTCGTAGCAGTCAACGTGTTAATATGGATTAATTAATATTAATAATTGTATAAAATTCTATTAATAATTATTGAATATTTATCAATATCGACAACTTTTATATATATAATATAATAGCACGTATTTCTATGATCTATTACTGTGGTATTAATTTCGCATATAAATTTATAATACAATCTCTAATGATGAGAAATTATGTATATCGAAATGAAAGCAAATTATGTAGATACTATTTGATTTAATATCAATATAAAAGCATCAAACGCATGCGATATGCATTCTACCCGTATGAAATTTACATGATGGCGTGTGCAATTCTGCGTAGGAATAATCGTCGAGCACGTTAACTACGGTGTACCATGGACAGTGGCTAGTCGGTTGAAACCATGCGTCCTATTGATTTTTCAAGTACCGCTAACCGATCAATATTTATGCTATCCGGTGCGACGCTCTTCGACACGTATCAAACGCAAAGTCATTTCCCTGTCCATAACCAACCGAATTAAAGAATCATTATTGAATGACGAAACACCACGAACGTCGGTTTTATAGCGCAAATGGTCTAACCGCGTTCTCGATAGGAGACATGAAAATCGGTATTTTTCATTTTATACACATGATAATCAAACAGCCAAAAGATTCTACCAAATGTCCAAATCGGACAAATTGTGAATGTAAACAACTAAATAAAAAAAAAATTTTATGTCACCTCGATTCCGTATAACGATAATTTGCTTCAGCATCTCGGCTTCTCACATTTTAACGTTGTTGTCTCATAACGTTCCACTTCTGTATAAATAAATAAAATGGTAATATAACTTGACAGACACGTTCGTCAAAATTTAAACAGAGACGAGGCTTTAGTTTCACGAAGAGCGCTGGTTATTCTCTATACACTGGCCAAGGGTGTTCTCGGATTCATAAAATGCGAGGACACGCACTGAATCATGCGGGACTCGCACACATTTTCGAGCAAACTACATATTACCTCGTCTGCTAATTTGATGAAGTTGATGCTACTCAAACTTTTGACGGTTAATATACATGTATTATATAAACGAATTCTCGACCGTATGTGTGTGTGTGCATACGTGTATGATGCACGAGAAATGTTTCCTTCTGTTTTAACTATGAAATATTTTGCTTATTTCTTAATTAATTCTAAATCTAAATATTATAGTATCGTGGACGAAAGGCCTGAGAGGTATCGGGTTAACTATAAACAATGTCACCAGAAAGCCGAAGTGCCAACAGGCCCAACAATGTATCGTCTGTCCTTCAATCGAATAGTTTCGCAGAAAAGGCCTGCGTGACCCTGGCCACGAACGGTTGCGGAACACGTGCGTGATGGGGCTGAGACAAAAGACAAAGGGATGCTAAGGGACAAAGACGAGTCTATGGCCAGTGTTAGTTGAGAAGTCAGAGAGTGTGAGTTGAGAAGCCAAAGAGTGTGAATCGGGAGATATTGTTGCTAGTGTCATGACCGGCACACTTTAAAACCGATGGTCTGATGACGGACACTCACCAGATGGCAAGGGACTGCACGCGGCAGCAGCAGGTCCAGGGCCCAGACCCAACACCCGGGGGTCCTCTCCACTTCATAAGATAACCACTTGTGTAGAGATGCGACCGAGTTGTAAGAGCTTCAGTCTTGGAAGGTCACGGCTGTAGTTCGGAAGTAAACTGTCGTTAGCGTAAACAAAGTGTTAGGAAATAAATTCTCTCTTTTGTATCTTCATCTTCGATTTCTTTTTTTTTTATTTTACGTGCCCTTTTTGGCGATCCTGCCAGGATACTGAAAAATGTTTGTTCAGAAACCAAAAGACATTCATCATCTACGGAAGATAGAATTATTTGGGACTACAGTCATCCGCAACAACGAAGAAACTATCACAAAGCAAGTGGTGTGACGATAAAAGGTAAACTGGATTCCTTTGTACGTTACGGTGAAAGGAAACCTAGCTTCAGCAGTAGTAAGACTCGTCTTCGTCCGAAAATAACAAAATCAGCGCAGCAATGCCTAAGACAAACGAACCTCAAACCTCTACCTCAACTGGCCCAATGTTGCGAGCAATATTGGACAGTATCCAAAAACAGAATGAGAATATCCCGTTTACGAGAGGATATGTTACGTTTGCCTATGCAAAGTGACGAAGAGGATAGACACAGAGCAGCAGAAATCGAGGGTCTTGGAAAGTCACAGCTGCAGTTCGGAAGTAAACTGTCGTTAGCGTAAACAAAGTGTTAGGAAATAAATTCTCTCCTTTTTATTTTCATCTTCGATTTCTTTTTTTTATTTTACGTGTCATTGTCCAGAGAGTGTGGTCCGCGTGAGAGAGAGAGAGAGAGAGAGAGAGAGAGAGTAACGTCAATTCATATCAGAGACCAGGTTACACACCGTGGGCAGGATGGCGCCCAGATGTCTGCACATCCTTGGCGCGTACCCTCAATAGTCTTAAGGACCCACCATGGATTTTAGCGTTTTCATAGTTAAGATCCTTCAGTAACCTCCTTCACACCAAACAAGTGTCTTTTATTTTAAGTGCCCCTTTACATTTATTGTTTACTACGGGAAAGTTGGTTTTTCTCACGTTCGGTATCTTGCGTTAGCAACTTTCTCTCGAGGGCGGCTAAAACCCTTCCTGGCTCAGCAACCGTCTTATTGTCCAATCGCAGACGGTGTCTACTGCCCCCACTTCCTTAACCAAAATTGTCATCAACAAATCCGACAGTCCCGTGTCCTTAGACACACCTATCCCTAGCTTTCCTCAGACACAGTATCGTCAGTAAGACTCACTTATTCTATATCCTTAGAATAGTCAACATATCTTTACCGGTCTCTACCCTTATAACAGTCGCGTACTTAACGTATCATTGTAACTAAGTTTTACATAACGTAGTTGGTGATTTATGTTAATTCAGTGTGTGTTCCAGTTTGATTGCTGAATTTGTAATAAAGTGTAATTAAAACAAAATTAATAGTTGTGTTACGACTCGACTATCTTTATTTTATCAGCCAACCCTCAAGTTTACGTGACAGATCCGTGGTGACGAGAGTTGCAGATTAACTATCTAGTTGTCTTAATTATAATACGTTATTGTGATTAGTTCACGTTAAACAACCATCGTTTCCTGTTTAACCAACATCTGTTTCATCCATTTGTAAAATATTATTTTAAATAAAATAATTGTAGTAAAGATACTGCAATATATATGCGATAGTTACAGTAGTTCATAAAGTTTAGTGTTTAGATTTAGAATTCTAATGTAATATGTAGTATAAAGACAAGTAGTATACTGCTAGTAGTCTGCTTATTTTTACCTTCGACTGTATATAAGGATATTCTTTGAATTCTCTGCAGTTTACCTATTATCCGCAAAGTAATACGTACATGGTTCAATTAATTAATATTTTTTATGCAACATAACAGCTATGCTTCCTTTCGAAGAATTTTTATCTCGCTTAATTGCAGGAGAATAATGCGACATTTGATTAATTTCTCAGATTAATCGATCGGCTGGAACATCGAGGATAATCGGGATATAAATGAGAAACACTTTTCGCTACACGATGATATATTCCTCGTTTCCTTTCGCAGGGCTTCGTATTTTATTTTTCGTATTGGTAGCAAATGAACCGGACAGCCAACTGAAAGAGCACTCCAATCGCTCTCATCGCCTCGGGGCGATGGTTCTGTCTGCAACTTGGTTCAAGTTTAATTGAGCTTGAAAGTTTTCGACTTGTTGTCTGAATTCACCTCCACGCGCCTACCACTTTTATCATTCGCCCCCTGAACGACATTTTTTGACGTCGAGAACGATCTCCGTATTCAATGTACCATACACAAAATTAATTCCGAACAACGAACGCCTATCTTCATTTTTCAGTGCATGTCAAAATGATGAAACGAACTATCGTTTGTCGTATGTGGTAATTTTTTTCATTTAATTTTCTAATTACACTGCCGGTCATAATTAGACTGCGAATGTTTATGCATTTTGGGGAAATTAAAAGTTCCAAGAATCTACAGACTATGTATAATATGCAAAAATATATAGAATATTTAAGGTAGAGCACTTGCTATGACATTTAGCAAACGAATTTCTATTTAAATTTCATTTTTTAATTATGTCGATAAAAATTAGAAATCTATTTAAATATCTAATATGATTTGATGACACTTGCTATGGTATTTAGCAAACAAATTTCTATTTAAACTTCATTTTTTAATTATGTCGATAAAAATTAGAAATCTATTTATAAATTTAATATAATTTAATGACACTTGCTATGATATTTAGCAAACAAATTTCTATTTAAATTTATTTTTTTAATTATGTCGATAAAAATTAGAAATCTATTTATAAATTTAATATGATTTGTTGACACTTGCTATGGTATTTAGCAAGGAAATTTCTATTTAAATTTCTTTTTTTTAATTATGTCGATAAAAATTAGAAATCTATTTATAAACCTAATATAACATTTCATTTGTGTTCTACGTGTCTTATAATGCCCTTTTTAGTTCCTTTATTAAATGTTTGTAATTCTTTAATACAGCTTTTTACTATAATTTTTTGAGAGTTTTGTTTAAAATATCGTGAAGATTCATTTATTATTTATTTATTATTTCTGTTTCATATATATGTTCTAGTAATATATGTGTTTCATTACTCTCGCGTTTGGTTATATTACGTGCTTGTTTCTATCAAATAGTGTTAATTATAATGAATGATCAAAATAAAATGCAGTAATATAACTTGAAAATCGGAGTAGCATAATTAATTTCTAAATCAAGTTACAGCTTCATAAATTATTATTTCTATTTTAAAATTGTACTTTTCAGTCGTTATTACCATATTGTTGACTGGAAACAGAATATACATATAAAGATTTATTAAGACATATTAAGATTAGTTTCTTAACAATATAACATATTAAGATTTATTAAGACATTTATAGCATAAAATAATAGAAAATTGGCGGTACAAATACATTCTTTATAAAAGTATTCTTAAACTTCTACGTCGCTCCAATAGTGTATTACGTTTATGTTTACATTAGTCAGGTGTAGCTTGATTTCGAGCGGGAGAGACAAGTAACGGTATTTCAATTGCTACAAACTTGATGTGTAAACAGAAGCGTCAGAGAGCGGCGTAGAACAGCAGTGGAACGAAGTGCAATTCATTACAGAACCGACAATGCTGTATATTTCATTACAAAACAGGTAATACTTTGAAAATTTAAAGAGAAAATTGCTTTCGGTTCTCATTTTTATTTATATTATATAATTAAATACGACATATTAATAAAGTTCATTTAAGTGCTACTGGTATGAACGTGGTTCCATTTTTCATTTTTGCAAGTGAACAAACAATTAAATAATGAAACAACGCGTAGTAAAAATATATATTAATTGCATTAAAATATATTATAATTGAATTATTATAATTGATATATTGAAAATATATATAATAATTGTATGAAAATATACAAGATAGCAATTAGTGTAATATTATTCGGAAATCTTAACAATTAATGAATTCATCTATTATTATTTTATTTATTATTTATTATTGCTTAGTCCGTGCCTTTCGGTTTTCGACGAACTTTCGGTTTCACATCTCTTATGTCTATTTCTCTTCTTATGTGTCTACCTCGCCTCTTTTCCACTCTATTCTATTGCACTCCCTTAATTATTCCATCTCTAAAAACTAAAACTATAAACTATAAACTACAAATTAACAACTAATGACTAAAAACTATTGCGACTTTGGTCTTTAGCCTCCTTGCTGTGCCTCCTCCTTGTCGTTTGCCCTTCTCTTCCCTATTATTGCTCTCAGTTCTGTTAAACTAATTACTGAAAATTCTCAATGCGAGAATTCATTGTAAATATTAATAAATAAAAAAGAAAGTTCTGTTAAACCTTCACCAGTCTCAATTAGCGTGTTTCCTATGTCCTTTGGTCCTCCCTTTATTTCACATTCTTCTATCACATGTCTCGGGTCTTCTTCTTTCCTTCTACATATGATAGTCTGCATCGAATTCATCTATTCTTGGTATAATATAATACAACTTTATATAAATATAATATGAACATAATATAGCTTTAATATCGCAAACAGGACATTTCTAAAACGAAGAGAATGTTATCCTTTATCGATGTTACGATATTGGATAGAAAAGATTATACATGTATTGCTATATAAAAAAATGAAAGTTTTTGATCCAACATTTTTTTTGTGCCAATTTTTTGTGTGCCAGTTTATTGCCTCTTCACCACTGGCTAACTGTTGCTCAGAATATATTTTTTTTGTCGGATTATCGGACATGTCCAAAAAACTGTAGCGACTATTATATTGCATATATACATATATACCTTGTATAAAGTGGAGCTATTGTTTACCTTGGAACATGAAATACCTACGAATACGGAAAAAGTCTATTTTTGTTTTCGTTTATTACAGAGAATGTCATGGTCAAATTATATGCATACAAAAAGGGTCAATAAGAAATACAGTCTAAAATATTATTAAGTTACTACTAAGTGTTACAAAATTTAATATGTTTGAATCTAATTAATTAATATGTAAATTTTACACTGGATACGATGGAGTGCAAACATTTTCTGTAGTCATATATGTACAGAGTGAGTCAATAAGAATCTATCCATCTAAAATAAATCGTTATTGGTCTTATCAAAAAATCGTCTTAAATGAATTTTGTTGCGTTTCAAGGGACTCGTCGGATGCATACAATTTTATTTTCCGAGATACCAGGCCGATCTTGAGCTTTTTAAATGGCTTGGTTTGGTTATTTAAATTTTTCATAATATTAGTCGATCTAACTGAAACAGATTAAAGTTAAAATACCCACCTAACTGATAGCCTTTCGATATAAATAGATTAATAGCTTTTTGTAGAGAATATATGGCTGATTAATATCATAAAAAATAGACAAAACGTAAGGTAGCAGAAAATAAGAAAAGTATCCTTTGAAATGCAACGTAACTCAGTTAAGAAGTTTCTCGATGAAAACAATACGTAAGGAGTTAAGATATTTACACGCCAATGTACCTATTGTAGAGTTTACATATTAATTAATTAAATTCAAACATATTAAATATACTTTCATGTTTTTATTTTTTTTTTATTTAGTTGTTTACATTCACAATTTGTCCGATTTGGACATTTGGTAGAATTTTTTGGTATACTTTCATGTGACTAGAAAAATTTGATATCGTGGAAATGAAATATGGAACTTGCTATAGGAGCGTTTAGTTAGAAAATAAGAGTACGTACTGTTATGAATATTTTCTACAGTCACCGTATGTAATTTACATGTTTACTCGATTTTGCTTAAGGGGGGGTAAGGTTAATTCGTACAAAAATAAGGCATGTTTTTGTGAATTATTTGTGACGACACAGTTAAAATCTCTTTATTAAAACCAATAGTACATTAAAGTATGATATTCGAAGAATATTGTATAAAATTTTCACGGAGAAATATTAAAAAATACGGCAGTGGCAGTAATTATTCGGACGTGTCTCGGAAAATTGCGGTGCCCCTGATAACTTGGTGGTGGATCATCTGAAATCAAAAAGCAAAATTCATTCGTTAGGTAATAGTTTCCCACGGGTAACGCTGGGAGGGTTTTTCGAAATTTCAATTTTTCACTTTTTTGGAACACCCCGAAGGGATAAATTAGCCGACTTTGCGAAAATTTGCGGCTAATTTTCGTTTCTACTGGCGATATATCTGTTACCTTCAAAGTCATCATATTTTACGTTTTATTAACCAGAAATAAAAGCAATCTAACGTTTCAACATTTTTCTTTACCCATTCATATATCATGTGATCTCACAAATAACTCTGATTTCGATTCTCAGAATGTTATGTATTGAAGTAAAGTACGTACATGCAAACTCCTTAGAGTTCAAGTGTGATAGGGGCTTTCCCTGTTTCATGGATAGCACGACTTTCTTTGTTTCACGGACAGAACGACTTTCTTCGTTTTACGAACAGCCATTTTGAGAGACACTCGTTTCCCAAACGAACGGACAGAGAGTAACATCAGAGATTTTTTTTTTTATTATTTATTTATTTACATTTTACAATTTGTCCAGTAGGACATTTGGTACAATATTATAGCTTAGTGATATAGCAATATAGCATGTGGATGGCTACCACCAGTGGGATACCATCTTCGAATGACATCAGAGATAGACAAGACCACAGAAGAAAGACTAATTATTTAGAACATTTGAAGATTGACGGAGAAAGATCGGTAGCTCAGGACGTTGAAAATCGATTGTCGATTTTCAGACTTCAGAATCGATCAGCTGAATTACCACGCGATTAACGATCTTACATATGTATTATTATATTGGGGAAACAGAAGTAAATACTGTTTTCGGTGTCAATTGGAGAATAAAAGTTTCAGTGCATCGTAACAGCACCGAAGAGAGTAAACACGTCTAGACGCATGCGGACAGTGTATTGATTACTAACCAAAGTAAGAGTACAAAAACCAAAAACGCTAGGAAACGATCAGCAGAAAACGTGTAAAAATTCACATAATAATAATAATTTATTATGTGCTTTAAGCTCGTAGCCTGTTACAGAGAGCTTGTTGGGTTCTTATTTCTAATTTCTTACGCTATATCGTATTCTATTCTCAATGCGAGAATCGATTGTAATTTTAATAAATATTAAAGAAAAAAAGTAAGAGTACAAAAATCAAAAACGCTAGGAAACGATCAGCAGAAAACGTGTAAAAATTCACATAATAATAATAATTTATTATGTGCTTTAAGCTCGTAGCCTGTTACAGAGAGCTTGTTGGGTTCTTATTTCTAATTTCTTACGCTATATCGTATTCTATTCTCAATGCGAGAATCGATTGTAATTTTAATAAATATTAAAAAAAAAAGTAAGAGTACAAAAATCAAAAACGCTAGGAAACGATCAGCAGAAAACGTGTAAAAATTCACATAATAATAATAATTTATTATAGCCTGTACAGAGAGCTTGTTGGGTTCTTATTTCTAATTTCTTACGCTATAACGTATTCTATTCTCAATGCGAGAATCGATTGTAATTTTAATAAATATTAAAAAAAAAAGTAAGAGTACAAAAATCAAAAACGCTAGGAAACGATCAGCAGAAAACGTGTAAAAATTCACATAATAATAATAATTTATTATGTGCTTTAAACTCGTAGCCTGTTACAGAGAGCTTGTTGGGTTCTTATTTCTAATTTCTTACGCTATATTATATTCTTTTCTCAATGCGAGAATTGATTGTAATTTTAATAAATATTAAAAAAAAAAATATTATATTCTTACATTGATCTCTTGTTTTCTGTATTTTATCGCTCTTTTATTGTGTTACATTATACCGCTTGATTTTTCCTTGTAAAAATTCACACAGTTAATTTTCCAATCTATAACGGACAATGTTTTACACAAGGAAACTTTGCTGGCGGGTGAAAACACATAAAAGGTAGTACATAAATTGGGAACGTATGTTTTATTGAGATGTTATTTGTTTAAATGTTTTCTTCTGAGATTTTAAAAGGACGCGTAATGAATACAGCATCGACAACAAAGGAACACGCGAAATAAAATATTCGCAGTATATGCAATTCTATGAATCTACAGATTTATACAAATTCGTACAAAAAGAGAAAGGATGGTAACAGAAATTGACGTATGAATAAATTTAACAAACCTAGGAAACACAATAACGAATACGATCTTTTGTCTTTGATGAAAATTATTTTTCATTTTTAACGAAGATGATTTTTTTATCTTTAATTAATGAATTTGATATTGCATATATTGTCGCATGCAACGTGGTGTGAGCTTTTTGGATGAAACTTGAGTACACTGCATAAAGAGTGTGTAGCAAACGATGTGTAAAAATTACACAAAAATGTATAATCGAAATTTTTATTTTTACTGGTTCTCAGTTTCAACTATTTGCGTTCATTATTCGTTGTTTGATTAATGCAGAACGCATAGTCGAACAAGATGTAATACAAATCTCTTGGAATTTTAAGATATCCTTTCCACCATAGTATTCTACGGTTATAGAGCTTTACAAAATATGCAAAAGAAAATTTCGATTTTTAGAAGCCGACACGGTCGCATACTCGCCTTTAATGCGAAAGTGGTGTAAATCTTAAAAGTTGATCACTTACACTCTATCAAATACTTTATCAAAATGTAGAAAAAAGTCGTAAAGGTCGTAAAGGGTCGACTGAAGGATTCTTACTTGCTCTTATCCGCGAGAAACTAAGGAAAATGTAGTATATCCTTATTACTGTCCTTACAAAATATAGTAACTACGAGACGTTGACAGTTAATTTGCAAAAAGCTATTTTTTCACTTGCTGTCCGAAGATTACGCGTAAAGTAATCGCAGTCAAGAGTCGATTGATAAGCGTTCAAAATTTATTTCCTATACATATCCACGAAGCGAGAGAAATTACGCTCAAGTAGCAATTCTCACGCGATCTTTAACTCGTCTCTGAATTATTCACTCAACTTTCTCGATGATTAAAACGGTCCTAATGAACATGTAAATTATTCCGACGTTCTGATATTTAACGAAATCCGCGCCTCGAGTATCTATGTTCGAAGGATATACAACAATACGATGTGCTAACCTCACAATTACACTGTGCATTTCTATGCGCCTGTAGGAAATTTGAAAGTGCAATAATACGCAGAATTTTTTTTTTTATTATTTAATTTATACTTTACAATTTGTCTAGCTGGACATTTGGTAAATTTTTCTAACTTAATATTACACAGAATGCACATAATATGAAACGATATACAGGGTGGTTGGTAACTGGTGGTACAAGCGGAAAGGGGGTGATTCTACGCGAAAAAAGAAGTCGAAAATATAGAATAAAAATTTTTGTTTTAATTTTTCCATCGAGACAACGATCTACAGTGAGATCCGTTATAACGAGACGTGATAAAGTGCACGCGTACCGACCGAAAATTCAAAGTCGATTTTCTCGAAAACAAAGCCTCGAACGAAAAATTGTTATTCTATATTTTCGACTTCTTTTTTCGCGTAGAATCACCCCCTTTCCTCTTCTATCACCAGTTACCAACCATCCTGTATAATAAGATATTCACAGTATAGTGTTTTCTGTAATATTTGATAGGTAAAGCAATTTTCTACCGAGCTTCCATTTTCCCAATTATGACTTCAAACACATAAATTTGCATGGAAATACACACAGATTATTCGGTAATATATGGTTCGTCAATTATTAATTATTAATATTAGACGTGATCGGTTGGCAGCAAACTATCCAAATCATATTCGCTCTAACGTGTTATCTGTATTTTTGTGCTGCGACCGCGATAATGATCAATTATTCAATCGCAGTGTCATAATCGTTTCATTCGGTCGTCTCTGCTTGCAAGAAAGACAACTGTTCGGGATTTGAAGTGGCCACCTGGTAATTACCACGACGCTTTATGTGAACCAGATGCGATCCTCGGGCAGGACGACCGTCAAGGGTCTACGCTATCCTAGTGCGGACCCATCATAAACAGTGGCCCTATTGTACAGTCAAGATACTTTAGGACCTGACGAAAAGACCCATAAGGCACGAAACTTCTTTATTTTATGGTACATCTCAGGAAGATCGGACACGTGGGTTTCCGCAAGTGTAAGGTCACCCGCACGCGAGCCTTCATGAAGGCAGCCAGCCCATCCTCAAACATACGTCTTTATCCAATGATCAGTTAGGAACAGACTTGAGACACACCCATCACGAACCTTCCTCTACGACAGCAACATCACCAAGAGACACTCTTGCACCAGTATTCCAAGAGTCAGCATGTAACCGTATTCAGTCAGTGACTATTATATTTAACAGGATAGCCAGTGAACTAAAGACACAGTAGTCCTCACTTAGTTTGGTTAAGTGCTACAACTAGTACAAATAAAGTGCCGTCTAAATCTAACACTCGAGTTATTTCATCTTCTCCACATTGAACGTTAAGTCATTCGAGGTACGCGATATCGACCGATCGGTTTGACCTGACCGGTTGTTCTTTAGTCGATAATACGCAACAACAACTAACCATTTTATACAGGGTGGTTGGTAACTGGTGGTACAAGAAAGGTGGGGGGAGGGGGGTGATTCTACGCGATAAAAGAAGTCGAAAATATAGAATAAAAAATATGGAATAAAAATTTATAGAATAAAAAAAAAAACGTCAGTCGAGACAACGATCTACAGTGAGATCCGTTATAACGAGACGCGATAAGGTGCACGCGTACCGACCGAAAATTCAAAGTCGATTTTCTCGAAAACAAAGCCTCGAATGAAAAATTGTTATTCTACATTTTCGACTTCTTTTTTCGCGTAGAATCACCCCCTTTCCGCTTGTACCACCAGTTACCAACCACCCTGTATAGCGCAGATATTGCGATTGCTATATACGTAAACCGTAAGACGATATTATTAAATTGTACGAAGTTTCAGCACTTAAATAAAATTACTCGATTATCCTTTATTTGTCGTTGTATGAAAAATATCCTCAGGATAAAATTAAGTTCTTTCGAAAGAATCTATTTTCTAGAATCTAATAAAAAAGAATTTTCTAGAATCTAATCTAGAAAAGATTTTCTAGAATCTAATAAAGAATCTAATAAAAAATTATTTTTTCTCTAATCGGTACAGATGTTAGGCGTATTAAGCGTAAGTGGCATCACGAAAACAGAAATGTTTTTTATCGAATATTTCTATTACGAGAAATTTGACAATTTGATAGAGGAGAACGAGAGAGAAAAATGTTTTCGTCGATCGTTGTTATTTCTACGTGTACGAACAACGGCATTCCCGTGTCAGGCTGGAATGTGTCACTAGCACATTCACGGAATTATTGCGGAATTATTGCGGATGATTGTTCTCCGATCGAGCCAATCTCGATGACCCGTTGCTACGGACAAATCAACGACAGAAAAATGTGCACACACACGAAGACGTATTATGATAAGTCTATTGAAGTATTTCGTATAATCCTGTTTCTCCCTTAAATCATTGTTCTTGAAAAATTCAATATTGTAACTTATTTCTTATCGAAATATTTGTGCGATGTTAAATTTTGCCATTGTTTAATTTTGCCATTGTTTAATTTTCCTTCTTTTCATACAACAGATTACGTTTATCAGGCAAATGAAATGTTTGTTTCTACTAATTAAAATAAATGTTGTAGTATGTTATTAAAAACCAATCGATTCAGTGACATTGTTATAAAGAAACATAGAGTGCAGTAATTTTTAGAATGTCACGATGAGGTATATTAATCTTTTAACCTACGATTTACGTTCGAGAATGACCGTAATATTTACGTTTGGCCCGATCATCGTACTACGGGCTATGCCCGTAGTTGTAGGTTAAAGGGTTAAGAAGAGTCACTGTAAGTAAATGCCCCGCTGGGGGTAGCCACCCACATGATAATCAAACAGCCAAAAAATTCTAACAAATGTCCAAATTGGACAAATTGTGAATGTAAACAACTAAATAAAAAAAAGCTGTAAATAAAAACAAAAAAATATAGCATTTTGAGGATTCTGATAGTGTATTGCTACGATTAGTCGAACATGAATACTTTCAATGTAGGAAACTTTTGATCAGTTTGGTAAATAGAACTTAATATTTTGTTACATGATAAAAGGGGTGCTTTAATGCAAAGCTTCAAATCAATTAAAATTCTGAAACAGTAGGAATAAAGCTGCAACTGTATTAAATTATACATACATGATTTTAAATAAGTACTCCTGTCCATGGATTTTTGGATTTCTTTAAAAAAATTTATTTCGCTTTGAGTCAAGTAATTCTTTGGATTAAAAAGAAAACTATCTTCTCTATACTGTGCAAAATGTCTTGCTGTTTGATATTTTGCTAATAGAAAAGAGTACATGCACAAGGCACTTTACTCCACTTTTTGCGACAGAATGTTTATTAGTAAATATTGTACCGCACATAATATTTAATACATTAAACTTATATCGAATATATCATTAATTTGTAATTTGCTTTATTTTATGTCTTTCGGCCTCAAAATGGAGAGTCGCATTTGTTGCTTGTGCAAATGCAATATATCGCTAATATATTATACCCATTTTTCATATTTATTTGTATATTGAACGTGCACAAACATCTACAGTTTATTTATAACCACATTCCAGCTTGGCCAATACACAAATTAACATCGGCGCAGTTCATCGTGAATACTCAAAGTCGATATATTAAATTTAATAGCACGTTACTCGTTATGCTAATTCGAAGGATATCGCATTTAGCTTGTCAACTTAATCAGTACCTGCAATTTTTCTAACTTCGATATTAAAAGTCTTCGAAGATAAGAAATAGATATTAACATAAATGCTGAAATACAAATACACAATGCCTATTTTTCTCATAAATCTACGAAGTGGAGTTTGATTGAAAGCGGATTTGTTGGTTTCGTCTGCGCCAACGAACGTATTATTCCACTCGCATAATAGATACATGTTTGTTGTCGCAGCAAACTCGATAGTTGCACGATGCCATAAATTAACCTCCAAGGATTAGAAACGATTATCCCGCAAAATACGAACGCGTTATCGCATACGGCTTCAGATGGCCAACTATTTCTATTTAAGCCAATTCTATTAAATGACGTACGACACTGACGCGCATCTGTTAATTACACGTATTTTCCATACAACTATCTCTATTTATGCCAATTCTCTTAAACGACATATGATATTGGTTATTCGGTAAATTCTAAACCTTGTCAAGCTCATGTTTTTGCTAATAATGAGAAACAACAGGAATTCCATCACGAATGGAATAATGACACTATCTGAGATGTAGTAAGAAGTTGTTGTCCTTGATGATTACAGCTGCTGGCTGAAGATGTAGAGTCGCTATAAACTACTGCTGCTTTCTTCTCATTTATGTGCAATGGAAGAAAAATCGGATTACAGGCGCCGGGATTCGAACCCGGGTCCCGAACGTTCGTAACCTAAGGCGCTAACCACTGCGCTACCGTCGTCCGGTACAAGTACAAGCTGCCACAACGAGTTATCAGTCCAAAGACGTTTATACAAAATCGTCGAACGTCTTCGTCAAGACAAATTGCAATTTTTAAAAGAGGAGATCTAAATAAAGAAAGAATATGTAAGAATGTAAAGCGCCGACACATAATATAACATGGCTACGTCGTATCGTCGCGTATCGATACCTTTGCCTAATACATCATGACAAAAATTCACCGTTTATTGTGAATATCAAAATGTATTTAAAATTGTATCTTGGGTTAAATAAACATCATTAAAAAAAAAAAAAGTGTCGAGTGCCGCCACATATCCAATGGCAGAGGATTGTTGTACAGGACGGTGTCTGTTCGCTGAAATTGTATTTTTGAAACGTGTTGGGATAAAGTTTGAGTCTTAAGACTTATCCGTCAATCCCATACTTAACATGGGAGATAAAATGTCATTTAGACGACGACGCAGGAGTAAAGTCACCCTTGTATTCATGTTCCGTTCTCCGAAAGTTTGCCGTCAGTTGTTCCAGGGCTGCAGGTAATTCTTTCAAGCAGCCAAGTCTGGAACAACTTCCATTCTCAAGAAAATTGATAAAACGTCGTCGATGAGCGGCGTCGACGCAACAGTAAGGTCAGCCTCGTATTCGTGTAATTTGCAAATTTTTGTTCTGCATTGTTCTACGGATGTAGGTACGTGTTTCAAAGGACGAACCCTTTACCGTGTATTATCGTCGTCAAAATGGAGAAAAATGTCCATGGTTCTATGGTTACTGTTTCTTCAGATTATTTCCTAAATTGAATACGATAATATAATATAATATAATAATACATTTTGGAACAGTATTTTGGAACAACATTTAGAACAATCTAGAACGACTTTTACGCGTTCGATTCTAAAAAAAAAAAAAAAAAAAATGGGGTCTTGTGAAGAATTCCACTCTTTGGCGATGTTTCTGTAACCTTTCGAGATGATTCATTATTTCTTTGCAACGAGGTAGAACAAGCGTTGAACGACTTGGAACAAGACAAAAAGATACGAGATTTAAAGAACCAAGAGCTAATCTCATACAGGCTACTTATTTGTATACATTCATACTCATACTACCATGTACTCATACTATTACTGATATACTCATGTATACTCATTTGTTCATGTTGAACTTGTGCATTAACTATTCTCTCATCGATTTCGATGATTTTTAAATATGTCGTAGAAATTGGCATTTTGAATAAATTTAAAATAATTAAATAAGTTAAATAAGAAATTAAATAAGTCCTCTGACGAAAACGTCGGATTCTCTTAATTTTCTGTTAATTAAGAACGTATCTTACGTTCAGTGTAAATAGTGTTAAATATCGACCGATGAAGCAAACCTGGACGAAATTTACATTTGAAATATTATTTTGTAAATAAGTACTTTAAATAATACTAATTGTCAACTTAATGATTAATATATTGTAATTAATATTCTTTTTTTTATTTGATCAAGCGAATGGATTTAAAGCTAAGCGAATATTTGTCAAAGTGATGGATTAGAACATTGTCCATTTTAGAAAGTCGTGGGAATTTAATGAAATGTCTAAATAAGAACAAATTTCACATATAATATGAGTTGTTTGCAACTTTGTTAAGAGATTACGACAAAAATACGAAATACCAGTTCCCGTGATTGATCGATGCATTTACTTAAATGAAGCAAACCAAGAATAAACCTAACATAATTATCGCTATTTTGTTTATCCACATAATCATGGTTTTTTTTGCATTGGATAAAGCTACAAAAAATGGGAATATAAATCAAGAAAAGGGTTTGAGAAAAAGTTTTAATGCCTGTTTCAAATTAAAATGTTTCGTCTATAATGTTATAATTAATCCTCGTTGTAACTAATTTTTAAAGTTCTTTTCTCTTGATATTTCAGTGGCTGGGTTTGGGTATCATGGCGGTAGGTGTATGGGCTTGGACCGAAAAGGACACATTCAACAATTTGTCCAGGCTCACAAATGTTGCGCTCGACCCAGCATTTATCCTCATTCTAGTCGGTAAGTAGCGATTTATATTAACTCTTCAGAACTCCATTTATTTGAATAAAAGTTAATCGCCGATTAAGTGAAATTTTGCCGGTTGAATTCACTTTTCTGAACATCAGCTCCTATCGTGTGAACGAAAAATAATAGGTACATAATGAGGGAAGTTGATGAGCCCCATTATTTTTTTTTTTTTTTTATTTGGTAGATTATTTACAAGCAATTCTCTTTGAGAATTCTAAGTAACTTCATTTGGTACAATAACTTGGTTTATAATAATTTATATTATGTTGATTCTAGTTGAATCTAATGCTTCAATCTAAAGAGTATTTTCTTCTTAATCCGCGGAAAACGTACCTCTTGTACCAATAATAAATGTTAAAATAACGCACGTAATAGTTATTTGCTGAAATAATTTCCTAATGCGGTACACATTTTGATTGATTACGTGGATGTCTGCGAATCTCATCCAATACTGAAGCACAGACGGATCTGGTCCGTCGTGTCAAGTAGTTGGGTGACTAATGGGTTATGGTGGTTGTTGACTCTCGTGTTATATCTGCTTCTGAACTTGTGTATTTCTTCTTTGACTGTGGGGATCTTGAAGTCGCGGTGGATTGTTTCGTTGGTGACATACCAACGTGCATCTATTAAGGATCCTAGTGTTTTTGATTGAAATCCTTGAAGGATTTCTATGTTGTTACTCGCTGTTCCCCATAATTGGATCCCATAGGTCCAGACAGGTTTTAGTATAGCTTTATATAGCATTATTTTGCTCTGAGTGTTTAAGTTGGGACGACGACCAATGAGCCAGTAAAATTTGTTAAGTTTAGCCTTGAGTTGCTTCGATTTGGCCATGATGTGTTGTTTTCATGTCAATTTTCTGTCCAGAGTATCTGACCAGATATCTGACTGAAAGCCTCTATTATACGAATTATTCGTCCTCCAAATTCAGTGAAATGAAATTCCACTGTATTTGTTTCGGTCAATTCAACTTTGTCCAATCGTGTGAACAAAGACGTATCAATATTTTGAAGATTAGTTGTAATGAAGAGTAGTTTTTCAAGCTTTTCTGATAATGCAACAGGAAAACGTTTCAAAGAAAAGTTGACCTACTTTGAAACAGCTACAAATTGCAGTACTTAAAACCGCCAAGAAATGCTTCTTCCTGTAAAAAAGCATAGTCATCTTCACTTTTTTTTTTCAATGGTACGATGTATTTTTGATTTCATACATCAACATACATACATCAATTCAACAACTCAATACTATGATCTTCGAATGATCCTGACTTCAGAAATGAAATCCTTGATTTATAGAATTAATGAAATTTAGTTCAACAGAACGTTGGATAGGATGTTTGAAATGACGTTTATGTTGTGAACAAAATATTGCAATAGTAAAAATTACTGGCGGATCCTTTCCCTAGATTTATCCCCGATAAATTTTTTATGGCGGCAGATATTCAGTTGAAAGCACCAGCCCATCGCTAGGAAAGATCCCATCACTAGGCATACCGGTAAATAAACAAAGAGCGTGTTACTTGTAGTCTTAAATAAAAAATGTTCAAACTCGTGGATGGTCAAAAGGCGAACATTTGGTACACGTAACTTGCCATTTCATTCCACATAATTACAAAGAGAAGAAACTATTTGCGCAGAAAAGTAACTTGCTAATTAAAGTTCTCGTTAAAAGAAGTCGGAAAATGAGTTTTGGCCCATCTCGTATTTAGCTTCCATGAACAATTGGCCAAAAGATGCGTACTAATTATTTTTTACCGGGCGAGGGTAATTTCAACGTGTTTTTAGGGTATCGCGGACAAGTTGCTTGCACTTCCGGTGCGTTTTTCCGTGCTTTTTCTCGAGAAGGTGGACTACACTTACACGGAACGCATCTTTTCGCGAGGATCTGGAATTTTTCTCGAGGTCAGCTGTAATTAAGCAGTTCTTAATTAACCTTTTCAAGACACTGAATTTAAAAATCTTAACAAAACGACTCAAAAATAGCTCATTTTCTTTGAGAAAGTATCGTAAACTTTCCAACGAAAATTCCCATCTGTTGCTTTTTCCTGCGGTCGATAAAAATCTTTTAAAGAATTATCTTGTTGCAAAAAAAAGTGGCATTGGTCAAATTGATAAATTTGTAAAATGTAAAGTGTAAAAACTGTTTTATATTGAAATAGTCTCGCGAAAATTATTTCATATCGTAACTGCATCTGTCTGACTTGAACAAAAGCAAACGACTCATCGTAGAAGTTAAGTAGTTGATCGTGTACGTGTAAAAAGTTGTTTTACATTAGTTCTAACAATACTGAAATAATTATAAGTTTATTTCGTTATTATTAGGCTACAGATTTCTACAAGTAGGGAAACGGAATGGAAATAACAATTTCTTTCATCTATTAAATATTATAATAAATATTTTTCTTTCAATATTTTATATATTATTATATATTTTCGTGTACTATATACATTGTGTGTAATTTTACATTTTCAAATTTTTCAAAATTACGCGAAAGCCCGGTTTAAGTTCAACTTTAATTATTATAGAAGAAATAACAACTTTTTCTGAAATACTCTGAATACATTGCATTATATCATATACCATAAACCGATTAAATCGTTTATTTGATATTTCGAAGTACATTATGCAACGTGAATTCTGTGTTCGTCCTTTCGTACCATCTGGCGTTGTAGGAATTTTATTAGAAACAGTAAAGTCCGTGAAATTTGCACGTCCAAATGCGAATTTTTATAAACAGTGCTCGTGCACATTTGTCCAACCAAAATTTTTGTTTGTCCAGCTGTAAAAAAAAAAGTTATCGTTAAAAGTTTCCATTTGGTGCTATCCTTTTTTGTGTAGTCTAGTCAATTGAAAATATTGAATGGACAAACATGAACAAATCGTGGACAATCATATCCTACTGAAAAATCAATGAAACATTTCATGCAGCGCTGATGTCAAACTTTTTACGTTTTTATTTGGTGATAGCTTTTTTTTTTTTGAGGAGTGGTAAATTTTAGTTGGACAAATGTAGACAACCAAATCGCGGACACATCTATACCATTCGCTTTTCTTTTGCGTTTTTTTTTTTTTTTTGTAAAAATTCACGTTTGAGGTGGCAACTTCGTAGGCTCGAAACAGTAAATTTCAAAGCTCGCCAAAAAGTAATCTAATGGCAATAAGTGAGGTCATGAAACTCGCATCACAGCTTATACATCCATACGATTGTCGAATTTTTATAGTATTTCAATTTGGCTCTTTTATAAGCTCTCTTGGCTTTTTTATAGTATTTCAATTTGGCTCTTATTTTAGTAAACGAAAAACGTTTGTCATATTTCAAGAAAATATTCAATATGAAATCATTCAAACCAATAACAATTTTTCCACATTTAGCACAAAATTGAGATATTTTTTTAACGTTAAAAAATTACAATTGGATCGGAAATAATGGAAAGAATGCAACAGATTTGTTGTGATTGTGAGATGGACAATCATCGTATCGATACTACATTGGTATTCGTTGTTGATATAGATTCGTATAATTTTTAATTGGAAAAATTGTAAGTAATTCGCGCAATTCATAGTAATACACATTTAGCGCCGATTATCAAGAAATTTTCGTTGAAAAGATTATTTCACGAAAGCAACTCCGCAGTTCATTTCTAACAAACCTCACGTCGCCAGTTCAATAAACCTCATTTGTGTCGTCGATTTGAAACCATTGCACGTGCTGCATTACCATGCCTTCGTACCACCGTTAACACATAAAAGCTCATACACGCGTATGTAAAGCCACAGATACTCGCATGTACGAAAAAAGTAATAAATAATTTGGCAGAACAAAAAGATTTCCTCGGGTGGTGTACAAAAGTATTAATTAATGAGAGCATTAATTAGCAGAACAAGTTGAAGAACTTAGATGTAAGAACCATAAGAACAAACATTTGCATATAGATCTAATGTCAGCTTTAGGAGAATTCTCAACGCGAGAATTGATTGTAATTTTAATAAATAAATAAAAAAAAAAACTTTAGGAGAAGATGTGAAGATATCGTGTTAAAAAAGACGGATGAAGAAATTTAAATAAGTCATGACGTGTAGCATTAAGCATCAATTAATTAATCATAGACATATTAGCCGTGTCAATTCAAATAAACGTATCTCGACAAAAGGTGGTTTTGTGAAAAATGGCTTTTAGCATTTAGCAACCAAGCATCGACTTGCCTCCAATTTCTTATAGTATAAGCCTTTCGGACACTCGGTATAACTGTTAACTTATTATTTTGTATTAATTATATTATTGCGTCGTTATAATTCTTGCGAATAATTTACTCTTCTTCCGAGTATTTTACATGAATAAATAATTTTAATTTTTTATTGCGACGATTAGTCGTTCTTTTGATAGTCCGGGTCAAGTGTCCTATTTTGTATGAAATTAGTAAATGTTTTATAACATATTACGTAAGTATATGTCGGGTTTGTCGGGTCAGCGTTAGTTCTAGGGGCGCGTTGCGTATCTTCGTTGGGACAAGCCATCGTAGTTGTTCAATGGAGATTATATTTACAATTATATGTACAAGTGTTGATTTAACAGGGTTTAACAATTAATCGTGATTGTTAGACACTCTTAAAGTAAAGACAATGTTCTTAGGTTCAAACGAATCCACGGTCAACGGGAATACTCTTTGTACAATTGAATATATTTTGAAACTCAAAGTAACGTTAGCTGTGACGCACGGTATCTTTCTGACTGACTGACCTGACGTTGCGAGTAAACTCTCCAAGGTGATCACAAGAATAAAAGACTGACACGATCACATTTGTCGATTGCGTATTGACCGGGGTTATCAACAAAATTCCAGGCGCCGTTACTAGGCACACCCGCGTAGAGCCGTCATTACTCCTGCCCCGGGGCTTGTTTCTTAATACAGCGTGTGTCCCTCGATATTGGTACTTCTACTGTAAGTAAAAACGTTCATCCCGTGACCGTGGCTACGTTCGGCGACCAGTTGTGTCAGCTCGAGCCCAAGCCCACTGTCACAAACCTTGGACAAACATAATCAGATCGTATCGCAACAACTACTTCTAAGTTCTATTATTTAAGTACAGCTATAATGAATAGTTTAGACCAAAGTATTGGGATCTCCCCAAAATTCCAAAAGAAAGGCCCGATGTCCCTACATCTCCGACATATGTAACATACTATAACATATTGTATCATAAAGGAAAGTTTGTAAGAGAAGTGTTACTGCAAAATGTCAAGAAATAAAAATATCAGATAAAAGGCAAAGAAGAATCGCCTTAAAGAGAAGACTGAGAATTGTAGGTTGCAAGTATTCATCCACCCTGCGAACAGCATAAGAGGCTAGCGAGGGTTGTTTTATGCGACATAGTTGCAAATGTGTTAACAAGTGCATGGACGAACCTGATACGAAATTAGGGATTCGCTAGGATTATTGTTTCCAAGGACGAATCTGATGCGAAATCACGAAGGTTCTAGGACGAAGTCACGTGCGGACGAACCTGATACGAGGTCAAGGAGTCACAAGAGATTGAAGTTGAAGCTTCGTAAACGAACCAGCAGTCACTAGGATCGATAGCGTAGGCGAACCTGATACGAAGTCCAGGATATTATCTTCCATTTTGTTCAGTGACGAAGCAGTATTCACTAAAAGTGGAAAAATAAATTATCATAACGAACACGTTGGGTTAGAACACGCTAGTTTGCAGTCGAGACATCAACGACAATTTTCTATTAACGTGTAAGATGGAATTATGCCACAGACAGTCTTTAATTATCTCTAACTTGAGAACTAGGGTCCATAGCATATACAGTAGAAATAAAAATAGACTAACATTTGTCTTGATACATGCTTAGAGACGTTCGACTATTTATACCTGTCTCTTATACACGGACACTTGCTGCAATAAATGTAGAAATAACAGTTAACTACATACATAAACAATACGTGGGACGATATTGAGGTATTTTTCTTATTGCTGCATCATGTTGGGTACACAGGATAAAATTGTAGACTGGCATCGTTGACAAGTTGATGTTCTGATATTCGAGAGACTCTGTGAAACACTGTAAATCGGATTACTAGAGATATACAGAGAGATTCCAACCAGAGAGAGTAGAAGGTAGAAGGTAGCGAGTCACTCTTGAGCGGTTAACCACGGTGTAGCTAAACGTAATGGCGAGAATCAGCGGATGTCCTACAAGCCAAACATCCCGACAGAGACGGACTACAGGTTCTTGAAACCGTGCAAGGCTAAATCTAATATGCACGTGATCTGGACCACTGCTTCTAAAGGAGCAAAAATCGAACGAGGATCACGGTGGATGTTGGAAAAGCAAGTACGATTTCCGGATAATCGTTTCTTTCAACCTCATTCCATTCCTCTTGCCGATGGTGAAAGCAACTCATCCAAGCAATTATGTCTGAAATATTTACCTTTGAAAAAGAGATGTATCTTGACATCTTCCTTCATATTTAGAGGAATTTGTTTCGTATTTCTTATTATCGCTTCCTCTGAACAGCTTTTGCTGCCAACGGAAACGATATTTTCCTTTCTTGATGTTTGAGAAATAATTTTATTAGCTGCAGTTGTAGTCCTTTTTATCTTTTATCGATACAGTACGGGAATTACATACTTCTAATTTATAAAGTAGAAAATCCTTAAATAAGGAACAAGCGATATTTGATTCTGCGTTGTGAAAAAGCTAGTAATTGTAAAAGTTTCAGATGCTTAACATAATAATCAAAATATTTGTTAGTATATATTATTTACACTTCTGCTGTTCTCACTTCCTTGAATTAAAATTGTGATAATACCTGCAATTGAAAATATTTATATATCGATCCTAAATTGCATTATTTTATACATATTTTATACAACGAAATCCGCATATACAGTCATCAATGAGGTTTGATCGCATATGGGTGTGTATCACATATGTATAATGAAGTTTGAGTTACCAGCACATTTGTGTACCTAAGTGTTATTTACTATTATTCTTATTATCCTTGTAATGTTTATATCCTTATGTATACATATAACACTTAATGAATAATTGAAATTAATATTTATACTTTTGTGTAAACAAGCCGCATAGAACGAAAACGTCGTACCTTTTACGACATACATTTTACTATTATTTATTATTATTATTATTATTGCTTAGTCCGTGCCTTTCGGTTTTACATCTCTTTTATCTATTTCGCTTCTTATATATCTACCTCCCCTCTTATCAGCTCTATTATATTGCACTCCCTTAATTAATCTATCTCTAAAAACTAACAACTAAAAACTATTGCAACTTTGGGCTTTTGCCTCCTTGCTGTGCATCCTTCTTGTCGTTCCTCCCCGTCTTGTATTGCCCTTCTCTTCTCTATTATTGCTTTTAGCTCTGTTAGTCCTTCTCCAGTCTCACTTAGTGTTTTTTCTATGTGCTTTGGTCCTCTCGTTATTTCACATTCTTTTATTACATGTTTCAGGCCTTCTTTTTTCCTTTTACATAGTCTGCATCTTTTTTCTCCCTCTTGTTTCCAGTATTCCCTTGCTTTGGTTTCGTTTCCACATCTGAATCTTGCTAATATTCTTCTGTCCTTCCACTTCATCCTCCCTTCTAAGTATTTTGGTAACTCTTTTTTGGCTATTTTTCTGTAATGTATGTTATATTTGCTTTCTTGTTCTCTTCTGCTTCTTTCTTTCTTCTTTCTTCTATAATTTGGTCTGCTGTCATCCTTTCTTGCTCTTCTCTTGCTTCTATCTGTGTCCCTCCATTTCTCACCCCTTCTAGTCCCTTCTTTCTCTTTCTTGCTCTTTTCCCTTCCTGGCCATTTCCCCAATTTCTCTCTCTTTCCTTTCTACACTCCTTTACTAGTTCCTTTTTTGATTCTATGGCTTTCTCTTCGTACCTTGCTGCTCTTTTTAATGCTTTTTCTTTGATTTCTATTAGCTTGCATTCTTCTATCAATATATAATTTGGCGTTGTCATATCTAAACCTAAGATCCATTTCACATATCTTCTTTGCATTCTATCCAGTCTTTCTTCCATGTTCCAGCCCCATACCTCTGCTCCATATTTATTATTATTCTTATTATCCTTGTAATCCTTATATCCTTATGTATACATATAACACTTAATGAATAATTGAAATTAATATTTATACTTTTGTGTAAACAAGCCGCATAGAACGAAAACGTCGTACCTTTTACGACATACATTTTACTGCTTCGCTTATTATACCTCTGTCCCCGATTGTATAAATTACACATACATATATCTCCATGAATGAAATAGCAAATCAGTAAGAATAGGTTTTATTTTATCACATTAAAGTTCAATTGCAACAAATCTTTTTTATGCAATGTCTTCAAAGGAAATTTAATATTGTACAAAAAAAAATGCCTGTCATTGTGGCTGTCAACCGCAGCCAACCGCAAATTTATAACGTTGAGGTGCATTTTTATGTGAAATAATGGAGCATTGTACATTGCACGACTATTAATATTCTTCATTGTGGAAAAGTCGGTATTCGGCTTCAAACTTATTACTTTAGTTTGCATTGTTCGAGGTTGTTGACTGCTATTGATTCTGATAGATGACTAAGTTGCGTGGGTGGAGTCGATCGTTTACAAAAAATATTAAAGTTTGATAGAGTGTGGCACCCTTTTCGAGGCGTTGCTGCCTGTGATTTGCAAGGCTCTGAAGAAAGCAGGTAATTTGTTTCAGGCAAACTTTCTTCTTTACGTAGCAAGCTAAAGACACTTTTTACAGTCTGATTGAATCAGGCTTCTCTATTGTCTCTCGTTCGGTCCACAGAATTATTTATAACACTTGGATTTATGTGGTTCCTCTCCAATCGCATTAGGTTACTGCATTTTTGAGATAAAACTAGAATGAATATCTTTTCACTATAGCGTCCAAGTTGTTTTGCAAACACAAGAGTAACAGTTCCTCCAATGTGGTTCTTGCTTTGCCTTCGTAACTTGTAACATATTGAAAGGACAGACTTAACAATAATTCACAATAAAACAGAAGACAAAGATCTTTCTCTTCATCACGTCAAGCGTGTATATTGGATATGTATATTATACAAAATATATGTACAATATGCAATATATTGTGCAATACTGTATAAAAGTGCTCGGTTGCATTTAAAGGCAACAAAGCTGAACTATAGCAAGTAATAATTTTAACTTTCAAATATCTTTGCGTCTATGAAATATCCTTCCATCGTTTCCTCTTATCGACGATTTTAGCAGATTGCTATTTGAGTTGTCTTCGTATTTATTCTTTACAAATCTAACTTAAGTTGCTAGAGATAAATTTTCCTCCCTGATTTTTGAAGATAACTCATTGACTAATATAACAGTCCTTAATTCATATCTTGTTGTACTTTTTGATTATTTTTTAGGCATCACAGTGTAATTCATTTCACTTGTTTTTCACAATAATGTGCTTGCATAAAATTTCCATCTGCTGTTTGTCCCAGCAAAAGAAACGAGGACAATTTAATTAAAGTTTTCACAAACTCATGTTTCCCATTTTCAAGAACACATGTTACAAAATTCGATTTGCTGGTCGAACAATCAGACCTGAGGGAAATTTTGCCACGTTGCTATGTGTGCCCACCTCCTCTCCTCCTCCACCAGCGAAAGAGGAACCTAGATTGAAATACTTACTAGCCACACTAGTAGAAATTTTTGGTAATTGGAATAGTATATGCTAGCAATTACAATGTTTGGTAACAATTATTGAATAATTATTCGATAAATAGTCATATGGTGGCTCACGGAAGTTTCGAAGTCTCCTACAAACTTTTCATGTATTTATTATAAAAAACATTTTCATATTTCATTAGCACTGTAACGAGACATGGCTATCGTGACTGTATTAATAAAATTTGAAACGGATCTAAAAATGTACATAGAAGTTACAAGATATTTATTGGAAGTATACACTTTGCAAAAGTCAGCAAAGTATATTTGAACAGACAGTTGTTCATTTTGTACAAGCCACGATATTCAGTGAGACTATCTTTATGACTAGTAATTTTTCATGAATGCCTTGTAATTTCTACATACAGGTAATTTCTATAAAAGAAGTCGAAAATATAGAATAAAAATTTTTTTTAATTTTTCCACGGAGACAACGATCTACAGTGAGATCCGTCATAACGAGACGCGATAAAGTGCACGCGTACCGAGCCAAAATCCAAAGTCGATTTTCTCGAAAACAAACCCTCGAACGAAAAATTGTTATTCTATATTTTCGACTTCTTTTTTCGCGTAGAATCACCCCCTTTCCGCTTGTACCACCAGTTACCAACCACCCTGTATATCTCCATGAATGAAATAGAAAATCAGTAAGAATAGGTTTTATGTTATCACATTAAAGTCTAATTGTAACAGAAGTCTTGAAAGAAGATTTAAGTCTTAAGTTAAGATTTCAGTCTTTCATGAACAACGGTATTTAACTTTGTCGTCGGAAAAACAGATACAAAAATAGTGCATTACGTCTTCCTTTGTCTTTCATACGATAGGTTTTCAAAAGGCAAGTTAAAATATTTGATCAATTAATGGGTTTTCGATATAAATAGTTTATCCAGTTCCATAGAGAATGCCAATATGGATCGAGTAATATATCGTAAAATGTATTGCAAGTTCTATTTAAAAGAGGAGAAAATTCACCTTCCTATGTGCTCTATCTACGTTTCTATTTTCTTTTTATCTTTCTATCTGTTTATTACTAAAGCTTATTGACATCCTAAAAGCATCCTTAGCTAAAAGCTACTGACATCAAATTATGTCTTCTGCAAAGCCATTTAAGTTTCTTTCGAAATATTTTCTGGTATCATAAATAGTTCAAGAGATATTGACAGGGATCGATTTAAACGCAACACTTTAAATATTTAAAAAATAACCAGACAAGACATATTTTACAGTTTAACTACGAAGTAGAAAATAGATCGATTACACGTGTAGTAATTAAAGTTTCTATTTAATTGTACATTTTTTATTACAAATTTTATTTAAGCTTCCTAGTTACGTAGAATTACATATGAGGGATTCTCTCTAGGAACATGAATTTGTTGCATAATTCCACTTGCAGAGTGAAGCTGCTAGTCGAGAGACAGTTTACAATACGGAATTTCCAGCAATTAACGGTATCTCAACATCCACATCCGACGGTTGTGGCCCACGTACTTACCGAGCTCCTTGATACTACGAGTAAAGTTAGAACGTAGCAATTAGTATTACAGACGAGGAGCAGTTGATAATTATTGAATGGCTTGGTAAATTCGTAGCATTCCGGACAGTCGATGAATTTCTAGCAAGTGAAGGAGTGCCAGCTTCGGTCATTGTCCCTGGTTAGACATTAAATGTAGCACAAGCAGTAAACAAAAATATCTGGGATTGATCAATGAACAAGACGTTTCTCCACGATAGACCTGTACGTCGATAAAGTGTTAAGAAGAAATTGACTTTAGACTGTTTGCTATTTTATATCTTTTATATCTTTATTTTCTACGATCGATAATAACACGTTATTTGCTTATGATTTAGTTTACGACTTATTATTCGTTAGGTTTCGCCCGCAAACTTCGTTCGCGTGGATTCTCAAATATAAGGAACAATCTTTAAGCGAATGAATTTTTATAAATGACTTTAGACTGTTTGCTATTTTATATCTTTTATATCTTTATTTTCTACGATCGATAATAGCACGTTATTTGCTTACGATTTAGTTTACGACTTATTATTCGTTAGGTTTCGCCCGCAAACTTCGTTCGCGTGGATTCTCAAATATAAGGAACAATTTTTAAGCGAATGAATTTTTATAAATGAAATACTCACATATTTTTTATATTAACGGTGGAATTATTCTTCGTAATAAAAAGTATTAAATCACAAAAAGATTTCAGAACAAGTACAGTGTTGACAATAACTATCGTTCCTCCTTCACCTGTACCAAACATGCGAGCGCATATAATTTAGATGCCAGGCTATTTCTCAGCTTCTAGAAAATGGATCAAAATGAGACGTATCCTATTTTCCTTCCCGGGTAGAGAAAACTCCATCAAAGTTCGTTCAGTAGCTTTTACGTGACGCGAGTACAGACAGACAAAAATTCCAATAATTAGCTTTTTGGCCTCCATAATTTATGAGTTGTCTCTGGATGATTGTTCTATTTTTCTTTTTTATTCGATGTACAAATACAACCCTTCTTTATTATATGCATAAATAGATGCATAGATTATTTATTATACACAGTCCTCGCCTATTGGCTTAGGACAGTCTTCTGGTTTTTACATCTTTCGCTTATATCCTACGCTTACTTGCCACACTATCACACTCTCGCTCTCTCCGTTCATTCTTCTCCACCTACACTTTCATTCACACGAAGCGTCCTGTTTTGCGACCAAGTTTTCAGGACAGAAAAAACAACTAAAAACAAAATCGCATAAAAGCTCCGCTTTCCAGCGGCTTAAATCCAAAAAATATATTTTCGACTTCTTTTTTCGCGTAGAATCACCCCTTTCCGCTTGTACAACCAGTTACCAACCACCCTGTATATTTCATTAGTGGAAAGTTTTTCTTAAGAAAAATACTGGCATTTTGTGCTAAAAAAACCGATTATCTTCCTTTATTATTTGTTACAAGGGAGTAATTAAGTATTTTTATTGGATGGCAATTCAATAAATAGTCGGTTCATGAATCCTTAATTGATTTAAATGGAAAAATTCAAAAGGGGAGAGGTTTTAATAGTTTCTGTGTAAAATGTACCATATTGGAAATTAAATGGATTTCTGTATAATCATTCAGCTAGTCCATTTGCAATCGGAATCGAACATGTGTGTTCAGGACTCCCCTCCCGCCGCCTCGCGATTGTTATCAGTGTTATCAGTTGCTAAACAACATAGTGAACACGAGAGAAATGGGAAGTTCTCTTGCAAATGAAATTGGTAACTCTGTACCATTTAAAACTACCTTTAGACTTTTAACGACAATTTTTCTGCTTTCTATTATCTTAAAGCTACGGCTGAGTTCAATTGTGTGAAACGCTCTGTACGTCCAACTTTAGACATTGTATTCTAAGTATGATTTATTGCGAAACAAAACGATCCTAGGAGGATAAGGACAGAAAGATTCCTTGAATAAAAGATAAGATAATGATCAGCCTTATGTACACAAATAAAGATAGAGCGTAACAACAGATAAATTGAAAACGTAAACTCAGCGTAAACGTAGTATCAGCGAAACTGATAAAATATAACAGATGATAAAATATTCAGACTTAACTCAAATAATCGTTCCTCTGTTATAGGTACAGTGACATTTATCATTGGATTTACGGGATGCGTTGGCGCACTCAGGGAAAATACGTGCCTCCTAGCTACGGTATGTATTTGAACATCTAATGAAGCATTTGTGGATTGCTTTAATTATCTGTAAGCACACGAAGATACATAGCTTCTCGTGTGTATACTACCGCTCAAACGTATGTGGACACTTGCTTACCTTTGACAGAATGTAATTGTAACATACGGATGCGAGCATTCACGGTGCGACACGCGACAACCCAATACCCGAACGACAAACACCCGGTCTTTATCTTCATTTTTGTCGTGGGTCCAACCTTTATCGGTCCTTTACAGGTGGTCCCGTAACTTCTAAATTACCTAAAAAAGGTAGGTAGAGGAATACAAAGAAGAAAGAGGGATGTTTCGATACTGTAAATTCGAATACACTGTCTATTTGTAAAAAGTAGCAACTCTAGGATACTATCTAGACGCAGACAGACTTCGTGTCGTTGCTCGTGCGTCTCGTGTGACGACGAAGGCGAAACAAAAGGGGAGAGAGAGATAAGTAGAACCGAGACTCACTATGATGGTTTATCCTTATCGCTACTCCAACATACACACTCAGAATTTAATTGCGATCATCTCATGCAAGATCGGAGGCTATCGCCACGTGACAGTCGCTAAAATATAGAGACGGGATATAACACTCTCCTAGCTCCTATAGCTAGATCCTGGTACCATCCTCGTCGACAGTTCGGTACATAATTTTCGCGCCATACACACAGGGAACTATCCTAAACTAGCAAACATTTATTCACTTATATACGCTCAGTGCTGTCTGGTAGAGCTTCAGGCGAACAAGGTCTCGCGTCGATGCTCACAGACAGAGCTGAAAGCAAAGTCGCGGGCTAGTGGTGTCACAGACATTAAAGCGGAATGGGAAAAAGGCACTTGTGGTTGATGTACAGGCTCGTAAACCGTAGAACAATACACGTTATTCAATGTTTACTGTAAACTGTTCGGAACATAATCCTCCTTCTTAAGACGGGCGATTGTTACTGCACACACATACACATGGATACACGTACGAGGAGCGTTTCCCGCTGATTTATTTATGTCCCGAGAAGTGTAATGTGTTGACCGTACGGGCAACAATTGAACGGCACTGAATTATACACTGTCACAACACGAAAATACACAACACGACACAGGATCACATCACTGGTATCATTCTTCGTTGCGGTGACCAGGAGCCAAATCGGGATGGGCCTTCTTCTTTCCCCCTAGCGCAGTCCTTCCGTTTACTTCCGTCTTGTCGCAGCATGCACTCAGAGTAGCACAGCGGTCAAGATCAGAGTCAGGTTATCGTGTGGTTGAGCACTCGGTCTGGTGATGGAAATACCGCTAAAACTGGCGTCGGATTCTTCACTGGCGCATCCATGAGATTGAGACTCCAAACGTATTCAGGTAGAGATCGATTACAGGGATTTCTTCGTTGTCCGTCTGTGTTCCTGTGGACGCGGTGCTAGGTCTGCTGAACCCCTCCATATTAGTCCCTTTATCTTATCTGTGGCTCCGTCTGGATCTCAATCTTCTGCTTCGGCATCGTTATCCCTTGCGGTTTCGTGGTCGTTTGGGGTACGTTGGCCGTTGCGGAAGAAGGTAATAGCTGACATTCGGACCCTGCAGAGGTGTATCTTCCACGATACATTGTCCTGTGGCTGCGTCCTTCTGCTGGCATTTTTCTGGCGCTAAGGTTAGCTTGAGGTTGGGTTAGACTAGGTTGGGATTAGGAAACTAGTACAGCTTCCCCAAGATGTACTGGTCGCAGAGGAAACATTCGATCATGCGTCCCGACTTTCTCTTTGCTGCGTTCTTTCCTTTAACCGTGCACGAGAGAATATGTTGCTTTCCTGCACGAGTTCTTTTCAGCGCGATGAGTAGTTTGTAATATAAACAGGACTACGCTGTAGACTGTTGCTTTTTAAGTGATTTTTCGTTCTGCCCGGAATTTGCACCTGGTGCGGGGATTATGGGATTCTCTATTGGTAGTTGTTCTCCGTTGGGAACTTCACAGTTCCGAGAACCTCTCGGTTCTGCTTCTGCTCGCTCTTATTATTATTACACGCTCTTATTACACTACGTCCTTTCGCCATCGTATTCCTTACTTCTCTCCTCGCGTTCTTCCTTTTCTTGTAATAACAAAGTCCCGAGAGGTGTACGGTGCACTTCCTTGGTTTCTACTATAACAGCAACAGCATATTATCATTACGAACATTTCAGTGCCAAACCCTGTAGGCAGATAGTTATTATTAAATTCAAATTTTATTGATCTTGTCGTCGATGCGTTTCGATCTGTTATTTTTCGTTCAGTATCCTATAATTCTATGGGATACTCATCTCATGCAATCCCCGCAGATATTTCATCGTCTCCTGTATTAAATATTGCTGATAGCGAAGGTGCAGTTATTCTATCAATTCTTTTTATTTTCAGGATTAATATTGCTTCATTCGATGTATCAAATCTTTCTCTACGCTCATATATCTTTATTGCTGACAATGTGGTTCTAGACAGCGCTATACAGAGAGGTAGGAGGTGCAACTATACCCACTTCCTTCAGAGTTTTAGTGTCTCTTCTGCCTGGACACGTGATCCGAAAATCAATCATCCTACTTGGTAGGCCAAATATATTCAAAAGGACTGTTTTTCATTTCTTCAGGAATGATCCACGCAGTCGAGTCGTATGGTGACTGAGAAGGTGCAATTACGTCGTCTTCAAGTTCTCTCACTGCCTGACACTCTCGTTCCTTTAAAGAGAAACAGTGTAAATTCACCCTTATATACCGGCCTCGTATTGACGGGAATATCATCTACCGTCGGAATTTTGCATGAGATTTTATACATGATAAACGAACACCGGGTAGTTTATATCTCCGTAAGCGTTCTTCTATGGTATGTAACACATAATGTTTCTCCTCTTCATTCAACCGCTCCAGACGAACAACGTCCATTATTTAAGTAACACGATCCTCGGGTGGAGCATGTTCTTCGAACGAAGAACAGTGAACATTGAACTCTCCTTCTTCGTCGCAACTATGGTATGCGGAGGGTGTCAGTTCCTGGCTAAGTACTTCAGTTCCTACGTCTTTGTCCAGCGCGTTTATGCCAAAACGTGACATGTCTGTGGCGGCACTCAACAGCAAATACCACCACTTGACACTAATTAGGGTCGGACGACAGCAGCGCAGTGGTTAGCGCCTTAGGTTACGAACGTTCGGAACCCGGGTTCGAATCCCGGCAACCCGGAGTTCCGATTTTTCTTCCACGCATCTAAATTAGAAAAAAATAGCAGTACCCTAGCAACCACATCTACAAGTATCACAGTCAACACTTACACCTCATGTCGGTTTTTTGAGTTTAGTTTGAAAACGTTTCTCCCACGGACAAGGATATCTCTGATTTGAAGCAGAATATACGCAAGCTGGTGTGTACTATTTCGACGTATTTGTTTACGCATACGTGTTGGTATAGTAAACACTCGTGTACGTCGGTTTGCATCATGCGGTGCGTGATTAGCCCATTTCATGAATGTTATTGACCTAATCGGATCGCTACTATCTAATCTAGATTGTCTACTATCAGTAGAATCGGTGTACTGTTCGTTATGGTGGAAGAGCAACTCGACCGTTTCGGTTCGTAGCAAGTCGATTCCTAATATTACGTCGTTCACTATAGGTAAATTACACGCGATATGGAAAGCATGGAAATTTTTCGGAAATTTTATATCAAGAGCAGCAAGAGTTTTAATAACTTTCGAAACTATACCGGCGATTTTTACGACTCGACCTACATTGACAGAGTCAAATCCAGGTCTCCACATATTTATGAGCAGCAGTGTAGGTGTTTTTATTTTACGGTAAAACCTTCCAACTCGAATGCCTTTAAAACAATTTCAGTCATAGAATATTGATATAATTCATAAAATATCGATAATCGAAGCCAAGCTGCGTCTCCTGCGCTCTCGAATAAAGAGAATTCGTAAAATGATAAAAC
Source organism: Bombus bifarius (assembly GCF_011952205.1). Lineage (NCBI taxonomy): Eukaryota > Metazoa > Arthropoda > Insecta > Hymenoptera > Apidae > Bombus > Bombus bifarius. The sequence goes on from NW_022884651.1 coordinate 249,082, forward strand.
AATGGTGCAGTGGTTCAATCAATAAATCGGTACCTACGAAACTATCAATAATTATTACTTCTCAGATTGCGGTTCAATTTCACCTCGAAATTTACTACTTCATATTTCTCGTATTAATAAGCACGGTTGTTTGTAATATTTACAATAATTACAATTCTATATAAACTTTCGCTATGTAAATTGTAATTACACAAAGAATTGATAGTTATCGTTTAACTAAACATGTAAGAAAAAATACATTTGGTATTAAAAATTCATGTCATTTCTACAAATAATATTACCATGACTAGTGTAAATGATATTATTGTAACCAGTGTGAAAAAATGAATACCGATAACAGGGAAAAACAGGGAAAGGACATAAATTTATTTTTAATTACAGAATGCTGGACAAATTTCTGTATCATGATTATTGTTATCTCAAAAATTTCTACTGCTCAATGTAAAAAACGGTTTAATTTTAATCATGAATTACTTATAAAGACTTGTAGGGAATTATGTTCGTCGTCTACGTCCAAAAGAGGATATAAGAGTACTCATTGTCATCTTAGGAGTTCTGCGAAGTGGCAAAGTTTTCTTAAAAAGTCAAAAGAGCATTTCGGTTGCTCTCTTTGTTACCACGAAACTAAAGAATCGGCTTTCAAGTTTCCTCATAAAGGAAATGTTTCCTCGTTGCCCGTTTTTTCATAAAGCGCAAAATTAAAGGACGTTGACAATAAATGCCAACATTGTATCTTGGTGATTAAAAATTGTCTGCACGTAGTGTATATTATCCGTTAATGTATACTATATAAATTCAATAATTTACAAATTAAAAATACTTTGTGACTTGAAATTTCAAAAATATTGTGTTGCATATTTTTTATTGATTCGTAATGGTAATTGAATTTATTTGTATTTAATACACACTAACGTGAAACTGGTTTGCAATTATCAGATATGCGATACAGAATATCCTATGGTTAAACAAATAACAGTGCTATTAACGTTATCTTCTTTGCTATGATAAATATTTGATTTATAATGTTATTATGCACAGCGTATGATTGTACAGGTATAATGTCGTGATTATATCGTAACAGCTATCGGATAAATTATAATCTATGTATTTTGGTATAATAATAATCAAATAAATAAATATAAACAATAGATGATTTTACCGAAAAGGTCAATAAAGTTAATGTACATTATGTTTACAGTTAATAAGTATAATTGGAGGAAACATTTAATTCAGATAACTGCTACTATTCTTTGAAGCGTTTCTTTTGAATTTAAAGCATTTAGAGTTTAATTTCAAGTAAATGTTACTTCGTTACATTATTCAGCTGTAACAAAATGCGTAACAGTGAGAATTTCGCGTGAAGTATAATAACGTGCAACACTTTTTACGTGTTTTATCATACGTTTGCCTCACAATTGCTGCAGAACGATGTAATTACACGATGAGTACTTTAAGTATTTCACATATAAACTTACGTACGTTTTTATTTCTTGACGAACTTTCAAGTTACAGTCAACGTAACAATATTAAATTATTTAACACAGATTGAACAATTAAAGGATTAAAATGCAATTGGGAGGAATGGTGAGATTAAAGTCTAAATAATTAATACGATTATTAGCATTATTTTATTAATCGACGATGTTTACTTACGATGTTTTTTCTGTTTATATAACAATTGTTTAAATAACATTTTAAGCTATTAACTTTTGTATTTTTTGTATTTTTGTATTTTGTTTTTTGTATTTTTCTCCGTATTTTTTAAATTCAAATAATTGATAATTTTTTCGAGAATGTGAAACCTGTTATTTTATAGTAATTTTCAAATTGGGAGATCGATAAAGATTTTACAGAAGTAAATTCTTTGATACATAATTCTACTAAAATTATAAAACTGATTCTAATAATCCACAAAATTATTTTTATACTTGTTTTACGATATCAAATGCATGATTTTACATTCTGAAAGATTGAAGTTTATTACAACGTTATTTTATATGAATCTGTTCCAGTATGCGATATTTCTGGCGTTATTATTGTTAATGGAGATGGCAGCCGGTGTCTTAGGATTTGTCTTCAAGGACTGGGTGAGTTTTATCAAAAATCTATTAATATTCTCGCGATAATCTCTACTTATGTCGATGTACATAATGAGATTATCATTGGGAATTATTTGTTGCTACGTCCTTTAAATTAAAGAAATTTCCCCGCGAGCGAACTTGATAAGTTTCATATTTATTAAATCTTCGTAAATATTTTTCTCGTTGTGTCGATATACACGATAAGACTATAATTGGGAATTATTTGTTGCTATGTCCTTTAAATTAAAGAAATTTCCCCGCGAGCGAACTTGATAAGTTTCATATTTATAAAAGCTTCGTAAGTATTTTTCTCTTTCGTAAGTATTTGGGAATTATTTGTTGCTACGTCCTTTAAATTAAAGAAATTTCTCCGCCAGCGAACTTGATAAATTTCATATTTATAAAAGCTTCGTAAATATTTTTCTCGTGTACATAAAATTATATTAATATCATTTGGTGTAGGGTGATGAATAGTTTCCTATATATTCTTGGCGCGACTCATTTATTATATAAACTGTCGCATAAACTTTTGTAGTAATTTTACCAATGTATTTTGTAACCAAGAATAAGACGAAAATGTCGTATATATTATACTTAAGTCTGACATTTTCATCTAGGTTTTTGTCTAAACAGGTTTACACGAATCTTGGAATTCTGTTTGTTGTACGGATCGTAAAATGAATTCGAAACACTGTATTGTATTCGAACTGTTTTTAACTATACGTCGAAACAAGTAATTTAACTTAACGATGACTTTATATCGTAAAACTTCAAAATCTCTCTTCGCTACTTGATGATTTCCAGTGGAATAAGTCAATAAGTAAATATCCGCATATCTATGTTACATGGAATACGCGTAAACGTAATTTACAGTCAGAGTTATGGATGATAAAAAGGAAATAAATTTTATGTACTTTAAATATTGCTTCCCCTCTGTGAAAGATTTATTTTTACCATTCTTTCTGGATATCTACAATAACTGCAGTACGTTAGTTCCATTGGGAAAAATAATATGCAAATTTAAAAGTTTGTTTGAAGTATATGATAAAAGAATCTTCGTTTGATATGCCCTTTTTATAATGTTGTTTCAATCTCTGTGAATTGTTTTTAATAAACAAAAAATATAACTCGATATTGTACCTATATATAGCTCAAAAAACAACTTGTGCAATTAATAACAGCTTTTCCTAATTGTGGCATTTCATCAATATTTGCATGTTTAATTTACGGTGTAGATTATTATTTATTATTTGCCACTTACTGTTAATTATTCATTATTTATTATTCGTGATATAGATTATATTTATAGCGGAAGTATGTGGCGTTTTATATTCGTACAAATTAAAAGAGTTAACAAAAGCTCAATATTTTAATTATGAAGACACGATTAACATTTTTTGGCGTTGCTAACAATTGAAATGTCTCTCTAAAAATAAGTTTCGTTTTGGTACTACAGAACGTACTAAGCACATAACACGCAAAGTTTGAGTTTTGAGTTCATGTACTCGCCGTTCCTATGTTAATAATTTCATCGTATTCGATAGTTCATACGAAATTTCTATTCTCACAAAGGAATGCACAAATGATTGTTCACGTAAGTCAGTAATTAGAAGGATAAAAAGGTTTAATTCTCCTGAAAATGTTGATATGCTACAAATTAACCAAAGACTCAACATACCGTTCATATCGTGTTCGGATTCATTTTATCGATCGTAATTTATCGCAAAACATAGAATTAATACGTTGATTCGGTGTACAGATAAAATCACAAGCCACTGGCGGTTTCCAAGCGTTCATCATCCACTATAGAGAAGATCCTGATCAGCAGAATCTCATCGATTGGATTCAAGAGGATTGGGTACGTGTCATATCGTTATTTGTCCAATTAGATAAGGGAATACGTTTTCTATTACATTAAAAACAGCATGTAAATTCTATTAATGTAACAATCAGTGAACTAATTTCATTTATTAATGCAGATCTATCGATACAATTAATCAGTACAATTAATTCATTAATATTTAAATTAATACAATTTACTGTCTTTATAACCGGTACATATACAACGATTAATTGTGTTGATTAATTAGTTAACTAAAGTTGATTAAATAACTGTATTAATTAGTTAATTTAATTGATAGAATTTATCGATTCACGTTTTGACAAGCAATGTGACACTTCAATAGAAACGTTGCTACGTCGCTTCAGTTTCGCAGATCCTGTCAATAGTTATACTACTATTCCAATCCTCTATTCTTTACGTTAGTTCAATTCCTATCCATGATAGACCGTCATATCGCTGTTCTCGATGCATTTCCTTTCATCTAATGAAATGCCTGCATAGTACTTCGGTATTATAGCATGTAAAGGTGCGTTAAGACGATCAATATTACTGTCACTGTTTCTAGTATCTCGACATTACAGGCATCTTCAGACGATCGATTACAATAATACAGGGTGGTTGGTAACTGGCGGTACAAGCGGAAAGGGGATGATTCTACGCGAAAAAAGAAGTCGAAAATATAGAATAACAATTTTTCGTTCGAGGCTTTGTTTTCGAGAAAATCGACTTTGAATTTTCGGTCGGTACGCGTGCACTTTATCGCGTCTCGTTATAACGGATCTCACTGTAGATCGTTGTCTCGATGGAAAAATTAAAAAAAAATTTTATTCTATATTTTCGACTTCTTTTTCACGTAGAATCACCCTCCTTCCGCTTGTACCACCAGTTACCAGCCACCCTGTATATCGATCGTCTACATTAGACGGTCTCTTACATACCACGATGTTGAGAAGCTTAAAATATTGACCATAATATCGATCGTCTTAACGTTCCTTAAAAGCTACAATACAGGGTGTCTCGAACAAGTAGAACAAGCCTATGGTCCTGACACGATATTGTATTGAGTGTCGGTTAAGAGAAGACGAGATCGAATATAAGGTATTTATTCGTCGATAGTGTTCCTTAGCTTACGCGACTTACAATTAAATAGAAAATAGCAAGTTGTACGCGAGGAACGTCACGAAGCAGTTCCTGGAGACAACCCAACTTAAAGTTTCAGCACTGCGAAATGTGCACTTCTAATAAATACCTTGCAACTTGTATATACAGGGTGGTTGGTAACTGGTGGTACAAGCGGAAAAGGGGTGATTCTACTCGAAAAAAGAGGTCGAAAATATAGAATAAAATTTTTTTTTTTTAATTTTTCCATCGAGACAACGATCTACAGTGAGATCCGTTATAACGAGACGCGATAAAGTGCACGCGTACCGACCGAAAATTCAAAGTCGATTTTCTCGAAAACAAAGCCTCGAACGAAAAATGTTTATTCTATATTTTCGACTTCTTTTTTCGCGTAGAATCACCCCCTTTCCGCTCGTACCACCAGTTACCAGCCACCCTGTATATTTTCAAATTCGTTTGAAATTTTACTAAATTAATTACGAACTCACGATAGTCGTGTCTCAATTTTAAGACATTTAGTATAATATATACAATAATATATACAATAGTATAATATGCATAAAAGTATGCAGCAAAGTTTTATTATTCAAGTGAAATGTATATTTCGTAACGATTGCAAGAAGGACGAAAACTTTTGAAATATTATAATATATTATTTCGATACTTCTGACGTTCTAAATGTAATTTCATTAAAATAGAATCATTAATAAAATAATAAGTCTCTTTAATATAATACTGATAATTGTATTAATATTAATGAAGAGTTTCAGTAATAATATTATTACAATTAATTAATTAATTATTCCAAGTTAAATTATCATACATGTTAGGGAATCATGTGTTAATTAATTGACTAATTAAGACGAAATTACTGATTCAATATTTCTCATATTTATGACGTTAATTAAAACGAATCTTCAATCTTTATTTAATTAAAATACTTTTCTACGCTATTATACTTTATAAAAATCATGATTTCGATCACAGTGCAGTTTTTATAAAGCATTCTTTGATATAAACACCGCTTTGTTTCACAGTTTCACGAAATGATACGAAGAAAATTATTGAATTCACTGAGCGTGAAGAAAGAACGTGCATTTAAGTTTAACGAAGCTCTTTGAACAGCAGTTTCACACGTTCTCTCTCTCTCCCTCTCTCTCTCTTTCTTTCTACTAAGCAAATTGATACTGTGTCTTCCACTTTTGTTCTTTCCCCTCCTTAATACTAACTTTATTTATAATGGCGAGATTCCTATTTCTTTCATCTTTGTATTATTCAGTGCTAGACACTAAAGTACTGTTACACGAAGCAACATGTTAAATACCGATACGCTGCACATACTTGTCGAACTACATAACAAATTAAAGAACATGAAATTGGTGGCACGTAGTTGCTAAAAAACGAAAGCAACACGTGTTCATCGGATTTATTTGATTTAATTGAATTGATTAATGTTCGTTTAAGAGAAAATGTTTCAGCATAACGTTGTCGTAATTATAAAGTTAGAACTAGTAACATTTTGCAAATACGACGAGTAACGATCAAATTTTGTAAATCAATTGCGTAATTCAAATTATATAATTCGATTACGGCAGTTGAAATTATGTAATTCAATTACGTTAATCCCAATTTTGTAATTCTATTAAACAATTCAATTACGTAATTGAAATTATGTAATTGGATTACAACACAATTGAACGTAATTGAATTAATATGTAATCGAAATAGAGTGTTATTAAATTGCGTAATTAAATTACAGTGTAATTCAATTAACGCAACCGTATTTTACAGTTACAGTGTTGCGGCATCGAGGGCCCTAAAGACTGGGATCGCAATAATTATTTCAATTGTTCATCGAGCGACATTGGCTCGAGGGAAGCATGCGGCGTGCCTTTTAGCTGTTGTAAACGAAAGCCAAATGTAAGTTTTTTTTTTATCTCACATTAGTATATTTTTTCTTCACTTGCAATAAAAGAATTTCTTACCTCTGTTAAATAAAGAATTAATTGCATGCGAACTGCAGTGATGATTCTTCTACAATATACAGGGTGGTTGGTAACTGCTGGTACAAGCGGAAAGGGGGTGATTCTACGCGAAAAAAGAAGTCGAAAATATAGAATAAACATTTTTCGTTCGAGGCTTTGTTTTCGAGAAAATCGACTTTGAATTTTCGGTCGGTACGCGTGCGGTACATTATAACGGATCTCACTGTAGATCGTTGTCTCGATGGAAAAATTTAAAAAAAAGAAAAAAAAATGGAGAAAAATGTCCATGGTTCTATGGCTACGGTTTCTTCAGATTATTTCCTAAATTGAATACGATAATATAATACAGGGTGGTTGGTAACTGGTGATACAAACGAAAAGGGAATGATTCTACGCGAAAAAAGAAGTCGAAAATATAGAATACAAATTTTTTTTTTAATTTTTCCATCGAGACAACGATCTACAGTGAGATCCGTTATAACGAGACGCGATAAAGTGCACGCGTGCCGACCGAAAATTCAAAGTCGATTTTCTCGAAAACAAAGCCTCAAACGAAAAATTTTTATTCTACATTTTCGACTTCTTTTTTCGCGTAGAATCACCCCCTTTCCGCTTGTACCACCAGTTACCAACCACCCTGTATAAACAAGTACAAGATTTCACTGTATTTGAAATAAAAATGTTATTAGTAAGTTTATATCTCAGAATATTGTCTCCTAATCATTCCTTCGACGTTTTCAGGAAATTATAAAAAATAAACAGTGCGGCTATGATGTTAGAAAACCTAGCTACGTAAGTAATTTTTTCAAATTCAATATTACCTTTAACACTAAACGTTGTATTATTATAACGAAAGCAGGGATCGAATGAAACTGTTCAAATGTCCAAGTAGACATGAAATAACCGTAATTTTTTAACTGTCGTGTTTTGAAAAAACAGTTGTAAAACGAAGTGCATCTACTGAAACTTTCATCCCATACATTTTTGCATAAATAGGAAACTTTTAGTTCTGTAGAAGCACAAGAGAGTTTTAGTTCAAGCGAGACATTTATTTTGCTTTGAAACAGTTAAAGTTGAATGTTTTCAAACTGCTCTTCAGTGCTCAAACTGCTTAACCGCTCAAAGCGATTTAGAAAATACAAAATATTCTTTTTAAAATGAAACTCTGAACTCTGAGCATATATATATATATATATATATATATATATATATATATATATATATATATATATAAATAATTAACTGCATATTGTTTTGTTCAATCTCATTGTTTGTAAAATGAAATAACTGTATCTATAAAAATCACAACTTACTTTCTCTCTTATACTCATTCTGCTTTCAACTTTTTAAATAATGCTAATTAAAACATAATTCTAGCTTTCATACTTTCCTCTAAAATATTTGTTAAAAGGTATGTATATAATCTTACACAATTTTTGGCATACAAAATGGCTGTTATAAGGGAACTTTTGCAGCAAGTACTAACACAGTAACACACAAAAAGTTTTGAATCAAAGTACTAACGTATAAAGTAAACGTAAAACAGAAAAAGAGTTATTGAAAAATTAAAAGCTCAGTAACTGACTTTTATTTATAAGAGTTAGCTGTTTCATTCGACCCCCCCCCCCCAAAGAAAACTTCTACTTGTCGTGTTTGCAAGGTTTCTTCTCTTAAAAATTATATTTCCATTAATTGTACTCTATATTACTGCATTCATCTATTCTAAAACCATGTTTTTCACCATCACTTTATTTACCGTGACCATTACTTACATTCTTTCTGCGAGCATTTAAAATAACTTCTCATTTCTGCTTTTTCTTAATCAGTGCCTTTCATATATTTTACACTAACTAACTAATAGGCTTGAACGAGCTATTATACTCGTTAAAATATGGACAGAACACTACACTAGTTTTTACGCTTTCGTTTGCTGATTCTCATTTGTCTCGAGTGCTGACAGTTTAATTTTAATCTTTAAATGTAGCTGCCATGTCTAGTTACAAGATAAGCTTCGGTATTAAAGAAGGAAGTTTTGTAATAAAATATGACAGTGGAGATAAAACAATCTTGAAACTAAGACGAGGTTTCACAACTTTTATGTTACTTTTTTTTATTAATCTTTTGAAATAGCTACATTTTGGGATAATAAACGTAAAAATTCAAAAATTTGAAAAAACATACAGAACACATTGAAGTTCTCAAGCAAAGCTGGAAAGCATTTGTCCTATGTGGTTTTTATTTCGCTCGTCCCTGCGCTGTGTCGTCGAATTTGTTAGTTAATTTGTATACCGACCGTTTCATAAATCAATGATAAATAATTTATCCTTTCCATTTTGCATAAATAGATATTCTATAAATTGTTTGTTTGCTATTTACTGAACTGTGAAAATAAATTCTGAGTGGTTTGCAAGATTATCAATCCTCGATAAAGCAGATGTCCTTTTTTATCAAAGATAACGAAATCACAGACGAGGTTCTCGCGATTTATTTTCAAGTGTCTTATCTTCTGTTTCGAATCTTATACTATCTAACATCTTTTTAGAGGCCCTTCAACTTTTTAAGTCTTTCTAACTTCGTAATAACTACGTAAGATACATAGGCATAAAATGTTTTGTTAAATTCCTAGGGTTCTTGATTTTATATGATAGCTAGTTTCAAAGAATAAATCTGTCATATAGTTTGAAATTGTACTTTTTAGTTGCTGCATATTTATTTATACTTCATATTTAGCATACGATTGAAATTTAAGTTTTCTTTAGTTCTGCCATTGGTTGCCAATCGAAGTACATTTTTTAGATATTTTTGGAGAAGAAGAACGAATTCAAAATATGAAATTTCAGTTTCGGCAATCGATACGTTCGAAAGATATACAAATTTTGTCTGAACCATTTTTCATACTACTCGTATTTTCCCAGATATTTGAGCGTTTTGACAGCTAGATAGGACATACTATTGATCTTGGTATATCACACACTTGCGACGAAAGTGAAGCGATTCAAATAACGCGATTTTCGAGTTATCAGTATGAAAATCTGGCGATTATGAGATGTTCAATTCATCTTGTTCATTTAGCTTCATAATTTGGCCAGTAGAGAGCAGTTATTTCGCCCTTCTCGATTCGTGTTACTGTATTTTATAAATTATAAATGTGTACGTCTTATTGTAATTGTGTTTTGACTAGAAAGAGATCCTCCGAAAGTTCCTGTCAAAAATGAAAAATAAACTAAAAACGAATAAAACACATTTAAAATACATTTCATGAATTTGTTCATTCGTTCTATTCATAAATTTGATTTAATTATATTCTAAAATAGCTTTCCTATTCTTCTGTATAACATACTTTCTCAAGTTGAGTCACGTTCGTGGCAAGTGTTCGATGCCATCGACAAATTTAGAAATCGAAATTTTCGAAATTGCGTTTGGAAATCAGATCTATCCAAAATCTTTTATCGTAGAAAATAGGAAATAACCTCACGAAGCCTTTCTAGATCTTTCGAACGCACAAGGCACTTGTGTAAAATAGAAGACATTTAATCGATTTTGATAATCTTGGAATATATCGTCAAATATTTATCGATATTTTGAATATCTTTTCCCATATATTCAACCATCGCTCGTCTTTAATTTTCAGGTTATAAAACAACGTATGATTAATATTTTACGTGTTATTTAACAATTTACTTTGAATAAATGTTTACCGAACAAAAGTTATCAGTGACGGTAACTATATTTGTTACATTTACGAGCTGTCGAAGATCAGAGCGAAGTGCAACATTCTGTACATCAATCGATTCATCGAAAATCATTTTACGCAAGCGTTGGCAGCCGCTTAATGGCGGTCGGATATTAATTTAGCCCAACCTATGACCTATGACCTATTGATTTTTCTTTATTTATACAATATTAAATTGGCTGTAAAAAAAATGCGGCTTACTCTAGAATGAAATGTAATCTGGATTTAATTGAAATTTTTAACGAATATCTCGGAAATTAAATTTGAGCAGAATATACGTACGTATGGGAAAAAATAGTCCGAACGTCGATAATATTTCAACACCGTCGAAGTCGGTAAAGTGCCTCGCCTATTCTACGTAATTACCACGCACAAATTGCCAAAATAAAGATTTCATGTTTCACGCTTTTCTCTCGATCGGTCACCGACGCCATTCGAAACTGCAATCCTTATACAAGGTGGTTCGTAAATAATAGTACAATTGGGTACAGGATGATCGTACGTGAGAGAGTAAGTCGAAAATATGCACTTAAATATTTTCATATTGCGCTCTGTTTCTGAGAAGATGGAATTTGAAAATTGATCAGGTTCTACATTTTTTACTTATTCTCACTTAACCTGTCGATTATTTATTCCTGTTCAGTACGTAATTAGTCACATTTTCAAACTCGATCTTCTCGGAAACGGACCGTCGTACAGAAAAATTGTATTCTACATTTTTGTCGTATTTTTTCTCGTAGAATCGCCTCGTACCAAAATTCTACCATCAATTACGGACCATTGCGTATAATTAAAAAAATTGAACGTAGTCTAATGAACGCAATATAAAACCAGAAGATAGAGAATTAAACAACCGCGCGTAATTCCGATGTTCGAATTCCGAAATTCGATGACTGCACAGTGGTCGACGTACTATTCGTATGTAGAAGCAAGGTATCGTTGTTTGTACGCGTTATCAACATGCCGCAGGCACGACAACGTAATCCTAAATCTTCGATGCAGAAACTTTCATAGTGGTTTCTTCAATCATTTTGTTTGCACTTGGTAAATGCAGACTGGGGAGAGGAGTATATACGAGAGAGGCTGTCTAAGAGCAGGCGAAGAATGGCTAGAATTGAATCTCGTACCTGTCGCTGGTACTGTTGTCAGCACAATGGTCTTACAGGTACATTGCCGTTGAAACGTGTCACTGACTGTGCTAAATAAGAGTTTAAACTTTCTCTTTTCGTTTATACAATTTCTACGATTGCTTGGACACCGGTCGATGTATACATATATATTGATAACCAACTATTTATTCTATCAATTACTTTATTGTTATTCTATCGTATATTTACAAAATATTCGAATTATTCTATTTTAATTCTAATGTATGTTTACAAATTGTTAGAAGTAAAAGTAGAATCCTAATTCTATAGAATTTTTATTTTATTCTCTAGTTTTGAACACAGACTTCTATATATCGTTACACTGCTAACTTCTTGTGTATTCACAAAGAACATAACCTAACAAACACGAAGATAATACCCCGCTGGGGGTAGTCACTCACATGATAATCAAACAGCCAAAAAATTCTGCCAAATGTCCAAATCGGACAAATTGTGAATGTGAAATATTAAATAAAAAAAAAAAAACTACTTGTGTATGAAGCGTCCATGTTATGTACTGCGAAAAGGTAGGGAACTGCGTGTAACATGGAACACCCAGTTTTTAAAGCTGCCCAAAAAGAGAAACGGACGTTTCTCTAACGAAATTAACACGTTAATGGTTAACTATGCAGAAGCTTAAATGTGTCGAAGTAATTGAAAGGCAAAATAAAATACGTCCAATGCGACGAGCTATAAAGATAGTAGCCAATATGAAATACCTAGAAAAGAACACTCTATTTTTATTCAGAAGAATGAATATTTATTTAAAGAAAAAGGACAAGTGAGCAAATATCTTCTTTCTTGCACCGATTTTTCACTATTCTTGTCCTTTTCGTAATTGCCGCCAAAAAATAAACATAGTCCTGTATCATCGTGGTCGTTAGAAGTGACTATATCGTTGACGTGTTCTACATTACGTACACGTAATGTGATTTTCTCGAAAACGAAGCCAGCGATTTTGTTATTCTTCATTTTCGTCTTATTTTGAACCATAGGATCTCTCTATTTTTTTTTTTTTTTTTTTTTTTGATACTGCAAATATTTAGATACGTTTCTTTTGTGTAATTAAACTGATATTGTTAGCGAAGTTGCAAAGTATCGATACTAATAAAGTCTCTTACAAAGCAGCAATAAATTCGATAATGAAACAGATTGTAAAAATAATTTTGATAAATTATAAACGAGCCGATTGCTTCATTTCATAGTTCTCGATTGCAATGCAATGATCGTGACATGCAACATTCGTCTGATTTGTCGTCTGACAAAAATTGAATAGCAAAATTACGTTATAACGTAAATTCCTGCTTTTTTTTTACATTCACAGCGTAATTCGCAAAATTTTATTTGGCGCGTCTTCGCGATAGTAGAAATAGGTGTAATATGAGGAAAATATTTCTTGTATGTCCTGGCACATTTAAAGTCTCGCAAAAGATGAATTCGCATTAAAGTGCTCGGTGAAATGTAACTTTTAAAATGATATATCGCGGGCATGAAGTTGATAAAGGAGTGAAAAAAAACGATGTATGACCAAGCAGAGGAAACGCTTTATAAATAGCTTAACTTTTTTATGCTTTTATTACACTATTGGATTAAAGTAAAATATGTTTCTAACAAAAGATTATTTTAATATCGTGAAAAATTGCCAATATATTGAAAATTCAATACCGATACCGTTTATTCGATGCACAGTAAATACGAGTAAAATAAACGTAGTAAAATATTTTTGAATCGTAGTGAGCATCGCAAAAGTTATAAATCGCACGTACTAGCTTTTTATTAAATTCAGTTTGTATAATGTTACTCTGATCAGAAATTCACGTTCTAGCGAATCGTTGGTTAACATAATATAAATAATGCAAGTGAAATATTCGGGTTCATGTCTACTTAGTTGAGGATTTTCTGTAAAAGAAAAAGTGGCGTAAGACGTAGATAAAACTTGCTACATGGCTGACGTATTTTCATATGTTGTTAGAAACGATACAAATCTCTTCTCCTTTTTTTTTTTTTTTTTTTTTACATAAAAGGATAAAACTCGTCGACCCGTACAATGCTTTAGTTTGTTAGTTGAAATAGAGGAATGAGAATGAAAACATTTTGGAAAAATAAGAAAATGATCGACCGATGTCAAGCTAAAGGTAGAAAAATAGTGCTGGCTTTTTCCTATGCAGAGAAATATTGAAAAAGGATTATCGATGACACGCGATTCAGAAAAGTATCAGAAAGAGAAAGTTTTAACTTTTTGAACGATGTAATTCTTAGTTGAGATAACGAATTGCAAACATGGTGTCGCATGTAACTGTAAAGTGTACCATGTTCTAAGTATGTTAAATTATTTATTCACCTTCCTTGTTTGATTTGCTTGAAGCACATTGTTTTATCATATATTTATATACCTTTTAATAGCCGCTGTTTCTGTAATAATATGTACGATCACTATGTGCTGGAGAAGTAAATATAACTAAACACGTGGCTACGTAACGAAGCAAGTAAGTATGTAGGAACATTGGAAATTTTAATAAGCACGTGGTAAAATGGATAAACAGCGTGTTTTACATTTATAGTTCGTATATTTGCGTTTAGAACGGTAAGTACTTCTAATGCAAGATAATGTTTCAATTGCAAGATTATACCACGCTAGCTTCTATACTTCACACGTAATCATTTTCTACTGATTTTGTTAAATATTACGGTACAATTGTACATGGTATAGAAAACAGACCGATTGGAAACGAGTACTTTAAAAAATCCGAGAAACTATACTAATTTATCGAGGAAAGCAAAATTATTGCGAACCTGACATCATTGCGTAAGCACTAACAAAAGTTCTACTTTAGATCGAGTCTGTATAAATTTCATCCGTATTGCCTTACCGACAGGGTACGTGTACCTTTCGTCGTAACCGAAACGGAAAAAGTTGCAGCATAAGAATTGGCAGATTAGTTTAACTGGTTTTGGTTACGTATAAGTATTATAAATGACCAAAGTGGACGTCACAAATGCTGAAAAAAGATTCCGTTATCGATAATGGTTATCGGTAATCGAAAGGAAATTTCATCACAGACAATGGTTATCGATAAGTAAAAAAAAATTCGTCACGGGAAACAGATATTGGTGAGCAAAAAAAGGTTTCGTAGCGAATACTAATTATTAGGTTATTGGTGACGAAAAAAATTCTCTCGCGAATAATGGTTATCGGTAATCAAAAAAATTCTCTCACTTATAATGGTTTTTGGTGAGTGAAAAAAAATTCCTCCACGAATAATGGTTACCGGTAACCAAAAAGGAATTTTCCCGTCGATAATAGTCATCGATAAGCAAAATCCTCCTGAGCATCATTTATAATGGTTATTCGTAACTGGACTACTTGAAAATTAATATCGTTTAATCATTTAATTGTTAAACGAATTTCTTCAAGACTCGAGTCTTTTGTTTAAACGAAAGTTACCTTCTTGCCAATGAGCTGTTTCAAAAAAATCTCAAAACCAATTGTTATTTCTGATCTCTGCTTACCAATCTATGTTCAGCTTATTTAATGCATGTAGCTTCCCTATATTCTATGGCAATATAACAAATGGACCACTTATGCAAACTTAAAATCCAACGTATGTAATATATGTTTCCCTTGTCTGATAATCAGCGCAATAAATTATGGCCAAGTCGCTGTATAATCATGACATTCGGGAGATTACGTTTCCTTCCTTAGCGTATACAATAAAAGTCTGAGGGAACGTACGAAATGTCATGCGAGCGGCAAACGGTTGCATATTTCAGGCGCAACTGCCTCGTTGTCTCGTACGATGTCAGTTATACAGATACTGGCATAAGTCATATCTGTTGAATTCTGACAGTTAGTACCGATGTTACATCTATAAAAAGATATTTCTTAAATATCCAAACCCTTAACGCTCAAGTTCATAACATTAAATAAGTAGGCGTTAAACAAGGATAAGAGAATATTCTGAAAATAAATAAAAAACAAATTGAAATTTATTTTTCTTTTTTTTTAAAAAAAGATTGTATAGGGGCGTCATGCCAAATGGTCGTAATAATTATTTTCCGTTTTTTTACTGCTACAAGCAATTACTGCATTGTGCACTGGTTAAATTAGGCTTGACACGTATCATCTATACCACTACTATCGATGAAGTAATAAATTAAATGCGACTATAAAGTGGTGAATAATTGCATGGATATTGGCAATTTCCCGCGAATATTATGAAATTAGTTTGTAACAAAGAAGATTATGCAGAAAATTTAATGAACCGTGAATGTGATCACATGATATCTGGAACAGATTATAATTTGTTATACAGGGTGGTTGGTAACTGGTGGTACAAGCGGAAAGGGGGTGAAAATATAGAATAAAAATTTTTTTTTTAATTTTTTCATCGAGACAACGACCTACAGTGAGATCCGTTATAACGAGACGTGACAAAGTGCACGCGTACCGACCGAAAATTCAAAGTCGATTTTCTCGAAAACAAAGCCTCGAACGAAAAATTTTTATTCTATATTTTCGACTTCTTTTTTCGCGTAGAATCACCCCCTTTCCGCTTGTACCACCAGTTACCAACCACCCTGTATATAACATATAAAATATATTATGAATTATATTATGATTTATCTATTTATTCATTATTAAATAAGTTTAATATCTATTCTTTTATATTATAATTCAATAGATAACAGTAAGATATTGTAATAACCATTAGAGTAATTTCTAAACTATATTTTCCTTAATCAACCGGTTTATTCGGATGATATCGTTGTTTTTTCTTGTCTAGTTTCCTATTTTGATCAAATACAAAATTACAGTTGTTTCTTCTCGATATTGTAAAAAGAGATAAGTATGAAGGATCAAAGAATTCGATCAGAACTAGGAGTATTGTCTTATTTCCTTAAATTCAAATTCCAGAAATATATCAATGATGCAACATATCCTAACGCGATAAAATTCGTTTGGGCAAAGTTGTTAACTGTTCGCGTGTACGTCTAAAATTATTAACGTTTATTATTAAGCGAAACGAATACTCTGTGTATATGAATAAGCAAACATTAGCAAACACAGGGTTTACTGTCACATTCACACGTACATACGTTGAAATGTTCGAATTTGCATTAGCAGCACGGAATATCCTTACGGGCATCACTATGTCTATTCGACAGATCAGAATCAAGACAGAATCGCTGTGGTTTCACATTGGATTGATTTCATTAATTTCTTTCTTCTGTTTTCGCGTGTTAGACTCGGTTAATTAATTTTTTAAGTAGACAGTGATACGCGCGAATGAGCGAGAATAACTCTAGAAATACGCTATGAAAACCGTGAGATGGAATAAATTGGCAGTCTCGAGCAACTTCGCCAAGTTCCAAACGAGAACTCTTAAGTAATTGGAGCATCTATCGCCTTGCTAATGAGGCAGTCGCACAACATCACGATATCGTAATAGAGGCGAAATAGTGAAAAAGATTCCAGTAGAACCGGGCGGCAAGTTAGACGGGGGCGAAAGAAAATAAGGGAAGAAGGACGAACGAGGCAGCTAAAAGCGTTGCGTGGTTACTTCAACTCCGGGAGGTACATAAATGTAAGGCGCCGTGTAATAAAGTGGGCTTGTTACTTAGCCTGCCTACTGACGTGACGTTCTACACAGCCGGCTTGTACTTCCTTATCAGTTCCTCTGCTTTTCTTTCACGCTCCGTAATATTCGTAATATCTAGCTACGTAATATTAATGCAGAAAAGTTTACGTAACAATTATTTATATACAGTTCCTCGCGTTTTAATATTCTGACACGACTCTGCCCGCGTATCCAGGCTGAGCTAGAACATGTAGGAACATAGGGCAGGATCTGATTCGGCACAGTAAAATGAGAAGAAAAGTTCACGTATAAACCTGTGACCTTGTTTTCGCGCAACAATTTGTTTCGTGTTGTACAGTGTTGTGTATGTTGTGAACACTGTAACACCTTTTTTACCTACCTTCAGAGAAATTACTCCAAGTGATCAGGTCCAGCATCATAGATTGTCCAACTGGTTCGAGCAGCTTACACGGACACGTTAGCGAATTTGGTCGTCACGTTGAGTTTCCTAAAGAGTTTCAACCTTGTCGATTGACATTTTATGAACAAGAGATTTTAAACGCCTTCATAACTAATTTTTGTTTCATATTTGGTAGACTATTTACAATCAATTCTCTTTGAGAATTATAAGTAAATTATTTTGGCGTGGTACTGTAACTTGGATTATAAGAGTTCATAGTATGTTTGATTCTAGTTGAATCTAATGCTTCAATCTAAAGGGTATTGTCTTTTTAATCTGCGGTCAAGTAATTGGGTAACTAATGGGTTTTGGTGGTTGTTAACTCTTATATTATATCTGTTTCTGAACTTGGATATTTCTTCTTTAACTGTGGGTATCTCAAGGTCGCGATGTACTGTTTCGTTGGTAACATACCAAGGTGCATCTATTAAGGATTTTAGAGTTTTTGATTTTCATGACTAATGATCGGATTGATTCAAGTCTGGAAAGCTGGTCAGGAAATAAGTATAGCATGGCCTATCCATGTGGCAGGAAATTGTTGATCTACCAGGCATGTAAATATGAAACCAGAATTTTTGTATAGAAAATACATGTTTATTGTATGAAAATGATTAAAAATATTTTATTCGAAGTATTGCCCATCGCTAGCTATACATTTTTCCCACCTGTCTGGCAATTGGTGGATGCCACGCCAAAAAAACTGTCGCTCTTTTGAGGCAAACCAGTCATCGAGGCATTTTCGTACATTTTCGTAAGAAGCGAAGTGCTGGTCAGAAAATGCGTGTCTCATCGATGCAAATAAATAATAATCGGATGGAGCCAAGTCTGATGAGTAAGCCGCGTGCGAAAGTATTTCCCAACTGAACGCTTCGATCGTTTCCTTGAGCGGTTTTGCTGTATGCAATGGTGCATTATCACGAAGCAAAATTACTTTGTGTCGCCTTTTTTGATATTCTGGTCGTTTTTCACGCAAAGCTCGATTCAAATCGATCGTTTGTCGTCGGTAGCGCTCGGTATTAACGGTTTCGCTAGGTTTTAACAGCTCGTAATAGATCACACCCTTCTGATCCCACCAAACACAGAGCATTGTCTTCCGTCCATAGCGATTTGATCTTGTAGTCGATGTCGGTGGTTCGCCTGGAGCTACCCATGATCTTTTACGCTTAGGATTCTCAAAATATATCCACTTTTCATCGCCAGTCACAATTCGGTGGAGAAATGACTTTCTTTTGTATCTGGCGAGCAGCATTTCGCATGTGGTTTTTCGGTTTTCCTGCTGTCTTTCATTCGGTTCGTGTGGAACCCATTTTCCCACCTTCTGGTCTTTCCCATGGCTTTCAAACGCATGGAGACGGCTTCTTGTGTCACGTTTAATTGATCAGCGAGTTGTTGTTGCGTTTGAGCGTCATCCTCGTCCAACGATGCTTGCAATTCGCTGTCTTGAAACTTTTTCGGTGGTCTTCCACGTTCTTCGTTCCTCGCGTCAAAATCGCCACTTCTGAATTTTTTAAACCACTCAAAGCCCTGTAATTTACCAGGAGCATGCTCATCGTAAGCTTCGACAAGCATTCGATGCGATTCTGCAGCAGTTTTCTTCAAATGGTAACAGAAAATCAATGCTGTTCGCAAATCGTAGTTTCCAGGCACAAAATTTGACATGTTCAACGCTGTTACAAACTATGCTGTTGTATGAAACTTGTATTGTTTTGAGTCGAAAATGTTTGTGAGATGTCAACAAAGACTTTTGGCATCAATGACGCAGTTTAGTGACAACTACATTATCAGCTAGGGCCATCTATAGACAAATTCCGGTTTCATACTTACAGGCCTGATAAGTAGTGTTTAGTATCACAAAATAAACTGTGATTCGACACCGAGATCATATCGAGTATGTATTTATGTGAACTTTACTGTTTATGTTAGCTTGCTGATACAGTCCCTGCCGCACTTCTCGCATGTTCTGACTCACCTTGTATATTGTATGTACATATATTTATTTCTCCATTCATACATCATAGTTTTTGGATACACTCAATCGTCTTAAGCCTAAATTACACTTGAACGATAAACGTAAAACCCAGGATCTACAGCCTATACATAGATATCTGCGGTAACAACGTTTCTATGGTTTTTATGACAACTCAGTTCTCTTACCAATTGCTCAGGTTTCCTGCTATTCTATCCATGTATTTGTTGCTTTGTGTAAAAGAGGATGATTTAAATATCTTACTGCTTATTCTACAAAAATATGAACCATTTCTTGTAGCTCGAAAGTAAATAATTTCTCCCTAACAATAGCTCTTATACAGATACAAATAGCAACAAATGGAGAGATATTTCCATGTTTAAATATCAATATAATTAATCGTAATGGTATTTTCTTTTTATTAAAAGTTTCATCCAATAATTCTACGCATCTAATCATAAAATCGTTTTTAACTAGATCCACTTTCAACAACTTCAATCTCCCACTTCGTTATGTTCTCAGGTTCTGAAGTACTTTGAAGATACACGGCCACTTGAGAGTAAATCTATCGCGAGTTACACTCGATAGCGTTTGTCGCGAGTGACTCTCGAGAGCAGCTCGCGATAGTTTTACCTTCAAGTGGACGCGTACCTTTACGTCTTCAGCCTCGTCTACACTGACAGACAACTGTCCATAGACAACTTTCCACAGTTAATCTGTGCACGTTGTTCGAGAAAAATCGGGAATTAACAGCAGGTAAAATGCAAGTTTCCATTGCGATAGAAAATAAGGGACAACGTCTATGGACAGATGTTGGAAGAACGTGGAAACGACAACATGCAGTTCAATTTAATCGTCTGTACGCTGCCAGGCTTTGTTTTGATTTTCTTTCTTTCGCCACCGGTTCGGCGACAATTCTCGCCTTCCTTTCTATTTTCGGACCAACTTTCCGTAATAAAATGTCAAAACCAGTTTTCGACATCCTTACAAAATTCTTAAATCCAAGGCCGTCTTCTAGGCTTATTTCCGCAGGAAGATCGTTTCTATAGTGACAACTATTAATTGCGGATTTTTATACAAGTTCATGTTTTTGAGAATATAATTAAAAAGGTGTAGGCTCAGTAGGGAATTGTTTTACCTGTCAAGCATTATAGAAAGTGTTACGCTTTGTACATTTCATACATTTCTTCATATTATGTGCATTCTCTGCAATATTGTATTGTCAAATTTTCCACGAATCCATAAAAATCCGCAGTCTACTGACAGTCTTCGACTAAAGATCTCCGAAATAGTTTAACAGTTCTCTGCTTCATCTTCCGCAAATTACAGAATGTACAATGTGCCCCATAAGTCGCGATAGCAACCTTGCTCAAAGACACGGACCTGGACACGCTCCAACTTTATCACCAAAACTGAATCAAATATCTGACACCTGCGGCATTCTAAACTCTATCGGACATATCCTAATCATCTGTGCTAAATACGATATTGCAAGGGTATAGCACGACCCAACTAATTTGTCCAATGTGTTACAAAAGGAAGACTCGTGCGAGAAAGTTCTAGGTTTCCCCAAAGATATTGATTTGTACAACATATTATACGTAGGTACGCTCTGTGCCACTGATCATCCTCACCGTAGTCACTAATAATCTCGAAAGGTGCATGTGACCT
Source organism: Bombus bifarius (assembly GCF_011952205.1). Taxonomy (NCBI): domain Eukaryota; kingdom Metazoa; phylum Arthropoda; class Insecta; order Hymenoptera; family Apidae; genus Bombus; species Bombus bifarius. Next base: position 270,670 of record NW_022884651.1, read on the forward strand.
TAAGCGCACAATAGAAAAAAAAGAGACATAACCGGAGACACTAATTAGGTGCGATTGCTGTAGCTGCAGGTATTACATTTTGTTTATGTCCACTTTCTCGTCTCGTTGGAGAGGCTATAAGGGTGTGCGGGTACCCGAAATTATGGGTTGGGGCCATTGTGGTCGTGCAAAAGGTCGGCTGATACAAAATTACGAGTAGCCGGAACCCTCATTAGGCTTTGGCCTTTAGACTGCAATAGACAAACGACATCGTGTGCAGACAGTTTGCATACATGATCCAATGACTGGCAGCGGACACTGTACGAAGACTATTATCTACGGACAGTATCTGTGAGTTTTATCTTTTTTGTTATTTAATTTATACTTTACAATTTATCCAACCGGACAGCTCTGTGAGTGTAGACGAGATATTCACGATGCATTCAGCAGAAGGTATTTTAGTCGACATGCTGCGGCCAGATTCTCTGGAAACAATATTCCTGTTTTTTGGTAAACGTATTCGGATTACTTGTCACGTCCAAACTCTCTCACGCGTCTTCCGAAAATTCGATCCTGTGTCACCCGATAGCTACGTGACTTCGAGCAGCCAGCTATCCTTGAACGTTTGGATTACTCATTCTCACGAAATCCCGCCTGACCATTCGCAGGCTAAAACTCTGCTATAAAATAGAAATAACGAGATAGAAAGGTAAAATATAAAACGTACGAGAGCGTACCGTTTAGTATTAGCTGAATTGACTTTGACGATTTTTAATGATACGTTGCTGTTAATGCAAATATCATATGATAACGTTAATTATTAAAGTATAATAAAAATATTGAAAATAAGGTATAATATGAATATTATAATTTCGTTTACCATGTAACGTATACATAAACGTTTCTTGTGATTTAGTAGTAACTCTTTTATGCTTATAAAAATTTGAAATTATGTAAATGAAACGTAGAATCTGATAGAAAAAATTCCATTGGAAAAAAAGAGAGTATGTGCAAATATCTTTTGCAATGTCTTTATGTAAACACGTTACGTCACGAAGTTAAAATGGTTAAAAACGAGTACTATTATTTATATTAAATATTATTATATATATTTATGGCTGATAATGTACATACATATGTATTTATTTCTTTCGTTTTCTGTCCTGTCTATTTTCTCGTTTCACTGCATCTCACGCTGTTTCTACCAAATATTACATTGGACTAACAACTACATTCGCGAGGTTCGAGAGCACAACGGTAAGCCAAAGTAGCCAATCGCCTTTGTTTTGCAGAACTATGAAGTTGCCAAAGTGATTTATGAAAAAGGTTGTATTCAAGCTGGGGAGGAATGGGTGGAACGAAATCTTCTTGCAATTGTCACTGGGGCGGTTACCACGGCATTTGCACAGGTATAATTTATTATTTTCAACATATCTTTATGCTTGCTATTTAATTCATTAATTACACGTTATTTCTGTATCAAATCTGTGTTATTGATAATATCGTACTACATTATTATGATAATGTCACACTGTATTATTACGATAAACGTTAAATGTCAAATATAATACGAGAATCGTCCAGGTAGTGATACCTGTTTTGACGTATTAATAACAATGCAAATGCATTTTAAAGATGTTTCTTTATTCGTAACTTTAGCATACGTATTTGGAATATTTATCGTAACGTGAGACGAGCTTTTTACCTTCGTTATACAAGACGATTCCACTAACGTTGGAATGTTGTGTTCTCTACTATGATGAGGTAAATACTGGATTGAAAAAGTAGACTTTCCATGCAATCGTTTGACTGGATTACTTACTGCAATGGTGCCACTCTACTGCACTGAAAACACTGTTTACATTATTCCGGTTACGATCCAGTGCTGGATTGGATCACTACAATGTTACTAGACCAATGTAAACGCAGTTTTACGTCCTCAACATCCAGAAAGCGTAAAAGTGCGACAGACGGTACTTCGTTATCGACGGGATGTTCAATTTGCATCGTGATTTTAAACGAACGAAACTTCTACAATATTAGTTATTCAGACACGGAATTTGGTATGATTTGTGTCAACGTATGATTGAAGCTAGGTGGCCCTCTATAAGCACATTGCGTCGTTTTATATGACTTTACTTTCTGGACGACTCTCGTATCTAGACTGCGGATTATTATGTATTTATGATAAACTTGAAAGTGCAAAAATCCATGAAAATAAGGAACTGCATAAAAATCCGCTGATGATATCGATTCCTTCGTTGTTATTTTATTGCTTATCTTGAAAAATTCTTCGAAAACTGAAAGTAAACTATTTTTTACTTTATAGTTCGTACACGTGATGAATTTATTGGATTTGCTATAACGTATCGGCGTTGTAATTCAAATATATTTTGTATTAACCGCATATACATATTTGGGCATGTATACGCATCGAAATGCTTGAAAATGGGAAAACATGTTGCACGAAACCAACAATGGAAGCAATTTGTTACCTACGTTAATTTCTGCCGAAAGATTAATATTCACACGCTCGCTGGTAATAAGATAGCACACGTGTACTATCATTAGATTCTCATCGAATTTCAGAATTCCTGAAATTTTACAAATAATACAACTAAATATCATTATTAAATGGTCGCATAAAAAAGCTCCAGACGACAAAATTACACTTGGAGGACCAGATGCAATGACAGATAAAATCTTTTCTGCAAGTAATTTTTTTTTAGAAGACTTGGAGGTTATTTTCTTTTTAATGAAATTACGTATTATTGTGCACACCAGTCTACATGCTTCTTTATCCTTTGTAAAAGCTGTTAAAGTGTTCGTATCTAAAAATTACTAGCCCAAAAGATATTTTAACTTGAATTTCGTTAAACTTATTGTATGAAAGACAAAGAAAATCGGAAGACAGAATTGCTTGCAATTTTCCTTGTCTTCTATAGGCAAGTTCAACAAAATTAAAAGTGTATTCGATATAATATCTAAATATCATTTGATTTTTATATTTCATCTGTAAAAATGAACCTCTACTCCACTTTTTATCAATCTCCGAATTTTGTTATATAATTAAATGCATGATTAATATTCAATTTTCAGGAGGAGAATGATTTACTTTCATAAGTTCAAACAATAGAAAATTCTGAGGCAAATTTGGAAAACAGCGTTCGTAATATCGTCACTTTTATCTACTTTGTAATTTTTTGTTGAGTGATCTAATATAGCTTCTGAACAATTCGAATATGAAAGCCAGCGATATAATGTTCAGCTTTACAATGAAATATTATCACAAGATAGTATCTATACCACTCGTCGAGTAATTCTAAATCTATCCCTGAGAATCTAGCGATAGCACACGAGTACTATACTTTTATCGAGAAGCATATTTCTCAATTACTTGTAACGATTATCATATTACTAATGGCATTTTATATAAGAACACTGGAAGCACAAATTATTTGCAAGATTATTGTCCATTATTAGATATCACGTATCAATTGAATAATTTTATTGTCGTTAATAAAATGTTAATGAAATTTTTATGTTATTTCCAGATTCTGGGAATCTGTTTCGCTCAAAATCTTCGAGCGGACATATTCGCACAAAAAGCAAAGTGGCATTGACAATTTCGGGCCCCCACGGCGGTCTAGCATCTTATACTAATAGATGCTGATCAGTTGCGTTGATCGAACTGGAAAAGTCGTCGAAGATCTCGAGAACTAACAGACCTTTGACGTAAAAATCGACACAGTTCCACGTGGAAAGTGCAGGATTCAAGATCCAGACGTCCGAACCAAATCGACAAAAGATACAGATATTTTTTCACTCTTCAATTGCTGACACAATTACGAAGACTGCGTACTTCGACGAGTTTCGCGATTTCGTGCAAACACATCACTCATGATCACCTATAAATGTTTATAACTAAAGTCTCGACGTTTTATCATCCAACGTTTATATTGCATTTTATAAATTGACAAGCGAATCGTTAAGCGACGGATCACGTTTAAAGGACGATCAAAGTTCCAAAGTTTCAGTGATAATTATCATTATTAAATTATCACAGCAGCGTATCATTTAGTTTATAATGACGATATAGCTCAGCTTAATGCGGCAACTTGTTGCATATCCTCAACTAACTATTTTATTGCCAAAATGACGCGAAGAAAACGGTGTCAAAGTTCCATCGCTGTTTCGTTTTATTTCTGTATAAACTTATGGCGAATTTTATGACAAACCAAAACCGTTATCAATCAAACCTTAGATTCTTACATTACAATTACAATTATTGCTCATCCTTATTGTTCTATGTTAAGGGATTATTCGAGCTGATCGGATTGAACACTTCTTGTGAGTTTACGTGCTTTCAAATATTGCGAACAATCTATGTTTAATTTATGTTTTTGCGTACTTTATAATCAGGCTGAGGATTTTTATACATTTCTGCGAAAAAGGACGCAGAAATGCATAGAATGCATATACCCAAAGTAGAGTACTCATTATATTTTCTAATAGATAAAACGAATCTCTATTGACTCTCTATTACTACGAAAATATAAATTTGCATAAAATCCACAGTCTATTTATACTCGCAACAATGACAAGTAGCGCGCTGTATTTTAGTTTAAGGCACTTTCATACATCATCGTTTCATCGTTATAATACAAGAAGCGTGTGAGCAAGAAGAAGAAAAATAAAGAAATTTGCTTTGAAGAAGCAAATCAATTGTAAAATACGATTCGTTCGAGGACTATAAAATGCGTAAATTAACAAATCGTCGAAAGTAATGCGTGTATTTGCAGCGAAAAGAGTGTTGTTCAACTTATCAGTAGACTGCGAATTTTTGTGCAAATTCAAGTGTTCCAAAATACAATAGACACTGTAGAACTTATGAAGAATATCAGTTTACATACAAAGTATTATAAAAAAGCCCTATGCTTTGGATATCTTACATATCTTTTCATATTACGTGCATTCTGAGCGATTTTACATTTTCAAATATCCCATAAATGCATAAAGGTCCGCAATCTACCCATCAATTTTCTCAAACCTTGCGCAAGCCATTTTCGTATTTCACGGTCTACTGGACGTTCCTTGATACTCGGTTTGCGCCTGTCATAATTATAATTTGAGCGAACAAGGCGGAAAAGACGTTGCCTCGGACTTTTCCGATTCTTCGTCGAGATCGATACCGTTCTTCTGTTCTTGACGAAGGGAAAGTCGATGAGTTCGGATAAGGCGCGTAGAAACGAGAGGAAGGGACAAAGAGCAGAGAGCAGAAGAGACAAATAAAGCAGAATAATGCCTGCTCGGTTTACGAGGAACGGTGTGTCGAGGCATTAAAGTCGATTGACGTGATGTCGTGGGGGCGCGGTGAACACGACTGAGCTCACCGCACAGCAAATTCTTGTGGCATGGCCACGAGAGTAAAAGCCATATAACACGCAAGTGTACAATAACCTTCTGTTGCTCCAATTGATCGTTAAAACGGTTGCTCGAGCCACATTGAACATATTGATCCTGTGCTACATGCCGACACGTTCCCTCCATCGGTAGGCCAGGTGCCTGTCGTATCGTATATGCTGCCGTCACGTGGCTAAATTATATCGACGAGAGACAGTAGCGGTGCTAGTTACTCTATGAATTAAAAAATATTGGCCCCTTAATTAATATGGGCCAGTATGCAGATTCGTTCATTAACTGCCAACATTACACTCTGACACATCCTTTCTTCATTTTTTGACAAACAGGGCAAATATGTGTCAGAGTATCTCAACTAACAGCGAACACATGCGGTGACTAGTAGTATATGTATATATTCACTGATTCACTTTTATATTTTGCCTTCTAAAATGCCGTATCGGCTTCTTTTGCGTTGATTCTGTTTTACCGACTTAATCCACTGATTCGTGTAATTTGGTTCCTAAAGTTCGTTTTACATACTTCTCTAGTTTCCCGGTTGTACTTTCCTCTTTTATTTTCTCTTTTTCTTTGTTATTCCCCGTTCAAGCAGTGTATTTTTATAACAGCGCAAGTACGTTTAAACAGTGCGTTTTCCTTCTCGAATAGATAAAAATGGTTTGCGGCTCTAAAACAACAATGCCATGCTTGTAAATATTCAATGTATACATGCATACATTTGTACATACAGAGTGTTCTAGTTCTTTTTGGGAAGACGATGCTAGCGTGTTTCACAAGTGAAGATAAGAAAAATAAGTAAATGTTTACTGAAAAGTTAGAACTGGATTGCGGATTTATATACATCTATGGAAAACTTTAAAGTGGAGAAATATATAAAATGCAGGTAATATATAATAAATGTTCAAAGTGAAGTAATTGTTATCTTTTATGGGTAAAACAGATGTTTATGTAGGTTTCATTGCCTTAGATATGTAAATAAACATATGATATCGCATACAAATCCGCAGTCTAGTTACAACAAATATACAGAATGATAATTGGTAATTGCTTCCTTTAAATGTAATAGTTAAACGAACATTAGTGTAAGCACTGGATCAGTTCATTTCTTGAGTTCCAAGATAGGATATTCCGCCGTTGGACTTTTATTTAAAAGATACGCGCAAAAACTGCTACAGAAATAGTTCATAATGTATTCACTGAATTGAAAAAGAACCGACAAGAAACTCGCAATGCAAAAGTGTTTGTAATTCAATAATTTCAAGTGGAACTAACATAAATTCCGCGAATCTGTTTCTACTTTATCGAACGAAAAACTGGAGCGTTGTTACTTCGTAATTTTGTTACAACTTTTCAAAAAATTATTTGTCACGCTATGTTTAGAACTCATAGACTCTTCGCAGCGTATGCTCGCATCGTTTTGCAGAAAAACTGAGACATTCTATATATCTGTAAACGTACCAAACGGAGCGTTCGTATCTTTTGCGTTCCTAATTCTCACGCGAACGAATGAAGAAAGAAGGAAAAGCGTCAAACTCTCTACGCTAAAAGACAAAATAGAAAAATGCATAGGTACTAAGGCGAAGCAAAAGAATGTTTAAAAATTTAAAAACTAGGATCTTCGTAAGAAGTATCCAATTTGTTTCCTCGAATTTCAATAATTCCCAGATATAACTTAAATTAACTAAACTGAACAATAAATTATAGTTGTTTATAAATAGCAACCACTTGTTATTCCTTGAATTAAGATGGATCATTTGCAAAATTAAAAGAAGAAATGTTATCGTTTACAGGAAATCAATGTTGCTAGAAAAGAGTAGCGTACTCGTTTTACACGATGTTTAACTGTTGTTCAAATAACCGAAGGAAACGTATTATACATTATGGATTAGGTTTGCTGTAAACCAGGCTTGTAGAGTGAACAATACTTTAAAAGATATATATTTCCAGAAAATAGTAATAATAATGAAAGAGAGAATACAAATATAAAGGATACTTGCGAGAATGACAATCATATCGAAATATAAAACAACAAAATGTAACTTACGATGTCTTGTAATATTGTATTAAATTGCGTACGTGTTTGAATCGTTTCTCACACTTGTAACTAAAGCAGTTAGTTTCAATGAACATATGCAATAATTCTAGTCCGTCCGTTTGGTACATCAATCTCGGATATGAATTAAACCTTTCAATTGATCGCAATAACGGGACGTGTCGGCACCGCACATTGGTCCAACTTGTGTGCAAATTCTCGAAACAGCAAATTATTTCGTTGAGACGTTTGAAAAAGGGGTCAAGGATCGGGAAATAAATCAATGAAAATGCGTCTGAAAATTCGATCGGTTGTCGAAAGATTGGTCTTTACGTATAATTTAGCGAAGGAACAACAATTATATGAAAGTATCGAGTCCAAACTAGTGATAGCATTTAAACATAGCAAAGAGCGGCTGGCCCGCGAACTTGGTGTTTTCAGTTTCAATGAAAATACTGTTTCATAGAGCGGAGTATCAAGAGATATCTTTAATCTTGATTTTCTTGTTGTTTCCCGAAATAATTTTTATACGAATATGTACATATGTACATATACATTAAGATGATTCTTAATCTTACAAATAACTGATCTGAACGAGAATTATTTCTCTCTCATCTCGCGGAATTCTTCTAATCTGTGATATAATAATAAATGAGCCAAATCGGTTGACTCGACGAAACAGAAAGCGAAAAATCTTGATGAACAGCGACCAAGTGCTTTGGCATTAAAATATCGAAAATTTTAAAAACAGGGTATAACCACTTTGGCCTGTGAACGACTCAAATAATGCCTCGATAATTCAAACACGATTGGATAACAATGAAGTGTACTCGAAAAGTATCCAAATTTAAACAATATGATATTTTAACACGTAATCCATACTCTTTCACTGCGTTGTTCAAAACTTTTAGTGCTTCTACTGTTTTTAAATCTTTCTCAAAGCTATAGCTATAAGACTTTTAAACTAGACTGACGAGCCCAAGGCTGAAGTATTTATGCGTTTTATTAAACAGGATTATGGAAATCTAGAAGCAATATTAATTGCAAATTGTGATACCGCTTGAATAAAAGGACTTCCAAACTGCTACAGTTAAATTTGGAAACTTCTGGAATACATTTTGTAACGTTTCGATCAAACTTATGGCATTAAAATGATAGTTCTTCATAGATTACAATAATTCCGGTGCATGAGAGCAAACGATTTCCAATGAAACATAAGAACCAAGTACATCATACGAGATGGTCCGTATAAAGTATTATGAGTTGTTTTCCAGAGGATTGTTGGACATAGTCGCCACACATTTTCTATTTAATAATTCACCTAATTTAATATTCATGGATGAAGGAAACTCTGTCGTTAAATGATCCTAAAGAGAAAATAGTACCATGACTGTGATAAGAGAAACAATGGAAGAAGAGAAGAGAGAAGAGAAGAGAGAGAGTGTGTGTGTATTTGACCACAACCTGCTAGTGAACTCATCTGTTAGGCTACCTACTATAACTGAAAGCGATACAATAAGATCACAAAATTGGCCAGTGGTTAATGTTTACAGTTTTGATCACCGCAATCAATAATTTGAAATGTATTGGGCTCATAAGGACCCTAGAGCTTCGTTTATGATCAGTCAGGCGATATCAATTCTAGAACTACTTCTTCCTCTCTAAAAAGAAAAATAGTCTCCTTATTTATAATCTCTATTCCGGTTTTATGACTCATTGTACGACACGTTGAACTAAATGATATGAGAAATAGATTTTAAAAAACATAGGTGTAGCATACACACCCACTAGTTGCGTCTAGATCAATAGACAGGCGATATCAACTCTAAAACTATTCCTTCCTCTCTATAAAAAGAACATGTCTCTCTATTTATAACTTCTATTCCGGTTTTATGACTCATCGTATGAAACGTTGAACTGAATGATGATAGAAACTGATTTTAAAAAACGTGTGTGTGGCACACTAGTGGCACACTCTTCATGTCGTTTTCACCTGTTATATTTTAGACGCTGAGGTAGTAAAAGTCAAGGTGAAGGATTGTATATAACTATAGAAAAGAATAGTAGGACGAATAGGAGAATTGTAACTCCAGTTTTCTTCTTTAATGAAATCACATAGACATTTTCATATGTATTAATTTGTAATAATTTCATTCTATAAATAATTAAAGGAATGAAAGAGTGGTTAATTTGAATTTGATTTTAATGAATGTTTAAAATGCTGTTTTATGAGATTTATAACAACAACTGTTTCCACACTTGTGAATTATTATTGTTACAATTCTTATAACTGTCCTTCATTGCATAGAAAATAAGAGAAATTCATATATCGTATCATCTGTTTCTCATTTTATGTGTTTTCTATAATTTATACACCGACGATGACTGATGCGTTATTTAGAAGTATAAGAAATGTTCCTAGGACTATAACAAATTTCATTTTTCCATAAATTGCGAAAAATATGAAACAGCGATACATTTTAAAACCAGTAAAAGTTTCTATATATGTGTATGTCCAATAGTACGTATTATACTTAGCAACTTAGGTAATACTGAAAAATTGTTGTAAATTTCTACAAAGCTGCTTCGATACTGTCCTATAGTACAGCTGTATTCCATTTTCTGAAATCTTTTCTTAAGTTGAAGGAACAGGAAATAGAAAAGAACGTCCGTTTTACTCTTTGGAGAACTCATTCGTTCTCTGAAAGTATTCGGTGAATGATTAAACGTTCGATAAAATATTTCCTTCTATTAATCCTCGAGAAGATAACTTACAATACTTTGCGCGGATCATCTAAAATTTAAAAGGCAGAATCATCTAAAATTTAACAATCGTAAACGTGTTGACCGTCTTTTGATTCAGATATACATATATGCTATGTATAGCGTAAAGGCTTAAATATTTTATACTATTGGATCCTGTGTTCAGATACAGTACATGAAATGTATCTCCAAATTTTTGTATAGCTGGTCGCAATGTGCTAGTTAGGTTGGTTAAACATTTGTCGAATCGTAATTAACATAGCAATAACTCAAAGAAGAATATTATCGTTGTTTGCTCATAATGCATTCATAATTCCGATGCATTAAGAATAGTTTCTACTATAACGCTATGATGATAATACGTGATGTTAAATAGTCAGATTTCTCAAGTATACTAAGTTAACTGACGATTGCAATTTCTGCCACGCTGCGAACGCAGTGGATCGGAGTTAAAGTGGGCAGAGCCTTTGTAACTCTCAAATATACAAAGGAGTCATACAGTGATAATATTTTACGAAACACGCATATTTTATATAGTTAATTCATTTATTAATTCTCGATATCTCATTATAAAAATCTGTCATGTATCTAAAACTGTTTTGTTAATTAAGTAACTACCTATTAAGATCCGACTCTGTCTATGTACTAAATAAAGTATTTTAAATAGTTTCAGAAACTTAAAATTACAACTACAACAGCGTTCATAGAAATATAGTTTCTATAAAATCTGATTAACATATGGACTCATTTATAATTCTTTTAACAAGCGAAATGTTATAACGAAGCTCTTGATCATTCCGTACAATCGAATAAGCAAAACAAGACAAATTGTGCGCTTTGTATCAGCATCAGCATATACATATATCTTCTAAACTATGCTGAATGCAATGACTAATTAAAACTTCGTATAGTTATGTATATTAACTTAATTTGCCAACCTGATCCGATATTCTTCGCAAGATAGATCATCTTTGGACGAAGAATATACGGATCACGTAATAAGTATATGCGTATTTGTTTAAGTTTCTCTGACGTATTATTAACCCTACTGCGGTTCTCCGATTTTTCCGTCTCGTCCCTATGTCGACAGATACAAACGCTTTTAACGTTCTAGGAAAATTTGTAACATAATATTCAAAGAAGGAATTTGCATATCAGTAACGATTGTTTCATATTTCCTCTGAACTGAGGAAACTTTTTAACGCTGGAAGTATACAGGATCGAGACGAGGATGAGCCGAGGAACGCAAAGTAGAGTTAATAATAGGTGTACAAATGAATAATCCAATGAAATGAATAATCTTCAGTGCTCAAAGTCCAAAGCTCAGAGCTGTATATCGAAAAAATACCGCAAGTAGTTCAATCAAAGTATTTGTCGCTGCCTTTTATAACTTCAAGCCACCTATTTAGGCAAGTGATGAATTCCATCACGAGAAAATGTGTCTTTGGATTCATTATAGATTCATTTATAGAATTTACATTCATCATAGAAGATCCGATCGTCAGGACACTGATAAGTGCAGGGCACGCACTGCTTCCACGACGAATCACATCATAAGGAGTCTCGGATGGGACATGTTTGCTTTTCGTATTCAACCAATTTAGTCCCCACCGAGATTATTTGCGTTGCTTACATTACACGTAGCTTACGTATATGAACTTGGAATATTCGTATCTTGATATCAATAAATTGACAATATTTAATATATTATAATCAGATCGATATGTTACAGCTTTTCAAGGACGAGCGTATGACTTTGCAAATCGCTATTGCGCGATTGTGTAATACTACGTTACATGAGAATGGGAGACAGTAATTTTTGGAGTTGCCTAATGAATAGTTAATAGTTGATTAATTAAATAGTAACAAAAATGGCATTGCCACAATACACGATCTATCAATCCTGACTTTCATGACCACACTGGCACTTAGGGTCGCTTATTATACCTGTCCAGGCTGATGAGATGCCCAGGTTGTAATGGCCTGACCTACACCTATTGGTTGCCATTATAATTTCTCGTTTTTAATTTTCCTCCGCATACTATGATTTGGCCTTTTGGTCACGGAAATGTAGAAAAACAATTAAATCCTTTGGCAATTAAAAACAGTTGAATCCGAAGCCTTCTTCGGCGACGATGTCGTAGGTGTTTCCTCTTGCTACCGTCTTAACGTGTTCCTTGAGATTTCTAATGGGAATTTTGGAGGAATTCATCGGTACTGACTTGGCTGCATCTTTTCGGGACATCCTGCAGCAGCTAGCTTATTCACTAGACATTATTTCTTCGGATACGAAGTTTCAATTAGCGGGTGAGACAGAAAAATGACACAACGATCGGATCTGGTCCGAGGACACGGCATTTTTCGCTGATGAAATTCAGCACTTGCCTGATGGATGGCTTGAAGTAATAGAAAGCTAAGGTTTGATACTCTGATTGCATAACTTGCTGTATTCTTTTTCAACAAATTTTGAATTTCACTGACACTTTCGGATTATTCATCTATACATCTGCCAGTTATTTTGGTTTGAAGAATTTGCTTCGAGTGTTCATCTAAGGGTGCAATTTCTGGTATTTTTATTTGTAGTAGTCAAGTATGGTGTAACTCCAACACGTCGACCGTTAATATGTATTGTGCATTTTTCCACAATGTTATAAAAAAGCGGTCGCTGCAATGGCCAACAGAGAAACATTAATTTTCTGTGCTTTAAAATACAAACTACATAAATATATTACATGATAGGATTATATGTACTTTTTATGTCAGCCAAATATTTATGTATACTCATTTTTTATGAATCAACGATTCGCAATCGGTACTAGATGTTTGAAAAGAATAAATTGATTTTTCCATAATCCTCTGTACACGTGGCACATCCTCTTTGTATCGTAAATTGGTCTGTATTTGCTGAAATGCTATAAATGTTACTGCTTTTTGTGTTTTGATAGGAAACCTAATAAATTAATTATCGTGTATTAAAAGTGGAACGATGTCAAAATTGACGACGATACTAGCCAAACTTATGCTGAAATTTATGATAGCTGTAGGAACATCTAAATAATGTACAATATCATATTTGAACCTGTATCAAATTTGGTAGAAGAAAAGGAAGAAAATTTTATTTATTTCAAGTTGAGTAGAGAAAATATTCCATTTCAAATCTAAATACACATCGATTTCACGATTTTATCGTGTACAGGATTTTTAAATGAAAGCACATCCATATTATTGATAATGAAATTAATTATTTATCACCTTTTTTTAACTGAGAAAGTGTCCTATATACGTAAGCTTTATGTTGCATTTTACATTCCATTCTTTTTGCAATAAATAATTTCTGGTTGTAAATTTCTTCTTTGTTGTCATATTATTTCCAACAAAATTATTAAAGCAACTTTCGTTAAGTCCTCTAACTTGCATTTAGCAAAATGTCACAGAAATTAATTTATCTTTATTTTTTAATTTGAACATATTTTTATAAATTATCATACTTTAAGTTTCCAAGATAATAATTTTTCACTTTCGATTTATTTCTATATAAAGATTAATGTACACAAAATCTCACGATAGACCAGAAGAGGAAAATTTCTTCATATAGTTTTATCTCCCACAACCATTGCCTTGAAAAAATGAAGGAAGAATGTTTATGAAGATCATGTAAATATTGTATATGTATTTAAGAATAAAGAAATAGGTAACTGCTTGACCAATACGAATAAGGTGCGAAAGACTGTGTGATGTGGAACTCTATCCTAAAGTAAGGACTAATTAACACTAATAATTTTAAAAATTACATAAAGTACTTGTGTCATTATTATACACAAATTAGAGCAAACAAATCATCGTGCCAAATATTGAATCACGTATTCGGTTGTAAATTAATGTGATACCCTCTAGGATTATATATACTTACAAATTTGATATTATTTTCTTTAAATGAGTATATAGAAATTTGTAGACTCCTTTTTCCCTGTTATAAAATTGAATTATATAATTAGTCGCATTTTGTACGAAGTAAAATAATGCAAAAAAAGAAGAAAACGCAAAAATGTATGTTTCTTATACGATATCTAGCTTTACTGCCATGTTATAAGTAGAAATTTACGAAAAGAAATGCAGAAATGTATTCGAAACATTATTATATTTGATCGGAAACCTTTAACACGTGAAACTTTTATTCAACGTAATTAATTGAAATAATACTAATATTATGCATTCCTTTTATTGTGTTTAAGATATATTTCTGGTAAATATCAATAAATTATTTACATGTTACTGTTTAGAAATTACATTTCCTTCTATTCATAGCGTACAATTTAGGCGGAGATTATAAAAAAATACATTCTTTTAACGCTCTATACATATATAATATAATAACCATATGTGACTATGAAACTATAAACATTTATCAGTAGCTTTTGCATACGAAACCTTCACTACAAATATGGTCATTATTACCAAGTGTTGAAGATCTTGTAAGCGTAAATCTATGAATATACCTAACAATTATTAAAGGAGTACATTATTTTCTAAAACGTGAGTTGTTAATCGATAAACCTTTAACTATAGTTAACGTGCTTACAAATGAATCAATATGAAGTAAATATAACAATTTCATTGACAAAAAGTGAAAACATATTTTTCTTACTGTATGTTTCCATCATATTATGTAATTTACGATAGCATCAATTACGATAACTTGTCATATTGAAATTCACATTTTAATGTTTCTTTAAAATTTGACTTAAAACTATAAATATAACACACTTACCTCTCACAAAATAATAGGTATTCCTCCACTAACTGTATAGAAACATACTAACAAAGTTGTGTTTCTTTTCCTACAAATACTTGGCACATCGAAATGTCACGTGAATGTACATAAAAGTGTAATATTAGTACAATATACCAGTAAACATTTCCTTCCAATTCTGTATGTCGAATTTAGTATTGGAAAAGACGTTACTGCTATCAAATTCGTTGTTTTGTTGCGTCGAATATTGTTTTCGTGTCAAAAAGTTATTTACTTCAACTTCCGGCCAGATAATTCTTTCTTTATCTTCATAACCTGAAAATGTATTGAAGATATTAAACGTTAACCGTTTAATTGAAATTGTACCATTTCCCTTAAAACGTAGTACGTAATTCTGTCATCTTTAATTAAATATGTACTATTTCGCTATTATTTTTCTCAATTATGATAATACTTGAGTGTACTGTAATAAACTATTTTCTGTCCATTCTCACACGTTAATGCTAAAGCGAATAGAAAACTTTACAACTGCGATTTATATCGTTTCGAATATACGTGCAATATGATTGCCACACATCGTCCAATTTGTGTATGTGTGAATAAATACGTATAAAGGATAGTAATAATACTTCAATACATAATCGCCTTTGTAAATTTATAATATAATTTCATTAATCTGGTTGAGTTTGTCACAACAGAAGGAATCCATAAATTAAAGAATTACTTGTAAAGTACATACGTATTGCATTCTGTCATCACAGTTTTAATGGATATTTGCGTTTAATAGGACAGATTCTACAGATAGGTCTTATTCTAAGGTTAAATAACAAAAGAAAAAAAAGCTAGATAGATAAACCTTCAGTATCTATCATAATTCATAAGTGTGTATTATTGACATTAAAAGAAACGAAGTTGTCAAATCATGTGTCATTCGTAAAATATTTCTTGTACGAAATAAATAAATAAACAAATAGGTCTCTGGTAAACTAGCAGTCGTTAGAAAGTTACAGGAATTTAGCATCGATTTTTCCATTTTCAGGAATATGGAGGAAAATTGTAGGCAATAATTTATAAATAATGACATAAAGAGATATGTCATTAGCATACGTGTAATACAGAAAATGAGTTTATGAAATATTTGTGCTGCTAATCGAAAATGTACCAAGAAGAATGCATACATACATATATTTAATGGGCATGTTTCCTGTTTAATTATTCATTGATGCATTTATAATAACGATTTTTTAATAACTAATTTTTTAACCATAAAAATGTTTCTCAGCGTTTCACAGATTTGCGCCCATCATTTTCCTGTTCCTCGCATCACGTATACAGAATACATCGTCTTCTTATAATTATTTCTATACTATACTGTACCGTGGTATACTGTATTATATTATATGTACATATTTATATTTTGCTACTGTAAACTTTCATGACTTTGACAGTCTACTGGATTTCCGTGAAATTTCAAGAAAATTGTTACTAAATCTTTAAAAAACACAATAATATGACGACTCGATGGTTTTAAACTATGTAGATGAAAGTATGTACGTGTATACATGCACAGGCTGTTTCGTTTATCCTGTCGTCTTCAATATTTCGTCACCTTTGCAGATACGAAAAAATATACGAGGAAAATGTTGTTCGCTTTAAAACGACAAATATTGCGATTCGTGTTTCTCCCCTTCAACGAACGGACATCATATCGAATTTTTCTTGTAAAATGATACAAATTTAGGGCAGAAACAAGAAATTATACAATTTGTTAATTCCCTTTAAATTATCTTGAATTTTCTACTCAAGATCCCTTCAAGATCAACGTATCTACACGTTTGAAATTCATCTCTTATCAGCTATGATAATACGATGATAAAAATGTGCCATTATTTTACAGAAATCCTTAATGACCTTGAAAACTCGAAGAAGAGTGATGTTAAAGAGAAAAAACGTAAATCAGAATATTTGCTGTTCTAAACCGAACAACTTTTTCCTCCTACTCCGTTTCGTATCCGCAAAAGTAACAAAGATATTAAAGTGGACAGGATAAACGAAACACCGTGTATATGTAGTCGTTTATTAAGTCGTTTGTTTGTAGTATGATTAAAGATACAGATGCGATAAGCACAGTACTAATTTCCTACTTGAGGAGTCTGAATAGGAACAGATATCATTAATGATGCAATCTAATTTGCTACAACAATTGGTTAAGCATTTGTATAGATAAAGCAGTAAAATGAAGAAGAACAGAATCTCCAATAAGGTTATTAACTTCTTGCGAATCATTTATATTCTCGCGTGACTATCGTCGGATATATTTGAATGAATATTAAATTACAAACGTTTTTGTACGACTGCCATTACTGTTAATTCTCTACATCTTTCTTCGCCTGTGTATTTTAACTTTTTATCATACTAATTTACAATTATATATATATGTAATATACTAAACAATGCGTATTTTTAAATGTAACAATTGTAATTGATTAATGTACATATACATACATAAAACTGTATACTACTCTCTGCGTAATAATTAAAACGTTGCTGTAACATTTTCTATCGGTAAATTAATATTTATACTTATATTGTCATATAAACTAATAAAAAATTACAATAATTGTGATCTACGTAATTCTATTTAAAACACATTCATGTTAGGCATTCAAATAACGTTTTCGTGTAACAAATTTTGTTTTTCTATAAAATTCGCGAATAAAACGCGAAAATTCAAAGTCGATTTTCTCGAAAACAAAGCCTCAAACGAAAAATTTTTATTCTATATTTTCGACTTCTTTTTTCGCGTAGAATCACCCCCTTTCCGCTTGTACCGCCAGTTGCCAACCACCCTGTATATCGGCCAAGGACATCAATCTTCGTAAATGTACTGAAACTAAGGCTTAAAGCTAACTTTGCAGCTATAACTTAACAACAATTAAAAATCAGACTTAAGGGTAACCTTTAAAACTTCCGACAAAAAATAAGTTCCCCATTGTCCCTCACCGACCAACGATCGTGTTTAAAGTTAACTTAATCTAAATTTTAGAACTAAAACCTACTTGTAAGCAAAGCTAGACTAAAGGTAGATATTAAAGAGATACTAATCTAAAGTACAACGTTATATTCGAGCAAAATCTTTTAACTAAAACTATAAATGCTTTGGCAAACCAGTTGCTCTATTTAATAATTTAATATTTGAAAGGATTATATAAAAAAGCTTCCAACTTTTCTCACAAAAAAGAAAAAGCGCTCACAAAATGGACCTAGTCTAGATATATTTATATCCCTGTTGAGAGTCAGACGGACCACCATGGGGTTTTAGTCGATATAGTCCTACACTACCCCGTCGCTTTCTAGAAGAGCAGTGGGGTGTTCATGAGGATTTCCCCATGTATAAAAAAAAAGATATCTTGAAATCTCAATTAAAACTAAAACGCACCTATACAACGATGTTCTTGCGATGTCCCACGATGTCCCACGGTGTCCCACGGTACCCCCGCAGGGGTGTGTCAGACAAGTCTAGATTACCGAAAAACCGCAAAAGAATTTAACATGTTCTAGGGTGGCCTATGTTAAAATAGTTCTTAGCTTGAGTCTGTCGTTTTACAAATGCTAATATATTTGTGATATTTTTTAAATGTATATTATATTGGTTTCCTAATATCTACAATAGTATTTCGAGCTATTAATATTTGAGAAACAACTACCGGCACCCTTACACGGGGAGATGACTACGCTCGAGTCCAATTATAAGTATATCAAATGAGTAATTCTAATTTTCCATAAAAATGTATCCTACGTTGTATTAGATCTTGCTTGTTTTAATTTAATGCAGAATTCGAGGGAAGGGATAGGATAGATTACATAGGAGGTTTTTAACACGCTGAGCTAGCGCGTCGGTCGTGTGTTCCTTATATACCTGATGGCATACACTTGACAAGGTGCCGGAAGGTTTGCTGATATAAGAAGTAGTTTTTCCATTATAACGCAAACAAATTTAATAATTTTTTAACTTTTACTTTATGTATAAAAATATTAAGGAAATCAACGAGGAGTTTCACTTTGTTCAATCAAGAGTATGATCATTATCTATTTGCCTTATGCCATCCTGAAAATAAGTTTATTACAAACTATTTTCAATTATATATTTCTAATACTTTATCCGACCACTAAAATAATAACTTGTCATACGAAAATATTGTATATACATGTAAATTGTACGAAGCTCTGGAATATGTATATAAAAAGAATACTATATGCAAAAAATATATGATACGCAGATCATATGCAATATACAATTTATCCGAAATAAAAAATACTTATTTAAGATCCTTTAATGATAAAAAGACTAGGTTCCATTTATTTATCTATTTTCTATTTTCGCGTTGTGTCTAATTATTATATTTTCTTTATATGTTGTATACGTTTAATTCAAGTAATTAAATTATGAATTTTATTAAATTATTTGCCACGTTACTTAATTATAATTAATATAATACAATATAAAATAGAACAAGATAAGAATACATATCTATGATCCAGATTCTATCTCAATGGGAAATATACAAAAGCATTAATATCTTTTGGGGTGATACCATCTTTGAAAAATTTATCAAATATAATATAAAAATGTATTTTTCATATAAATATTAAATTTATATAATTTATATAATAAGAATAAGAGAAATCATTAACAAAGATTTTATCTATATTAAAAGCATTTTTCTTTCTATCAACGAAAATTATTAATAAAAGACTTATTACTTCTAAAGTTATTACGCCGGGCCTCTCTGCCTGGCCCAGGTCACACACCGCGGGCCACACGGACACCAGATGTCCGCTTTTCCGTACGGCGTACCCTCAATATCCTTAAGCACCCGTCATAAACCCGAGTCACTTGCCTGCTAAGGTCCTTCAAAACAAACAAACATCTGTGTCCGAAAAATTTCTAAAGACTATTGTCTACCACGGCGGGACAAGGGAAAGTTAGTTTTCTCACGTGCGCTGCAACTTTCCTCCCACTAACCACTTTCTCTCGAGGGCGGTTAAGACCCTTCGGTTAACCAATTAACAGCGAAACCTGTTTCCCTCACTCTCTTAACTAACATCGGCACCAACAAATCCGATGGTCCCGTGCGCTAGACACACCCATCCTTAGCTTTCCTCCGACACAGCATCGTCACTCAACTTCACTTCTTCTACATCGTTGGAAAAGTCAACTACTAAGTATACGCTAATGCCCAGCGGGGCAGTCTAAGCATAACGCGAGAGTCGGTCTCGGTATTGTCGAGCATACATTTCCTGTCCTAAATATCTCATAGTGCTACGTCCACTAATACATTGAATCCACTTATAAGAGCCCTGCTCTAACGCACATATCTATCTTAGCTTCGTGCGACAAGTTGTTAATTATTTCTTTCTCTACGTCAGTGTAATCTAAGTGTTGGAAGCATATAATTTATAACTCTGTGAATCACAGTGTTATACAACCTCAATCACCCCTATTATCTCAACGGAAATCGGGGGATCGATCAATTCGTGGTGTCGATTGTTATAATTGTAACGGGGATTTACGACCCCCGTTGACGTCTCTCCTTGCGATTACGTCTCCCCGCGATTGGTCGAAGAAACAAAAGTACATACTCATAACTAAGAAAGAATTGAACGGTTTTATTCTGTTATTTTAAGAATGGATCATTAACATTCATAAAAATTAACATTCATAAAAAAGAACAACTTCATTGGGGATACTGCTACAATCAGGTATCACAAATGAGAAGAAATTAAGATTTATACAATATTAAATCTGCATTTATCTTTATTTCGGCACTAGTTAAACATGTATCTTTTAAAAATCTAAAAAATTAGTAAGAATGATAATTTATTGGAAGCTATTGATATACTTCTGATCTACAATCGCAATAATACATAATTTATACAACTATTTTATTGAATATTTAAATAAATTATAATACATACATACATACTAATATATCAGATATATTATTTTGGTTTACTGGTTGCTAGTTCTTGGATACATTTCAATATTTCTTCAGATTTTAGATTTTGTAGAGACACACGACGTTCTACTCCAAATTCTAGAATATAATATTTTAGAAAATGTATTATTATTATTAAAGAAAACAGACACTTGGAAACTTAGAATTAAATATATACAACTAGTTCAAGCTCTGAAAAGATTAATTTTTGTTGAATGTGATATTCTTAAGCCCATGCTTTATCGCCATGGAGGAAATTTTGGGATGCAAGGTAAAACAAATTTCTCATAACAAAGGAGATTGCAACAGCATAGGAAAATGTTAATTGTGTTCCAGTGAAACAGTATTTAAAAAAAATATATAACAATCTAAGGAAGATTAAAATCATTTGCAGCTTGTGTAGAAGATATACATGTGGAAAGCACAGCAAAAGGATCGATAACTTACAAGCAATGCGAAATAAATACATCATCGGAATAGAATAATGTATAGCAAATGTAATATCAATGTGTATTGTGAAATATATTTTATATATTTTGATTTGATTTAAATACCACTTAGTCCGATATTAATATGCTAGGCACAAAATGGCCTATTGCTGGTAGACTGGGTTTTAAGAACTACATATCTTTGTAATGCAAGGATTAAACATTACGCACATGCATTAGTATGAAATAATTAATGTAGAATTTACCATATCGTGCATATAAAACGGGTTCCGTGTCAGAACATTCCCTAATTAAAACTGGAAATTGTGGGTTACTTCTTTTAAGCGGCACGTATTGTTGTTCGATAAAGTCTCTAAAAATATAAACAGGTTAGAGGGCAATATAATCAATTATGATTGAAATTGTATATTAATTAAAAGAGGTTAATAAAAAAAAATATAAAGATAGTACATTTTACATAATTAATTTCGCTATTACCTGACACCCTTACTAGATTTCGAGGTTTGACATAAAAGAATTCGTAACTCTTTCAACTGAGGTCCAAACTTTATTGCAGCCATTTTTAGACATATAGCATACACAGCCCCTAGCTACGTAACCACAACGTTACGTTATTGCGTCAACTTAATTGTAATACGTACCTTAATATTGTCTCCCATGTGACACTAACCTTAGGGTATGTGCACTAGTGAAAATAAATAAATTACGTACGCACAGCAGCGTAGTCGTGGCGAAAGAAACAAAAAGAAATTGATAACAAATCTATTGATTAAATGTCAAAATTATTTATTAGTGATAATTATAATCGCTCTATGGATTTGTCATAAGAATGAATATTGTCAAGGCATAAATCAGTCGCTTTGCTACATGATAAACTCCAATAAGAACAATTTTTATTAGTATTAGTTAATAACAATTTTTCTTATTGGATCATAAATAAATCGCGTATTTTTTATGTAAAATCCAAAGACATAAATAGACGAAAGAATGACAGGCTAGTCTCTGATATACCACCGTAGAATAATTTCAATAGTTTTTTAATATATTATCGAAGCATGATTTTGAACAGCTTTTTAAGCTAATCCACGGACAACCCTAGTTTCTGAGATATTCACAAAAAGCTGTCGCTATCACTACAGTAAATTCTGCCTACAATTGTGCATTTCAATGTTTCTTACAAGCGTAAAATTTGTAATAGTTTAAAGTTTTTCTCGATTTATAGATAGTTTTTAAAATACAGTCATTTTGTCTCAGAGTTTAATTTGTTAAAGTTTGTGTTCGTTTCTAAACCATTCAGTAGTTATTAGGTTTCCTTAATTTGAAACTTACAAGCGCGAGTAAAATGCTTTAACACTCCATGGGCAACAAACCAGTCTGAAATCCCTCAAAGTATAGTTCATATATTGAATAGGTAATATGCAGTAAGGTATAAAATAAACATGGAAATTAAAGTTAATGTATAATTGCAAGAACTTCAACTTTTATCATTATGTATTGAAGGAAGAAATTACGATTAATACAAATATATCAAACGTGAAAGTTACAACTATGTATTTAAAAATACAAGTATTTAAGAATATATGTATATATATATAAAGAATAAATTACCACT
This sequence comes from Bombus bifarius, assembly GCF_011952205.1. Lineage (NCBI taxonomy): Eukaryota > Metazoa > Arthropoda > Insecta > Hymenoptera > Apidae > Bombus > Bombus bifarius. The sequence continues at coordinate 293,675 of NW_022884651.1, forward strand.
TTATCTTCAAATGTAAGGAAGATTGGATTAATAGAATTATATTAATTGTTCAAAGAGAAGTTATCTTTATTGTGGGACATACTATCATTTTTATAATTACAGAAAGAATCAATTTCAACCATGTGTATATATAACTACAATGGAAAATAAATTTTATAGTAAGACAATATTCAAGTAAAACAACATATTGTATGTCTACAACAAAATATATGATTAATAAATCAATAAATTAGAAATAGTAATTGTGGTAAACAATTTCTTTTTTAGCATAATAATACATATATCGTTAATAAGCGAAGATATATATGTTAAGGACTGTGTTTGATTTTCTTTAAAACAACTGTTCACAGCCCTGTGATAAATGCGTGAAATTAAAAGCAGAATTCAAAAAGTTCAGTACAGCTAACAAAAATATATCTTGCACGTAAATCAGAATTCGAAAACTCGAAAATCGACAAGGTATCTATATATGTGGTATATTATTCGCGTATCATCAACCACCTGTCGCGTATTCATATATTCAACAACACGTATACATATATACATACTCAGTACGTACGTACGTACATACGTACGCTTATATATACATACAGCAATGATACGCGTATCATTGGTTAAAAATTACTGTCATACTGACTCGTTTAAACGCAAAGGTAAGAAATCATTAATATCTTTATGATTTATACGATATAATATCATATATTTTTCGATATTTTTTAACAAAATTTTAAACATATATCTATTATAAAGTCAATTTGAATTTTTATACATATTTACGCCATTTAAAACTATAGATTCTATAATATGAAACAAATTTTAATTTACTCTTTATAATATTTTGTAATACAAATGAGACATTTAATATTTTTCAGATTCTCTGTCAGTAGTATAAGATTCGCGAATATTTTGTATATTTGTATGAACTCACATCGTGCTCCAAAAGTAGATAAATAATACCTGATTGGCCATTAACGTAATTTTCATAAATGAGAATATATTGACACTTGTTCGGCCCTTTTAAGTATTAATATAATTCAGGGACGCTCGATTTGACTCTCGCGGAAAAAGGGCGCCTGCCACTGCTTGACGACAAAGCTGCGGACAAAGCCTGCAAGTGACATCAGCAGTCAAAATAAAGCAAAGGTATTGTTGAATAAAAATTTATTATATCATCCTCGGAATAATTTTAAACGTACGATGCAAAGTACTCCTGAAACTTAACGATTAAGGAAATAATCTTGTAAGAATTTCAACTTTTATGTCCTACTTATGTAAATGAATCTTTATTTAAGTATTTATTCAACTATTAATCATATAAACATGATCTTTTTCACTTTGCCGAAGTAAAGTAATAGTAATAGTAAAATAGTAATGGTTATTTCTGTAATAACTACTATTATTTGAAATTTTTGCAGGTAAAAAATTTTATTTGTAAAAACCTGGAACAAATGCAACGTGACCTTCAAAATTTTTATATGATGTATTAATTAGAAAATTTCATTATAATCTTGCACAATCTCTACATTTAGCAGGGTTGCTCCCCATGAAAGTGTTACTTTCGTGCCTGCTAATCTCTGTGTAAGTATAAAATGTATCTGTAATAGGTTCAACAGCTCTGACATAATAGAAAACTAATGGGTACAACTAACCAAAATAGTGTATACTAAAAGAAAAGCTATAGAAGTATATTTAAAAATATTTATTGGGTATTGTAACAATAAAAAAGTGTTCAAACAAAATATTAAAAATAACATCATCATCATCATCATCATCATCATTATCAATGTATTTGCTATATATTAATTACGTACTATCCTTTTGTCATGTAGTTTGAACTTTATCCTATTTAAAAAACATCTGTCTTAACTGCAATACCATTCTTTACATTACACGTACCTTATTATATTGTACATGACGATTAACAATATCGCTTGAACTGTCACACGTCAATCTGTATATCACTGTCTTCGGCTTCACTTTCGGTACTAATCATAGCATCTTCTCCTACTAACAAGGCTGCAGGTAGATTTTGTGGAACATTGTCGATATCTAATCTCGGAGTTGAATAAACATTTAATACTTGAATCGTTGTCGGAGAAGTTGAAAGGCATTGTGACACTGATCCTAAAGGATCTGAATTTAGTGTGTCACAATCCAAAGAAGTTGATAATTGTAACTGTAAGTTATGTAACTCAGGTATATGCGGTCGAATCTAAAATGTAAAACAATATACGGTATCATCAACTACACTGTTTAAAAAAAAAGCTTTGGAGATACAATTTAATTAATTTTATTGATACTATAATATTGTAATTTTTCTACCTTCAACCCATCTGCTGTATGAGGATTTCTACAACCCCTGCATCTACATTCAACGCAAGGTTTACTTTCAACATAACAGGGACAACGTTGACCACAACATGTTAATTTCCCAGGTATTGCTGTAGCATTACCACATCTACATCCTTTTCTTTTACTTCGAGTAGAATTTGATCTTGGTTTTTTAAAAGCTGATGACTGAAGTGAAATAAATTCTTTACCCTTTAACTATTACAGAAAATTGGACTAAAGTAAGGATTATAGATTAATGCAGACATAAGTATTTAATAAATAAAAAATATAATATGTCATAAAATGCAATCTAAAGTTGATATCTGCATCAATCTGGGTATGGGACCTAGCAAAATATATATTCAAATTTAAACTAGTGTTAGTCTTGAAATATAATAAAGAATGTTAATTGAATATAAGCTACGTTATTAAGTGTTATACAAATCTAGAAATATGATTGTACCTTACAAGTAATATTAACGAGGATGCACGTCATTTAGCATTTAAATAAAAGTTATAGTGCAATGTAAACTTCCTGTAAGGCATAATATTAACCGAATATCTATTGAAATTACTTTGCTGCCCTTTGAAGATTTTTTCTGAGAAGGGGTCCCATATTTAAGGTGGGAAGATGGAATACATTTTACCCCTCCTACAGAGCTGTGTGAATTTCCATCCATATCCTGTTGTCCTACTTCTGTATCATCTGTAGCTGCTGCTTTCCGTTTTATTGTTATTTTGTTACCAGATCCAGCATACATCACAGAGTATATCGAAGATCCGTTTGATACAGTACGAATGGCAGGTGACTCTACAAATACATAAATAAATTTCTCTACATAAACAAATATATCTTTCTGCTTTCTTATGTAATTACAAGACATTTTAATAATAAATAATGATTATCTTATTTTTCAAAAATGATCATTTATCATCATTTTCAATAATGTGAAAAATTGAATTAAGAGATGATATAATATTTACAATATTTTAGAAAAATATTATGATTGACTGATTACTTCTTTCATTTTTTAGTTTCAAGATCACCACCACTTTCCTTAATAAAATTACATATTTTGAACCACATCTCGTTACAGCCAATATTAAAATGCAATTTAACGATTATGATAAAACGACCATGCCAAAAATAAAATATTGAAATCTTGGATGAATCATCTTTGTATCATTTTTGAGTTATGAGCAAAAATAATCAGTTAAATAGTCGAATATCTTATAAAATATTACAAAATTGAATATAAAATTAATTGTAATAAAATTATGAAAGGAAATTGTTGTCAAAAAACGCGCAGAGGTAAATGAAATTGCATTCTCGTACATTCGGTTCGTATACGAGCTGTCAATGTAAAAATAGTTGACAATGTATAGAAGATAAACTCTATAAATGAAGTAAAGATAATTCTCAGTATCAACAGAAAATGTTTAAAAATTCAAACACTTTTCAAGTAACAAAAAAATTTTGTGAGATATTAATAGTTACAGATACAATATTTCATCTAGATAATTCCAATATATTATATTCAAAAGTATGTACATATATTTTATTTATTTTTCGGTTTTAAAAAGGTTCTGAAAAAGCACTATTTGAAGAAACTATTAAATTTCGAGAATATATTTATATGATATATTATATTTAATAATTATACGCTATAATTTATAATTCAGTGAATACGTAGTTATTTTACCTGACTTCAACATAATAAATTCAAATAAATTTAAACAAAGTACTTAAAATATGTATAATTATATGTTATCTGTGTAAAGAATGCGTATAATATATCTTTTCTATTGCTTACTTTTCTATAGAATCTAGAAAAAAGAAGATCTAGAAATAATTCTTATAGTCTAATACAAGGTAATATAAATTTTTTAATTATTTGATATAAATTTCATAATGAGAATCAACGAAGCATTTGTTATTCTAATTTTATAATTACAATTCCTGTATTTTAATCCACTTTTTCGTCTTTTTGTTTAAACTTTTCTATATTATATATTTTTATAAAATATCTTAAACAACATTATACAGGGTGATCCATGTAATTGTATCACCTTATAACTCTGTTACCAGTGCAGTTACAAAAAATGTCAAAAGAGAAAAATTCAATGAAGATTCACTTATTATTTATACTTATTTATATCCGTAGGATCTCTCTCTCTCTCTCTCTCTATCTATCTCTATCTCTTTAAGAAGCACAATGATATATATACAATCAGCAATCGCATAGGTTTTTAATATGAAGATAAATACTTTTTTTATTACATGGATAGATTTTTCTCGCCATTCTACGTACGTAAATGAATATGGGGTTAAAATAGTAACAAAATTATTAATTATCGAGATATTAAGAAGAAAGTATTTATTGAAGAAGATGTTCAAACGCTTGCTCTTCATCACTTTGTAAACATTTCAGACAACGCTTTTTAATTATTTTCATAACTGAGTTTAAGATTTTTATGATTATCGTTGCATTTCGGTATTATCCGTTCTTTTACATCCTCTACAGAATTTAACGGATTTAAATAAATTTTTTAAATAACGAATACGTATCTGTTTCTGTCACGACTACCCACATCAATGTCGATAATTACGAATTTGCTATGAAACGTTTGAGCATCTTCTTCAAGAAAGATATATTTAAAAAATATCTCGATAACGAATAATTTTTTTACTATTGTACCCCACAATACTCTTTTACGTAGAATGACGGTAGGAAGCTATCTAAGTAAAGAAGTATGCATTTCCACTAAAAAATCATGCAATTGTTGATTATATATACATCAGTGCTCGTAAAAAAAGATGATTTTACGGATATAATACTTACTGAATCGTTCATCTTTCTCCTTTGACATTTTCTCTGAGACAAGTACCTGATCCACTTATATATAATTTACTTCTAACAACATGTTTAACATAAACTTTTTATAATTTGATACAAAATAATAATTACATATCTATATTTTAATATCTTCTCTCTTCCTCCCTCCCTCCTCCCCCTTCTCACTCTCTGATATTAAATAGTATAAATATACCTAACCCGAATATTAAATGTTTTATATATTTCGTTGCGTATATTTTACAGGACCATTTTGTATTTCTTTGAACATATATTAATCTAAAAAAAAATTTGGTAATTATTTAGAAGTACTGTCACATTACCGATTTCAATAATTTTTAAATATGTTATAGAAATTGACATTTTGAACAACTTTTTTTTCTATACATGTAATCGCCATTCGGTCATAGTTTTCGAGATATTTGAAAAACACTGCCGGTACTGAATTCTGTGATGAATCCTGCTTGTAATTATGCGTCCGTAACAACATATGCGTTAGCATTAGTTACCGGCCGCCTTACGGCGGCAGGATAAAATGGTACTTCAGCCAAACTTATATAAACTATAAACAAAAAGTAAAAATTAGATTTGGGTTAGACGTTATTTTATTCAATACTAACGTATAAGCTATCACAAACGCACGATTATAAGTAGAATTCACTGTAGTAGTACCGACAGCTTTTTTGCAAATATCTTGGAAACTAAGACCAAACGACGGTTACATGTGCAGGGAAAAATTGTTCAGAACCATATCTCCGACGATATATTAGAAAATCATCAAAAGCCAAGATGGGATGACATCTTTCTAAATAATTATTGGCGATAATTGATTCAAAATAATTACAAAAATTAATTCGTAATATGGAATGTTGACTTAAAGATATTTTATCCAGAAAACCCAAATGATAATAAAATAGTATATAAAAGTAGCAAATAATAATTAACGTCTTTTGAATACTTCTCTGGACTACTCAATGATTCGTGTTTATATATATATATATATATAGATGTTCTTCTAAGACCCCTCCCAGAGACTTGCTTCTATTCGGCCAAAGAGTACGTCGTAAATAATTACAAGGACATAATAAGAAATAAATATTTTGGAATACAAAATTACTTTTATAAGAAACTTGAATATTTTATATCTAATTGTGAAATAGAAATACTAAACACTTTATCAATTTCAATGATGGAAATTGAAGAATTATAAAAAATTTAACATTATATGATACATGTTAACAAAAGAATATAAGTCTACTTATTTCATCTTTTATTAACACAGATAAGTATGGATCTTTTATTAATACGGATAAGTATGGATAAATTAAAATAACGTAATTAAAAATTTGGTTTTGACCAATTAAAATGTACTAATAAATTATTATACATGGTGCTCACCTCGTTAATTAATTCAGAAGTAATACCGCCGGAGCGATAAAATTGTATCGATATACAGTTGTGTACAAAAATAAGTAGGCAAGTAATGGATATAAATATTAGCAAAGTTTCGTTAAATAGGATTTGTTTGCACAAAAATGTAAATATTAATTTCAATAATTTACTATGCAATATATGCACTATAAAGATATATAATACTTACTTCCCCTTCCTGTACATCTATTTTTGCCCCGAACTGTATGTAATCTGTTACCAAAAAAGTTACCAATATCGACTCTGTACTATGGCAGAGGCATATATATGTATATGTAAAATGAAAGCAAGAGTGTGTGACTCACGGTGTAATTAGCAACACTTTCTTTAAGTATCAAGAGGTTCACTTTGTACATTTTTATATTCGTATTAACCAAAACATTTTAAGTTTATATCACCAAAGTAACAATTGGTATATACTATGCAGAGCTGTTTGTATAGAAAGAAATTCTCTGAGACGACACACAGTGTTATATCTTTCAGCCAATAAGCATATCAATGTTTAATTGTTAGATCTATCAAAAATAATTAATCAATCTCTTGCTCCTTTGTACCTCTGCATAGTACTTACACATAAAAAATGTATTTAGAATGATCCAAGAGAAAACTGATTAATTTTACCAATATGTTTGATAGGTCATTCTGAATCACGAAGGTCACGTAAGTATACTATGGATTTTAGGTGTCTTCAAAATAAAGAATTTTTAGACTATATGTTAAATACCACATATGATGCTAGCTATTGGTGAATAAAAAACTATATACAACGCTCAGTCTCTTTCTAGATTCTAAGTTATTAAGTTCTGTTTGGTAACTTAGTTTCGCAATGCTGTGTAAGTTTTCAAACTTAGAATATGCTAAATAATAATGCAAAAATTGCGATATATAAACAATGATATCCAAGAAACATATCACATCATCCTATATTTTAAAATATGTTCAGAGAATTAAAGAAAATTGATGCACAATTGTCTAATAGTAATATGAATTGTTACTTTACATTCAGGAAAATGAATAATATTACATAGACATGAGTTTCATCCTACTGGTAAGGTAGACTCCCCTTCTACTACAAAATTATGTAGCACATATTGTTTTGTATCTGGCTTCACACATTCTTTTTACAGATGAAGTTCAGAGTACCTGTGATAGTATAAATAACAATCATAATAATCACATTACTGAGCAACTGAAAATTCATATACTATATTTCAATAAAGTTTCCAGTACTGAGTTCCATTAAATGTGTGGTATAACATCATTAACACTTATCTTTATTTAACCACACATAATACATGAATGACTCATGCCAGAATGTTACACAGATTTCTTAAAAAACAACTTGCCTTTGTATTTAAATAAAGTATTTTGTTTGCAGTGATAAGAAGAATGTGATTCCAACATGATGGAATATCACCATATTCCAAAAAAAATGTTACGACTTTGTTAAATACTCATTTCCCAGGGAGTTAGATGGGACGATACAAACCTATCCCATGATTATCCAGATCAACGAATTTAACTCTGTTGAATTCCTTCTTCTGGGATTATATGAAGTTGAAGGTACATGGCAATGGTAATCCAGTGTCAAGCTAAAAATTGATACAAGCAATACGCAATGCAAGTGATGGTATCAAAAATGAAATTTCTACGATGTAACTGTAACGATCGTTATAACATCGAATACATATGTTTATGAAAGTAGAGCTATCGCTTTGAACATTTCCTTTAGTATATACAAATTTAGTATATATAAATAATAGTATTTATAGTATTTAATATATACAAAAGTAAGAAATCCATGGAAAATAAAGAACTATCGTTCTATTCTAATATTGTGTAGAATCTTCTTTTTAAATAAATCAATAATAAGTAAACCATGACCTTTTTGATTCAGAATGACTTGCTAAACACATAGATAAAACTATTTAGTATTTCAGTATTTCAGTATTTCAGTATTAATGTCAAAACTGCTTCTGATATAATAAAAGTATATATCAAGGACAAATTGTTATATTAAAAATGAAGAATCTTATTCATTATCATAATATTTCTGCTTTTCTTTTCTTTTTTAATTAAATAACTTCCTTAAATATTATTTGATGTAGCAAAAGCAGTAAGGACATTTAAAGCTTTAATAAATTTAAATAAATTTTAATAAAAAAATAATGGAAGGATCTAAAATATTTAAAAGAACATTTAATAAAAAAATGATTTCTTTTTATCAATATATGCATAGTTTTAAACACTATAAATTTCAGTTCTAAAAATTATTTCTTCTAGTTGAATATCCTAGATACAAATAATCTTACATGATTATAACAAAAATAATATACTATACCAGATATACTTTGTGACACTGCTTCAGAATTTTGTATAGTATTTCCTTGAGTTTGAGTTGAGGTAGTACTTGTATAAACACATGGTAAAATACTGTACGCAGATTTTGACAAACCCGCTGTACTTTTAAATTCATCTTTAAAGCCAGAACCCTCTTGTATGAGTTCCATCAGGCTACTAGCACCGATAGCTGATGCATTATTACCTGTTTTATTGGAGGACACTGAAAGTATTAAACTTCGATAAATGTTTGTATTTGTCAAGTATTCACACAATTTCTTATAACACTGTAACAGTATTCGTAATTGAACATTTTCAACATATTTGTCATAATCCTTGCACCAACCACATGACGGTTTCAATTTTTTGCGTCCACCTCTACAACCACGACACACATGATGTTGACAATTAGTTTCAGTTGGTGTATGAGGTTCGATTAACAAATTTGAACACACAGTACAACTTAAACTTTGTCGCAAGTATGGAACTAGCCTGTATAAATCTGTCCATGAATTTGGATCATCGGTATCCGCTTGTAAAACTAACCGACACGTTGATACATAAAGACTTGTGGCATTCATCTTCCTTTTTTGAACTCTCTTAAGAGCCCCATAAGCAATACGTATAGTTATATCGGAAAGTTAATTAAACAAAGTAACAGAACATATTCACTACACACAAAACAAAATATCCGCCATATTTAATTTTCTTTCATTTGTATTTATAGAGGGCTCTCTCTGAATTACTCTGACTGCAAAGTATTGCTAGATGGGAAAATCTCTTAATAAAAAATTCCTAAATAGTTGTTAAAAGATTTAACAAAACTAATAATGGCAAAAATATTTCGAGTTATATTTGTTTCGAGCCGATATTTTTTATTACAATGAATATTTAATATAATATATAATTGTAATTATGTATACATATAACCATGTATTTTCAGTAAAAGTAATACTTTTACGCAGGTGCATACATTTATATATACATATATTCATGCGCGCACCACATACACACACGCGCGCTGAGAATATTGTATATACAGTATAAGATAGTACGCATACATACATGCATGCATATGGTATAATGCCATATTTATCGTTACTCAAATTTATTACAGTAACAGTTTTAAGACTGAACACTTTTTATCTGTTAACACAAATACATAACTTATCTATATATACAGCCTACAGTACGTTATTTAATCAGACAGTACTAAAAGTAAAACATAATGTTTGATTGACGCACATCTTCTACCTAGCTTATATATGACTATTCATTGTATATTGTATATACAATTATCAAACTGAACGAAGATACGATACGTGTTCAATTTATGATTACTCAATTCTTTAATGCAAAATGTATTGAAATACAAATGTTTTTAAAAATATTAAAATAAACTCTACATGATAATGTTTAATTATAAAAATTTTTAAACGCGTCTTTCAAATACAATTATAAGGTATAGATATTTCCTATGTTAATAACAATTTTTAATACTTATGGACGATGTAAAACTTCTTACATATGTTCACAAATTTTAATTATCATTTTTCATAAAATTTATTCAAAATTTTCCTTTGTTTAAAAGTAAGTACTATATACTAATATATCCTTGTAAATCACTATCGTTTGATGTTACAAACTGAAAATTTTTTTAGGTTAAATTATTTACAAATGGCAGATAAAGCTATTATGAAGGTAAAATTAAATAAATTTATTTCATATTTCAATTTAATTTTAGTATTTTTATATCATAATTGCACCCATTAATGATTATTTTAAATATATAGCAAATAGCAGAACAAAAGCTTAAAGCATTTTCTATTGGCACAATGGGTAAAAGACCATTGAGTAAGAAAGAATTAGAAGAACAACGTAAAAAAGAACAAGAGCAAGCTGCAGCTCAAGTAAGCAATACAAAATTAAAAAATTATAATTGTAAAGAAAGTAAACATATAAACATTTATTTGTATATATAGGCATTTGAAGAATTTGTAGCAACGTTTCAAGAAACACCTAATAAAACAACTAGCAAAGTTTGGGTAAAAGCAGGGACTTATGATGCAGGCAAACGACGTAAGTTAATCCTATTCTGTGAAATGGGAGATATATATTTAAGATAATCATAGTTTGAGATTTATGAAATATATTAGCAATTTTTGTTTTGAAAATAATGTAATGAAATATACTTGTTGAAAATATATTTGCTAAAGAAAAGCCATATAAATAATTTATGTTCTAAACTATTTGATTTATTACTTATTACATATTATATTGTTGATTATGATTGTTGTAACTTACAATTTTATGTGAAAATATATATTTATTCAATAGAGGAAGATACACGCGAAAAGGGAAAACTTTATAAACCACAATCAAAAATATCGGAGCTTGTAGATAGCAGATCATCAGCCGAGCAAGCGCAAGAATATGCAAGATTATTAGGATCGAATGAAAGAAAATTAGATAGATTGGGCAAAAAGAAAAAGGAAGGTGAGAAGAAGAAAAGCAACCTTGAATTATTTAAAGAAGAATTAAAAATGATACAAGAAGAACGAGAGGAGAGACATAAATATAAAGGTGTAGTGAAAAACGTTATTTCTACCCAGTCAGAGGATCCAATGTTAGCAGCATTAAAATGTGTTGAAGGTAATTTAGTGATAAAGATACGCTCAATCACAATCTTACATAATTATAATCACTCATAAAAACTGTCTTAAAAAACATAATTGTTATTTTTTAAGCTAACATATTTTAGTGTAAATAATTATTTATTATCCCTATATTAACAATTTAAATTTATTAAAATATATTAGGTTGCACATCTTCATATCCTGATTCACGAAAAAATAATCTACATAACCTTATTGATGATCCACATCTCCTAGCCCTGATTTATGAGGGTAAACAGTACCCATTTCTAGAATTTCCTCTACTTAATTTTAAATGTCTGTTTTTTAGTATTAAAATTATATTAAAAATATAAAAATGCTGTTTTTCATAGATGGATCATTTGACAATGGCGATCCTAACACAACAAATCTATATTTGGGGAATTTAAATCCAAAGGTATAAATCAAGTTTAAATATTAATTTTGTATTTGGAATAGATCTACATCATAGATATATTTACATAATATATCTATATCACATTTCATTTATTAGAATAGTGTTTAACAAGCTTTACAATTTTTCTTGTAAAGTTTTGTAAAAATTGTACACTATTATGTAATTTATTTCTGTATACTATTATATATTACAACGAAATGAAAATTAATATTTAGAATTATAATTCTGTATAAAATATTCTATGTAAAAATTATTAATAGCAGCTTATTCTCATATATATATGTTTTATTCTTATGTTTAATGTAGATCACGGAACAGCAATTGATGGAAATATTTGGCAAATACGGACCATTGGCTAGTATTAAAATTATGTGGCCACGTAGCGACGAGGAAAAGGCCAGACAAAGAAATTGTGGTTTTGTTGCATTTATGAGTCGTAAAGATGGAGAAAGAGCATTAAAAAATCTTAATGGTGAAAAGATAGTTATATTATTTTAAATTTACAAAAAATGGTTGTTCATCAGTTAAATTAATGTTTAATATTTATGAATGTTTGTCGGAGTGAATATTTTTCCATTTCTTTTTAATGATTGAATACATTGGATATGAGTGAATATATATATATATATATATTATTATGATACGATTATACAGATATTTCATTACAATATAATGTTAATTAGGTCGTGACATAATGCAGTATGAAATGAAATTAGGCTGGGGAAAAAGTGTACCGATTCCACCTTATCCCATTTATATTCCACCAGCTTTAATGGAAATTACCCAACCACCACCTCCGTCTGGTCTTCCATTTAGTGCTCAACCACACCGCCGTGATAGACATAAGGTATATGATATAAACAAAATTAAGATATATTAAGGTCGTTGACCAAAAATATGGAGTTGTAACTTACATGATTGATCAATAATGTATTAATGATTTATAATTATTTATAAAAGAAATCAATATAAACCTGTGTAATTTTATAAATTTGATCGTAGATACCACCTCGCAATCGTAATCTTCAAACAGCAGACCCTCAGGAAAAAGAAAATTTTGAAAAGGTAATTCTTGTCCACTAGTAAAAATTTTTATTTTTTGCAAAAACATTTGTTATAATTTTATATATCAATGTTTTATTAGAAATTAATGTTTATGTTTAAAATATCCTAATAATAACAGTGCCAAGTAATATAATAAGAAAAATTGAAATAATTCTTACGTGCTTATAATATACAGAATGACGTAATTCCTTATGAAAAAGAATAAGAGAAAATGTAATATGACATTTTTTCATTCAAGATTTGGTCTTTGAGGAAGACGAACTTCAAAATTTACTGTATAAAAATAATGTAACAAATAAGTATATTACTATTTGATGCAAAGTAGTTCTGTTCAGATTCATTTTTATCAAGAACAATTTATTGATCTATTAAAAATATTTTCATTGTGACAGGATAGAAATCATGAGAATTTCTTTACTCCTTATTGTTTATATATATCTTATGTTTTAATGGTAAAGAAAATTTTAAAGACAAATTTAATTCTGTAATTCTTCTGTAATTTCTATTAATATCTATAAATTTAACATATCTATTTAAAATATAAAAATATGTTATTTATTATACATAATATTTTTTATATAAATAGTTTTTATATTTGCTATAATTTATTTGTTACAAATTCCATTATAACGAATTGACGATAATTATGTTTGGGATGGATCAATTTGGTCTGGAATGTTCAATTAACTATAACCATTGCACTGTAATGGGAATTATCATAGGTTTTACAAAATGCAGTTGTCAAAGTGGTTATTCCTACAGAAAGGTATGTTGTTATTTCTGCTAATTAAAAATAGATATACCACAGTACTTTGCTTATAAATATTAAAGAAGTAAGTTTTTATGTTATAGAAATTTAGTTATGTTAATACATAGAATGGTAGAATTTGTAATTCGGGAAGGCCCTATGTTTGAAGCAATGATCATGAATCGAGAATTAAATAATCCAATGTTTAGGTTTGTATAATGTCAAGTAACTATGAAAAGTTAATATTTTGTTACATTATATATATATATTAATGATATTTTAATTTTAGATTTTTATTTGAAAATTATTCCCCAGCACATATTTATTATCGATGGAAATTATATTCCATATTACAAGGAGATGGACAAAAGGAATGGCGCACTGAAGACTTCAGGATGTTTAAAGGTGGAAGTGTGTGGAGACCTCCTCCTATTAATCCATGGACACAAGGAATGCCTGATGAATTGATTGAAATGGAAGAAAGACAAGAACCTAGAAGAGGCAGTTTGTCAAACAGGTGTTACAAATATTGCAGCTCTTTACTAATTTTATTTATGATTATTAAAATCCTTTTTCAACATTTTGTTATATTTATATTTATAGCCAACGAGATCGATTGGAAGATTTATTACGCAATATATCGCCTGAAAGGATAAAAGTTGCAGAGGCAATGGTATTTTGTATAGAGCATGCTGAAGCAGCAGAAGAAATCTGTGATTGTATTTCGGAATCATTGTCAATATTACAAACTCCTGTTAATAAGAAAATTGCGAGATTATATCTCATATCTGATATATTACATAATTGCGGGGTAAAAGTAAATAATGCTACCATTTATCGAAAGGCGTAAGTTGTTTTATTTTAGTTATAAAATGTTTAAATTATAATTTTAAAATATACAAATTAGTGATTCATTAAGTGTATTTGTGTCTGTTATATAGTAGTTAATGTAATTGTTGATATGAATTGACATCAGTAAATGTATTTTTAATGCAGGTTTGAAACTCGACTTTTGGATATATTTAACGAAGTTCATCAAGCTTATAAACAATTTGATAGCAGATTAAAAGCAGAAGGATTTAAAGTTCGTGTAATGAGAATGTTTAGAGCATGGGAAGATTGGGCAGTTTATCCACGAGACTTTCTTGTTAAATTACAAAACACCTTCCTCGGCCTTGTTTTGGTAAATTTAACGCTGTATATCGTAAATCCTTCGTATTAACGAAATAATGGGAAGTAAGCGCGAAAGGTAAAAGTAAAAGGTAATTTTATTTTTATAGATAGATGAACCAGAGCCAGAAAATGATGAAGATATTGATGGAGCACCTTTATCAGATGTAGATGGAGATGGTGCAGAAGATTTGGATGGAGTACCATTAGACGGTGCTGCTCTTCTTAAGGGTGCTATGAAACATGGTTTAACACCACAAACAACATCTAATTATGATGACATTGATGGTGTACCTAGTAAGAATATTTGAATTGTACAATGTTAAAACATGTGAACGATATTTATAAAGTATGATTCTGGACATTAAGACAATGACGAAAATTCGTGTACAAAAGTGTAATGACACTAATTTTTTAAATTATAAACAATTTAATTTTACGCTAGAAATACAGCTATATTAGCTACTGTAGGCCAATGGATCAGCTAACAAAACCTTTCTCTCTATTTTACTTACACTTTGCGTTCTGAGGGAACAAAGTGAGAAGCCTCAAAGCTTGGGTGCATGAAGTGTGAGCAAAATACAGAGAAAGGACCATCAGCTGATTCATTGATCCACGCCTACGCAATTGTCGGTATATCTATAGCACAAAACTAAAGCAAGCCTCAAGTAATATTTTTATTACATTAACTTTCTCTATAAATATCGCTTTTTTTTGCACTGTGTATTTTTATTATTATTCGCTTTCATATAGTTAGTTTCATATAGTACATATCATCATATGTTTTCAGTGGATGAGGATATAGATGGCGTTCCTATGGATGAAGATGACTCTTTAAATGTACAAAGTAAAGAAGACGATAAAAAACCATCAATTCCTGCGGGTTTTGTACCATCTCGTTGGGAAACTGTTGACCCTGATCAGGTTGAGACAATTATTTTGCAAGAGGAAATTGTGATCTAATTGTAACAACAGTAAAAAATTGTAAAAAAAAAAATGGCGGGGAAATGTCCTGTGATTAGCTATTTTTAAGGAAAATAGATCACGATTTCTTTTATAGTACTATTTTATGTTTCTCATTTTATAGAATAAGTTATTTTGTTATATTAGGTTGAAGCACAAGCTATGACAACTAGTAAATGGGAAGAATTAGGTCAAAATGATGATTCAAATTCTCAAGATACTAGTATGGATTCCAGGTAATACATAAATGTTCGACTGTTTTTTATTTTTTCAAATAATGTAAATATTACACAGCAATTAGATTAAAGAAATACTATATATACACACATCATCTTTGCATGTTTCAAGTAATAATCTGATGTTTTAATAAAATTATTAATTACAATAATCTTTAATTTGATAGTGGTAGAGATTACAATGAAGAAAGAAGGAGCCGATTGCGCGAAATTGAAGTTAAAACAATGCAATATCAAGATGAATTGGAAAGTGGCAGAAGGACACTAAAATCTGGTATGACGATTCAAGGACAGGTAGAACATTATAGAAAAAAACTGATAAGGAAGGTAAAATTTTCTGCTTATAACATTATTTTAAGTTCTAGTATAATCTAGTAGAATAGATTTTATAAGATATTTTTATCATAGAGTTTTTATTATACAATGACTAAATCTTTTATTATAGAGTGAAAGGGAAATGAAAGATGTAAAAAGCGAAGAACGTGACGATGAACGACGAAGAGAAAAAAAGCGAAGCACGACTCCAGAATCTCCAAGCCATTATAGAGATCGAAGACGGAATTCGACAAGTCCATCAGCTAAAAGTAATAGATATAGGTAAATATTCTTAAAAAATAATCTATCGCAGAGATTCCGATTCAATATGAAAAAAATATATAACAGAAAGATAGTTCAAACAACAGTTCATTGACATTACATAAAGAATATATGGGTATTAAAAAGACACTAATAATATCCTCTTGTTACAAAAGAGTTGATGATATTTTGTGTTTTTTTTTTAACAGTATCATACTTTATATTACATGTTAATAAGAAAAATTTGCAAATTATTCACTAATAAATAACGACTATTCGTAAAGTATGCACAAATAAACTATACCAAACAATTACAGACATTTTCAGAAAGTAGACAGTGATTAAAGTGAGTGCCCAAACTGCATCACACTTTCTGAAATACATTTTTGCTTTTTCTTCAATGAATTCTAATGCATTCTAATGAATTCTGCAGCTAAATACTTTACATATATGTTATATATTACAGTTTTAGGAAAATTTATGGACTATGATTTAAATACAAATCAAATTATTTTATCATGATTAATATATAATGATATAAATATAAATTGGAAGATATATCGTTATTTAAAACAATCTAAAATAACACCAATTTTGATGAAAAGAACTCGTCAAAATAGAACAGCCAATACGTGGAATATCCTATATTTAAAAGTGTGAAAGCAATTAACAGTTTCAATTATAAAATGGGCTTCAAACCTAGATTATAATATTATTACAAAATATTTATTCATTAAATTTCAGATCACGCAGTAGATCACCACGTGGTAAACGTAGATCGCGATCACCATATAAAAAGAGAGTACCAATGACACCATCTCCGCCACGTATTCGACGAACACCTTCTCCTTCTTTTTCATCCAGAATATCTCGTAGATCACCCAATAGTGAACGAAATGACAGAAAAAGAAGGGCTAGATCACCATCATTATCACCACCACCTCCACCACGTACTTCGAAACATAGAGCTAATAGTCCCCCTTCTCCATCTTCACGCAAATATAGACATAAGCATAAATATTAAGATACTTTACATTTTTTCTATATTATAATGTTAATAGAATTACAAAACAAATTACGTTACAGAAATTGTTACATAAAATTAATGAATGCAATACTAATTGTGTATTCAATAGTTTACAATAATTTTCTGTTCTTTTAATGTTTTCCTTCCTACAACTATCTTTAAGTGAATTTATTTTATATGCATATGCTGTTTATATATATGGTATGTGACAAACATGTGCATAAAAAACAGAGCGATAGAATACTTAATTATAATAAAAAAGGATTCTATTTATACATATACCTTTATTTATATTACTAATATATAACCGCATTATATGTATAAAAAAAGTGTACAGATTTAAAACTAAAAGGTGACTTTCTTATTCCCTTTTGTCACTTTATTGTAATTATGTAGTTGAAAATAAAATTAATTAGAGTATTTGAAATATTTGAAAATTAAATTTCATTACATTGATTCGTGCATGGGCATACTTCAGATATTTTTCATGAAAAGTGTTACATAAAAATTTTGTCGGATTATACATAAATTGATTAGTTCATGTATAAATTTGTAACAAATATATTGTCAAAAAATGCTTTCTAATACAGTTTTAATTTCTATTATTTAAGCACATCCGATTAAATATATGTAAATAAATACATTATTAAGTTATAATGTTTAAATTCCTGTTCTTTGTAAAATAGCACAACAGTGACATATTTCGAAAGATGTATTTGCAAAAATTTGGTGTTCATATAACGAAAAACGATACAATAAATGAAAAACTTAAACAACTAATCCAACAATTACAATAATTCATTCCCAACATACTCCTAATATTTTCATGATTTCTTAATTGCACAAGTAAGTGTTTAATTAGATAAAGAAAATTGAAAATCGCATAATACATTGTACTTTCATAAATGAAAAATGAACCCTTCTTTTAATTGTGTTAAGCATATTTTTAGTAATGCAATTACTTCATCACTTTTCATTTCTTCTGTTTCTGGTAAAACTCAGAAATATGCTAATGGTTGCTTCCATCTCTTCTCCATTTTTTTTCTTTGAATTATAGATTCAGACCCACCTCCGTATTGTGCTCTCAGCTGGTAAATGACATCCGCTTATCCTTAGTTTATTATAAACTGATGCAGAATTGTAAAATATCATTTTTGCTAAATCTTGTTCTTCGGTTGTATATGACAAATTTTCACCTTTCAGTTGCAACTTAATGAAAGTCCTTACGACGTTGCTTTTACACCCATGTCTATCTAAAAATTCATCCACAGTCTCTACTTTGCGCAACTTGTTATAAAAATGATCTCTGGAGGTTTTGATTCGTTTGACTTTTTGTTTCAGATATTTTAATTGTGCTTTTAAATCTCTATTCTCTTTCATGAGCTGAACACATTCATTTTCCAATTTCATTTCACAAAATGTTTTATTTTGAGAATTTTCAATTTGTACTTTGTAATTTGTCATTTCTGGTTCAATCATTACCCATTGCATTGTATCCTCATTGTCACAAAATGTAAATGGCACTCTTGTATAATTCAGCAATGGTTTATTAACACGTAATTCTTTTTCTTCTTCTTCTTCTTTTGCTACCTCTTCTTCTCTTGCATTTTGTTGTTGCTGTTGTCGTTGTTGGTAGTCGCGTTGTTGTTCGTCCCCTTTTCCTCCTTCTTCATTTCCTTTTTCCCCTTCTTCTCTCACCAGCTGTCTTTTATGTACATCCTCTTCTTTTTCTTCTTTATTTTCTAATATATCTTTTGGTGGTTGAGGTACAGCATCCATTTTCAACATTTTCCTTCTACTGATATTTTGTGTACGGTTTGGTTTAAACATTTCAGGTGAGAAATGTTCAGCACAGATACCCATTCTTCTTATGGTAGAGCTAGCATAATATTGTAGAGCTGGATTGCCTGATAAAGAGTAATAAGAAATATAAAATATAGGTAGCAACAGAAAGTAATATAGATAGAAAGAGTAATATTGATATAGAAAATTAACAAATGCCAAACATACATAACGTACAGTATCAACACCCTGTACTTACCAACTCTTGAAATCCATTCTTTACGAAGCGGATTGTTTTCTTTCGGAAAGCAATAAAGATGATTTCCTCGAAGTCGACTATTGTTACATTTTATGTAGGCGCAAATATCCACTAATCTAGCTGCTATGTTCCTCTGCAAATCCATAGCCTGAAAAAACCTAAAACAGACTACAAAAAACAGTATGCAAATTCAAGAAAATTTGCTCTTTTAGTACAAAGTACGAACGAACGAACGAATGAAACGAAGATTCAAATAAATGGAAATTATACTACACAGATATTGGTCATCCAACGTCGTTCATACATGCAAAGAATTAGATCGATTTAATTTCTTCGTCCGATTTGTTACGACTGAAGATACATGAGCTAGATCTTTCAAATGAAATTTCTAGTTAAAATTGTTCATAATAACAGTGTGGCCAACAGTTTAGACCAACTAAGTCTAAGCGAATGCTCGCTGTTCGCCGCATTTTAGTAAACTTTGATAAAATGAAACTGCAAACGAGCATTCGTTATTTAAATTTAAATCTAATTATATATAATCTAAATATGTGTAAGAAATCATTCGCTTATTACTTCGCCGAACTCCGAACGAATGCTTGATTACACTTTCATCTGATAATATGTTTTTATCCTGCAGCTTTTTCACAAATACTCTATTAATTTATAATAATTTATAATGCATTAATTAAAACTATTATAGCATTAATTCGTAGCAATTAAAATTAATGATCTATTTTATTCTATCTATTATCAACAAAATCTTTGAATTCTTTCAAATGGTATTTTATTTCTATTTAATTCTATTTTTTAGTTTTAAATACGGTACTTAATCTATATCCGCTCAAACCAAAGCCATCGATTGCTCACGCTGAACTTTCCGCTCAGGCCGATTTGATAATTTCACATAAGAAGAAACATTATCACGAAATGTTTCATAATTTATTATTAATTGATACGTAATTGTCATGTTTAGTGTAGTTATCATAACGCGAGTCATTAAAAGTTTTGCATTTTTAAAGTTTGGTACTTTTAGCCTACTGTATAGCTTACTTTAGATTTATTTAACATTGGTTTACTTAACGTGATAGCCATTTATGTCGAGATTGTTTATTTGTGCGAAACTATGATGCAAGGTACAACGTAGATAATTATTCACCGCATATTTAAACGTATTAAATAAACATTACATTCTGCTATGTTCTTATACATGTGGATAATGAACAGTTGAATACGGAAATGCAGCAAGAACTTTGATTTATATTTGCAAATAATTTTATGTGCAAAATTGAATAAGACGTGTAAGGCATGGATATACGAAAAGCTTGCCGCGTATAACTTGCCCTAATATCGATACGCGTTTGTGAGATCCCTCATTCGCGAAAGGATCAGACTCCTTATCACCGCATTATTACGAGCAGTTCGCAAATCACTTTACCATTTAAAAGATGCGTAATTTATTTTTTTGTATATTTTTAAATTTCTGTTTAAACTTTCCAAAGTTTGTTGCTTGGACATTTATAACGGGCATATACACAACGGAGCCCCGAGTATAAAAGTCGTTGAATTATATTTTTAAAATCAAGGCTTCAATATTCTAACACTATTCTAAGAGGAGATAAAACCAAAATTGAAATTAATTTAATTAAACCTGCTAAAATAATTAAATATTGTAATCCATTTTAAATTCCTTTATTAACCCATCAGGGCTACGTCTGTACGTCGTACGGACTCTCCTTTCGTTCACACTGGCCAAAACACACTGGTCGCTAGTAAAACATTAGTGAGAAATGAGAATGAAAGTAATCCATCTGATGATTCAACACAGATTCATCCTTGAGGTTCACGCCATGGTCACCAGAGTATTGTATTGCAACAGTTAATTGTCCACTATATTAATAAGCCACAATACGTAACGAGGCTATATTTAACTTTTATATACATTATACATGTAAAGTTTACTATTATAATCACAATAGCAGTGTCTCATTACAGTGTAAACAAAGATTTTAGAAAATAAGGATGTTTTATGTAATATGTTCATAAAAACATCCTAGAAGAAATAGACTGATGTTGAGAGTGGGATAGCCAATATATACTTGAAGCTTTTCTCCTTAAGTGACAGTAATGATCGGTTAACTGAGCATGTAAGAAGAAGAACGATAAGTGACTTCCTTTTTGTCTTGTCTTATTAGTTCCAAGTAATATTACACAGAACTGTAAGTATTAACGTTCAAGTATTCTATTTTTCAACAAGAAAAATCTAATCTGAAATTGAAAATCTGACCTACGATTTATTTTAACAGAGTAGATATGTAACGAAACAGTCTTGATAAGTTTATTTGATATATGACGTGAAGTTTTATGACTAAATTATGCATATTTAGGCAAATAAATTCAGATGTTTGTCTGTGGTATGTTTCCTTTATACTTCCAGTAAAGCTATCATGTATTTTATTAAGAAGAGAAAAGAAAAAAGTTTATTTGATTATTCTCTGTGATATATCGGTTATGCCCCGTATAATGTATTGCTTTTTATAAATTGAGTTAATTATTTTCCCCAATGCACCGGCTATTCCCGAATTGTTTTGTGCAATTTACTTTAATATTTTTTATCAATTTTTAAGTTTTTAATAACGATACCTTTTCTCAACAATGAATTGCTAATATTTTATCGAATAAAAATGTAATCCTTCCACGTTTTGCTTTACTTTTATCGTAAAATTTATAATAGGAGCATTTACTCTGCGATCGACGTGTATACTCATCATTGCTTGATTTTATCTGCGCATCCCATAACGGATTTTTGAAACTAAACTCCGCGGTTAACAAGTTAAAATATATATATACGGATATTTTTGTATCATAAATTTACACAAATCGAAATTAATTTGAAATTACGTTATGGGTTAATAGATTACACTCAGCTAAAGTTGTCAATGATAACTTACCAACCGTTCGGTACCGAAGACGTCTGAATGATGGTTTCTAGCAATTTCGATTTACGATTATATAGCATGCAATGTACTGAAAATTTCAGTCATTCGTTACGCAAGTAATCAAATGAATTTTTAATACTTTTCATAATACTTTATAAGTAGGTATACGTTATTTATTCATAAACAATTCTATTTATTAGTATATTTATCAGTAATTTAGTATACAAGTATATATATATATATATATATATATATATATATATATATATATATTTAATATTGAATTTAATTATTCGTAAATGTTTGTTTAGTAAAACTGTAGAACTGTCATGTTCCCTTTCATTTCGGTGAGTTTTGAATATATTTCCGAGGGCATAATTTTGAACAACTTCTCCCTGTATATGCAACTGTCGTTCGACCATAGTTTTCGAGATAATCGCAAAAAAGCTGTCGATAACACTACAGTGAATTATTCTGCTTATAGTTGCGCGCTCGTAACAGCGTATGAGTTCGTATTGGCTGCTAACAGCTTTTATTGCTAAACGAGACCTAACCCTTATCTTTTGTTTTTTTGGGTAAAACTCCGTCGCAACAGTATATGCGAAACTGTAAGAAATGTTTGTTATAGTTCAATTATTAAAATTGAATATCGTTTAGGTTAGCCCTTTGAATCCGGCCGGCGATGCTCGAATGATAAGAAGTTAATTATATGAATAGTACGGTGAACGAATAATTGATATTATTTTACGAAAAGAATAATTGTCCTTATTTTACAAAAGTATTGCTAGCCGTCGTGCGGCGGCTAGATTGAAGAAAACTAGGCCAATACACGTTGCGCATGGCACCTTTAAACTCGTCCAACCGTCGAAACACAACTATAGATAGAATTCTGTAATGAGAAAGAAGGCTGTAATGGTACAGGCAGCTTTTCGTGAATATCGCGGAAACTAAGCGAGTTCAGCCTTTACATGTATAGGAAAATGTTGTTCAAAACGTTGAATTTCGCTATATAAAGGCAAAAACCATTGAAATAGAAGGGTAAGTTAGCTTTTCTACAGTTTCACCTTAAACAGACTTGCCAAAGAAATAAAAGTAAAAAAATTCATACGCGCTAGTAATGTTCCCTAAAAAATTTTTCTTTTCCATTGCACCATTCATTACATACAAATAATGTTCCTACTTTGTACGAACTATTTTTATATTTTCTATTTATTTCGCGATTATGATTACGATCTACAATATAATTTACAGAAGTTTCTACCGCGTACGGAATATCGTATCTAATCTAAAAAATAATGAAAAGTAACCAGATTTCAAACGGGAAAATTCAGGGATTTTAATGCTCTCTACTCTAGAACAGTGTCATTTTATAAATGACAATCCTACACACAGCAGATTTGGACGTCTCGTTATAAAATTTCATATAGTATTTTAAAATCGTGTAAGATTGTTTGAAAAGCAATTTATTATTGAAATAATCTAAAGTATTTTTTTTACAAACGTTACATTAATTCGTTTGATATGATCAATTCATTTGTTACCTGGTATTTTTATTTGTTCCTTAATTTCAATAGAAACGACTAATCTGCAAAAGTTACTCTGAACTATCATTCTAAATCTTTTGGATCTGTAATAATATTTTGTGTTAAGTATTAATTAAACATTATTAATTTGTTCTGTTAATATTTTATATTATTTGTAAATATTATATTTCCTACATTTAAAAAAATAATTTCAATAATCGGGTTTTTTGCTTTTCAGTAGATTGGCAGCAGAGGTGAAAGTTGCACCTTTTCTTTAATTTTTTAACGACCAGCGAGTAGAAAAAGATATTCCAAAATGATACACAAATTGAATCACGTGCCGCTAACTGTACCTAATTACTCGTATGCCTTCAATTTTGAGAAAAACTTTGTTTACTCGGATGCCCTTACGACAATTACGAACCATTATCCGTACTGCTTCTACTATTCTGCCATTTATGTCATCCTAATTTTTGCTGGAAAGCATTACATGTCAAATAGGCCGAAATTCGAACTGAGAGGTGCCCTTGCCTTGTGGAATATATCACTTGCGGTATTTTCCATTTTTGGATTTCTTAGAATGTGGTCGGAAGTGTATCACGTATTAAGCTATCATGGGTTCTACCATAGTATCTGTGTACCTAGGTAATTTAACATTCGTACCTTATTTTAGCTTTCAAAATATTTTCCGTAGAATAATAACTTGAAAACTAATCATTAACTAAATATGTATTGTTACAATTATTTACGAAAGCGTACTATCCAACGACCTCGATCACCTCGAAATACGTTCTTAAGGTCATCATTTTGAATAACTTTCCACTTGGTAAAAGTTGAAAGATAGCAACAACAACAACAGCAACAGCAACAACAACAACAACCATAATATACCCTTTATTCTGGAAAATTCTTTCGTACGGCAGTAAATAAGGCAGATATTTAGGTGATTCCGTTTGGCTGGTTCATATGGTATATTAACGTATTAAAACAGTCATTGAAGTAATCCTACGTTGTTTTATATTTGAAATAAGTTGGCTGTATTTTACAATTATAGTGCCTTTATCGTTTAATTTTTCGAGCCTGGACCTACTCTATATACAAAAATATTAGAACTTAACGATATTGAGTTTGCAGTGGTACTGCGATCGCGCTCGTTGGATACAAAATTAATGGTTGACGATTCATTCATACATATGACACGATTATCACGTTTCTTTATTATCGAATATTGCGGGCGGCATCCATCTCTCATCAAAGCGGTATATGAAATCAATTTACAAAATAAAACGATATTCCTAAAATGTTAAATCATAATAAAACCATAATTATGTTCTTTCTAGCTTCCTTACGCAAGATCCCGTTGCTGCATTTTGGTCACTGTTGTTCATCCTATCAAAGATCGTGGAGTTCGGCGACACAGTTTTTATTGTACTACGTAAACAGCCGTTGATGTTTCTACATTGGTACCACCATGTAACAGTTCTTCTTTACGCATGGCTATGTTTTGTAGAGACTACAGCATACGCCAGATGGAACTCTATAGTAAATTTTTTCGTTCACTCCTGGATGTATTCTTATTATGCTTTGAAAGCAACGCGCTTTAATCCACCAAAATGGATCGCCATGCTGATCACTACGTTACAGACAGTACAAATGATTTGGGGTTGCTTTGTAACTATTACGGCTTACAGCTATGTAAAAAGCGGTCAAGTCGAATGCCACATTAAGCCCCATAACGCGAAAATTGGTCTGTTGATATACTTGAGCTATTTCATTCTCTTCGCTAGATTCTTCAAACAGGCTTACCTGTCTAGCAAACGTGGAATGAAAGTCAAAAAGAAGAATAATATTAATCACAAGCTCATCAAAGCTAATTGAAGCACATGCAAATTTCTGAAAACTTTTTCTAGGGATGCATCCAAGTGACGTCTCTTGTAAATATTTTATCAGAATTATTTTACAAGTACATATATTTATATTTGTGCATATACATTTCAAGAAATGTAATAGATTTTTCAAGTCTTTGTTAACAAGTGTAAAATCATGAGTAAAATAATACAACATCAATTGTTGTACATTGAATTTAGCAATAAATTTCATGACAACTCGCTTAGTACGAGTAGAGGAATTAATAAAGATATTTTTAAGGAGATATTTTACTTTTTCTTTAAAAATGACTTTTCAAGCAATTATTCAATGAATCTATTTCGGAACGTTGTAACGTTTCTTTATAAAACAGTATGACAAAATTTTATTTCAGTGAAAATAAATATGTAATACGTGTATTTAAAAACGCGATATGCAATAAATGTTCGTTTAAATACTTTACATTTTATTAATGTGAATTGTGATTGGGAACTGCATAGCAATAAAAGATACACTAAACACAGTGAGACCTGTACAGCAAACTTGGCATACTTTTACTAAATTCAATAACATATTTGTATATGATATATCTATTATTATGCATGACAAGAAACATATAATGAATAGCGTGTGTTGCAGAATTTCTGAGCAGGCGAGCCGTTACCCGTTTTTTCTATATAGCTGCCTGTTACATTAGCTGTTGCTTCTCTTAACTCTAAGTTTCTGCCTAAATTAACACATTAACGCCGGTGTTATGTAGGAGACATAAAAAATCACGAAACTGACAAATCGCCGGTGATCTCTTCGCGTCGCAGTTCAAACGTTTCAAAATAAGGTGAAAAAATTGAACTTCGTACATGATAATAAAATTTATTATCACGTCATTTATTAATGTCACAGAGTGACGGTTTAAAGTGTTACAACAGGATGATTTAAAGAGTTACAAGAGACTGATTCAAAATGTTTTAACAGACTGACTCGAGCGCTTATTTTGGAGGAATTTTATATTGAGATTTTAGTCCCTCTGGACGGGTTGTCGTCTGGTGTAGTATCTCAGAGGCGCCTATTCCGTTACTATTTGGTTATTGTTTCGGTGGCTGTGGTACGCGGGATGTCTAGCCTATCCTATCCTATTACTGTTTCTGAGCGGGTAGTCTTCTTGAGCGTTAGTTTAAAATTAAAGAATTAACCCTTAACACACTTTTAGTGCCGAACTACTTGCTAATATCGTTGCGTATGCGAACCCACCTTATTATTAGCAGTACTTTATCTCTTGAATTTCTGGTTCCCCTACCAGACTGCTTGGCGGCCCCAAGGCACTAAGCTGCCAGCGCCTAAATGCCAACACCACACGGAGTTCCCAAGCAGTCACCACCCACCCATCTAAGGTATTATCCGTGCCCAGTGTTGCTTAACTTTCGTGATCGGATCATGCGGCCAAGTGCTAAGTTCAATTAAAATTAGCATACACAAGAACTTATAAAATTAGGCATTTGCCCTGTTTGGTCGTAATTTAGCATATACAAGAACCTATTGTATCTAAGCTTAAAGTTAGGGATCTGCCCTGTTTGATTACACACTAGCGTAATAGACAAGAACGTATTGAACTCTACGCTACAAGAATCTATTTAATGATGTAAGAATGATAAAATCGCGCGATAATCAAACTAACTGTAAGTTGCCTAAGAAAGAGAAATTAATTGTTTACAAAACATCGACAAGGCATCGCAACGGCCAAATATTGTTTGACATTATTTATTGAAATCCGCAAGTATCCCAATTATGAGATATAGCACGCGATGTATACCAGTATAATGATAAAGAAAACCTGACATGCATTAAGGTCTGCAGAGAATTATATACAATTCGAACTATTTCCATCACCTTCTCATAGCTTCAACTTTATTACAATCCGTTATTAAGATAAGCAACTCCTCATCGGACAGTACCACATCGATAGATTCCAACTAAAATCATACAGATAATAATAACATATATGAAATGTAATATTACACATAATAATAGAAGATTTTTATCAGATTTATCTGTTCCTTTATCATTTTGTTTTCTTTCTATCATTTATAGTAGTACCGATTGCTTATTACTTTGTTTTTAGAAAATTGTTGTTGTCATTATTATTATTTTATTACTATTATTAATTTCACTTTTTATTATTATTTATTAATATTTTATATTACGTTTTATTATTAATATTACTTTGTATTTTCGTTTTCTATTATGTTTACCTATGCTGTCGTTACATTAGTTATTAATATTAATGTAGTAATGGTAATGTACGTCCATTAATATTAATGTTAATTAATATTAATGTTAATTAATATTAATGAACGTACTAACATGTAATATGTATTTCGATAAATAAATAATTTAGTAACATATTACACTTATCATGTACTTACATACGTACCATCAATTTTATCATGGCGGCATTGCATTGCCCGTATGCGAAACACAGCGCAACATCGGATTGCATATTGTCATTTTCTTGTTATAAGACTACGGGAACTCCTTACCGAGCCATTAGTTCTTAAGTGTACGTGTATGATAACTTGTACGTTAACTTCACACTATTCGTATTGTAACCTTACTACGTAAAAGCTCTTTGATAATAAATATGCAAAAAAAAAACACAACACAAGATAATCTTACACGTACATAATCTTACGTAGCAATTTCACGGATGACTAAAAGGAAGACAGAGTGGGTGAGCGAGTTGAAAAAGCGATATGGGAATAGAAAGAAAACGCTGCATATGAGCCATCTTATTTCCGTGTCTACAGTAAATATGTGTAAAGTAGTAATACCGATCAATGAGCAGCGTCAGTGTGCGTGTCTGATCAGACAAAGATACAGGAGACCTCTATGCAGCTTTCTTTCTCTATTCCCATATCGCATTTGCTTAAACGGTAATATAGAACACATGACATATGACTTGCGTACTCTATCTTTATTCTTCATACCTTTATGCTAAAAGTTCATTCACATTAATCAATTAATTGAATTCAAGCGGCTGGGATACGAAAAGCTTGCTATTTTGCTTGGTTTGAAATATTTTTCCAAATTTCTACGCTTGTTTTCATGATAATTAAGTCTCTTAACTTCAGGTAATTTGAAGCACTTTACTAATATATGATATATTATTGAATTTAAGATTCTTTCAAGTATCCCTTGGTTTAAAAGAAACAACAGCAAAGGAGGTTACTAACTAACATGTTATTATCAGTTTTCTTTTTTCTGATTTTGGTTCCTTAAATCAAGTTGACCTTTCCTAAATTCCATATTCAGTCGCTTTTTACGTATGCATGTATGTACATAATATTTTCATAAATAAACTATTCTCATCGTAGAGTTTTTCATTAAATATCCGTTTGAAGCTTAAATTATAAACTAATAATTGGACTACCTTCTTTCTGAACAACGTTTAAGGATATTGTTCATTTATTTTGGTCAAATTAAATTTAAGACATTAATATTTTATTTTTACATCTCTTGAGAGTGGAATACTGGAAGAAAATTTTGATCCTTATCTTACTTTTGTTTATTGATATGTACATTACATTAATTTCTTTTAAATAACTATACGAAATTTATTTAGAACTTTTATTCATTTAGATATCAACTTCCAATAAAATATTACAAAGATAAAATTTTTAAAGGTAATTTTATCTCTTTTGATTTCGGTTCCTTAAATCAACTTGATCTTTCCTAAATTCCATATTCAGTCGCTTTTTACGTATGCATGTATGTACATAATATTTTCATAAATAAACTATTTCCATCGTAGATGTTTTTCATTAAATATCCGTTTGAAGCTTAAATTATAAACTAATAATTGGACTACCTTCTTTCTGAACAACGTTTAAGGATATTGTTCATTTATTTTGGTCAAATTAAATTTAAGACATTAATATTTTATTTTTACATCTCTTGAGAGTGGAATACTGGAAGAAAATTTTGATCCTTATCTTACTTTTGTTTATTGATATGTACATTACATTAATTTCTTTTAAATAACTATACGAAATTTATTTAGAACTCTTATTTATTTAGATATCAACTTCCAATATAATATTACAAAGATAAAATTTTTAAAGATAATTTTATCTCTTAAACTTAAGTTACCATAATTAAACGGTTGTGTTTTAGCCGTTACTTGTGTCTGCTTTACAAACCTAAAAAATGTCATCAATATCGATATTGAATATTTTAATAAATATTATTAGTAAAATATATAAGTATTCATAATTACATTAATATTCATTCATGTATGTATAAGCCAAAAGATTACATGATTAACTGACTATTAAAGTATATAGGAAATTTCTTCACTTAGGATTGTACAAAATTATTTATGTAAGATCCTCCATGCTCGTCTAATTTATTATTCATTATATATTATTGGTTTTATACAGTAATATTTCATTTATTAAATATGGTAACTTGCTTATAGAAATATAAATTCTGCAATTTCAATAAATTCTAAAAATGTTTCTCACATTGGATATACGTACAATTCAGTAGATTATTTATTGTTTTTGCTTCCACGTTACTAAACTGTTGTTTGTTACTTCTTTTTCATGCTCACTATCTTCTTCATTATCATTTTGTAAAGTTTGTAATTTTCCATATTTAGCTTCAAGTTTCGCAATTAACTCAGTATCGTCAAAATTTTCGATTTCCTCCTCTTCTTCTTCTCCTTCATCCTTTTCTTCTTCCTCTTCCTCTTCTCCCTCTTCCTCTTCTCCCTCCTCCTCTTCTCCCTCTTCCTCCTCCTCCTCCTCTTCTTCTTCTACTTCTTCTTCTTCTTCTTCTTCTTCTTCTTCTTCTTCTACTTCTTCTTCTTCTTCTCCTTCATCCTCTTCTTCTTCTGTCCGTTCTCCTTCTTTTAACATTGTCTTTTGCACAATTCCTATTTCATCCGTTTGCTTCATTTGATTTTTATTGCTCTTATTTTTTTTGTTTTTTATTTCATTCCATCTTATATTTTGATTCCCCTCTTTTCCTTCTCGTGTTCCTAATACTCCTTTCTTTTTTTCTTCTATGTCATCTTGATTCCGTTTGTTCATTACTTCTCCTTCCTCTTCCCCTTCTTCTTCTCCTACCCCTTCCTCTACATCTCTCTCATCCCCCTCCTCTCGTTCCTCTTCTACTCCTTCCCTTTCTTCTTCTTTCTCGAACTCAGTATCTTTTTGCACAACAACCTGTTGTCCTGTCTTTTTACACTCTTCTTCTCCGCGCTTATATTTCTTTGTTTCTATTTTTCCACTTTTCTCTTGCACTTCTTTTTCATGCTTTCCTATTTTAAAAATTGTTTCGTCTTTCAATATAATTCTTTATTCCATATATTTTTTCTCACAAAAAATTAGTTTAGATCGATTTTAAACAGAAATAATAACTTCTAAACGTTAAAAAAGGTAAAGATTAATCACTATCATTAAAAGTGCATAAAAATGATACTTTAGCCTTCATTTAAAAGTATTTATAACAATAATTTCTTTGTTATTTTAAAAAATTTATATGTCCCCTTACAATGCCATGATATTTCTATGATTGATTCATGAAATAAAAGTATTTTTTAAATGAATTTTATAACTTTCTCAATTATATTTTAAGACATTGAATAAATGTGAAAGTTAAGTAAAAGTGTATTTAAATTTAACATACAAAATAATATTATATTGTTAAATATGAAAGATGATTCAGTAAATATTGTATAATTTTACAAGTCAGAAAATTGAAATTAGATCAGAATTTTGTCTAAATGCAATAAATTATACTATTTGTAAAACAAAAATGTTACAACATTTACCATTATTCCATCGTTTCACAAGGACAAAATGTGCAGCGACAATAAGTGCCACACCGACTCCAAACTTCATTGCCACTGCAACCATCAGATGTTATTTTTTATTGAGATTTCAAAAGTGTAATGAGAAATAAAGAAGATTCTAAAACTATGAAAATCTTTTATATCTACGTTATATTTTATGTCAAAATATGAGAGCATGGAGGATCATTTTACATTATGAAAAGATTCTAATGCAACTTTGACACGCAATATTTCACTTACCACTAGTAGATTCTTCTTCTATTTCTTCTATTTCTGGCTTTACATCTACATCATTAACATATTCTTCTGGTTCTGTGTTTTCTACCTAATATAAAGATGATAGTGTGATAATGTGCTACTATTTAAGAAATTGTATTGTAGAATTATTCATATAAAAGTGTACGGTAACGTATAATTTTTTAATTTTCTATAATGAATAAAATTATTAATAAATTAGTATCTAAGTAATATCTTTTGTAACTAATAAATTTTACATCTTTCAATAAGTGCTATTTTCTTTACATTTGTTATCAGAAAGAGAAAAATTTCATAAAAAATTATAGTTTCCTGTTTTATATATAAAGAGATAAAAATTAAAAAGATATAAGAAAATAATTTTTCAAATTACAATGAACACCAACATCTTTATATTCAATTATCGAAAACTCATTAAATTTTTTATATAGGAGAATACATAACATAAAATAAAGTATGTACAAGTAATATTTTTCATAAGTTTTATTACTTTGATAATGACGTCTAATCATATTAAGTTTACCTCTTCTAAAGGTTCTATATTGTCATCATTAATTTCCTTAACACCAGGAATGTCGTCTAAAAATGTCTCAAATATGTCTTCATTTCTTGGCATTTCTAATATTTTATCAAATTGGTTATCTACTTCATTTAAAACAGATTTTTCATCCGAGTCTTTCTCTGTACTAATACCATATATTTCTTCTAATACATTAGTATCATCAAACGTTGAACTAATATCATCATCTTCTAATGTAACTTCTGTGTGCTTCCTGTTTTCATATTTACTCTCGCGGCTTAATTCTGTATTGATATCTTATATTAAAGATTTAAAATTTATAAGAATATTCTGAATATACATTTATATTCACTACTATATTTTAATGTTTTGTATCATGTAATACCTTCTTTATTTGGAAAAATTTCACTTTCTTCTTCGTTTGATTCATTTTCAATTGCAGTTTCCTGGTCTTCCTCTTCTCCTTCTTCTTCTTGTTCTTCTTCTTCTTCTTCTTCTTTCTTTACTTCTTCTTCTTCTTCTTCTTCTTCTTCTTTTTCTTCTTCTTCTTCTTCTTCTGTAGATTCATTCAACATTTCATCATCCTGAACTTCTCCAGTTTCAGTTTCTGTATCAGTTTCAGTTTCAGTTGCAATTTCAGATTCAATTTCAGTTTCTGTAGTTTCTAACTTTTCATCGTCTTCATTATACCTCCTTTCATCTTCTATTTGTTTAGTTTTTTCATTTTCATTATCATGTGATTCTTCATTAGATAGAGATAAAGAATCATCTACCCACCCATCAAAGATAAAGGCCCAACGAGAAGACTCTAATGGTGTACTAACTTATAACATGAAATATATAGTGTTGACATAATACATTAAATATAATAAGTGTAATTACATTAAAAATATAGAGAAAGTTTACTTACTGTCTGTAGTACCTCTGTGCTCAATAATAACTACACCGATTAAGCCAACAAGCATTGTTAAGACAGTAAAGAATATGATTCGAGCACACCAGTGTCCACCTGTAGTACTTTCTTTATAAATATGTATAGTTACGTTGTCTGTTAAATTTTCACTAGCATTTCCCACTGTAGGTGATGGTATAATGTTATCTTCTTCATCTAAATATATTGAAGTATAATATATTGAATAGTTAAATGACAATTACTAATTACTGATAAAATGATTATTATAATACGGTATAAAAGTTATTGTAAAAAATATTGCATATTGTACATACATGCACAAACATAAGTATGTATGTGCCGTGCGTATACAGATTGTATACAGCGTGTATATAGATTGTAACGTGTTTATATGAATTAGAAATTGAAATATGATCGAGAAATTTGTTAACATTATATTATAAAAATTATTTTTAAATGCCAGAAAGAATAATGCTTTAGTTTACTCTTATTTTGTTTATTTAAAACCTTTCTAAATAGTTATCAAAAAGTTCATTTGTTATTTTTACAAAAATAATAATAATTTAATATCAATGTTAATAATGAAGTCAATAATAATTATTATTATTTGCGACATTATTTTTTTACGAAAAGTTTATCAGACATTGTTTTCTGTAATAAACTTTGAGATAAATATAAAATAAATAACAATTTAACAACTTAATAGACAAACTTTAAAATAATACCAAGCAAAATACTGTCATTTTTGTAAATCATTATTATAAAAGAGCACTTTTACAAGTATTCTCTAATATTGAAAGTATGTATTTCCACTAACACAATATACATCACGAATCTATATTTATTACTTTGTTTATTCATCACAATAATCTGTTACTTGTATATTTCTTCATTGAACTAATAATCAAATTAAAAGTGTTAAATTAATATTTACTATAAATAGCAACGAGTTGTACAAATACGTAAAATATATAAATAAATTGACGAAAAATGTTTTTGGACTGGATAATATAGGTTGATCTATTTTTGAAAGCCAAAAGCTAGGCTGATCAAACTTCTAAGACCCTGTATTTTCTAATTTCAGCAACATTGCCAAATATGCCTGAAAATATCTGAGGCTTTACGTTTAGTATAGCATTATCGTAACACGCCCACGACGCAATAAACAATTTAAAATATAAGTTCAAAATAAAATTGTATTATTTTGTGATATTTCGCAACAAAAAGCATAAATATAAATAAGAAATTTTCACTGATTTCATATTTTCAAGCAAAAATAAGCGACATATATATAAAAATTACATATACGCTCAGGCGCGCAACTCGCATATACACGCACGTGCTTGCGCATACATACACATACGCACACATGTATATACTATAATTTAAATAAGAGATCATTGAGTTTCACAAATCTTTTTCGTAAAGTTCCATCAAGGTATATAGTAGCAAATGAATCACATAGTAGCATATAAAAGCTAAAGTTAACTTATGATGTCTGAATAATTCTTTAAGATATTTTTTCACTATTCTAAAGTTCTTACAATTCTAAATAATGGGATTCACAAAATATTTTATAAAGAATGTGCAAACTATAATTTATAATTATTTAACAATTGTATTGTAATTGTCCAATATATAAAGTATATTATGAAATGTGATACGTGTATATAAGTATATACACTTAATGCGTATGTATGTATGCATTATATAATATTTCAGTATTAAAACTTGTAAAATGAAGCATCAACAAATAATATTCAATAAATATTATCATTTAATAACATTTTCCTACAATTCCTCTTTCGTATTTAAAACAAAATAATGTATGTAATATGTTTTATATATTTTAGAAAATAAAAAAAATAACAAAAATTAGTTTAATATATCCATATTTTTTAATGTATAAATTTCCTGTGATAATTTTAGAAATGAAAATGAAAGCATTGTCACTTGATATTAGTAAATACAAAAGTTAGAAGTTGAACGTTGAAATTATAATAATTCTCTCACACTTTCAGTATCCTATTTTTTTTACCCTTTTTACGTTTTTTCTCTCTCCGTTTCCTTGCTTGAACATCACCAGACATCTTCCACTAGGAAATATAACTGTACTTTTTACAATCTGAGAAACGCCAAAAATTAAGTTTTTAAAAAGTCGAACACGGAACCACGTCTATTATAATTTGATTTGTAATGACTTCAACAAGTGTTGACATAATACGAAAATCCCTAGTTACTATACTTGAACGTTTCTTTACGGTGTTAGTTCTCAGCAGGTTCTCAGTATTTTCCAAACCTTTTCCATGTTCAAAATTTCAGAAAGGATATGTAATGAGATATGTATAACAGAAGCTAGAAATTACAAAGAACTTAGTGTTGTATAAATATGTAACACGTTTGTAATGTTTATTATAATTTAATACATAAATATTAAAATTAAATAATTTTAATATTCCTAGTAAAAAATTAGACAATTTACAAATTACTAGCAAGAAGTAATCATTTTTGTATGATATAAGCAAATATTAACATACATGGTGATTTATTATCGAATATTACATTAATTAAGAACTTATGGATGTATGTATTCTAATAAGAAATGTTAATGAATCAAATTATAAAAATATCTCTGATTAAAAGCAAAAACATTTCAATCAATATAACTATATTAAAGTATTTTATTAATTTATTTAATTATAAAGTCACAAATTTACTTAGATTCATTAGCAAGAAATATTATTAATTTATACAATAGCATATTATTCATACTATTGTAAAGTACAGGATACTTATTTATCATATTATCCAATACTCTTGACAATATATCATGAAATATAACAAGAAATGTAAATTACATGATCATAGTACACACAATTTATTAATAAGAGAAATTCAATATAGAAATTAATAAACATATGTATATTGCAGTAAAGCAGACACAAAACAAATATTTCTGTATATGATTACAGTAAATGTATATTATGTATATATATATATAATCTTAATAAAATATAATAAGTGGGCTCATGATACTTTGTTATATTTCCTATATATAAAAAATTCTGGTTCAAAAAATATATTTTAGTCAAATGTTTGCGTAACTTTTATTGTAATTTCATACTAAATGACTTAAAATTTGTAAAATCTATTATATCTTTAATTTAATTTCACTTTAATAATAACCTTATATCCAAAGAAGTAATAAAAAAATGTCAATCATAATTCAGTTTATAATAGCAGAATTTTAAAGAATGTTCTATGTTTTATGAATAACATATATAAACTATCTTGTGAACAAAATGTGTCATAAACTATTTTACCAGCTATTTTTAGGGAATACCTTAACATGGTTTACTTTACTAAATATACATTAAAGGTACGAGATCAATTTATATGATATAAACAGATTAATGTTTATTGATTTTTCTAATCTTCTCACTCTCTCTCTCTCTCTCTCTTAATTATTTGGTTAATTTTGTAAAAAAAAGAAAAAGGAACGATCATTTCTTTTTCTAAAAATGTTTATTAACTATAAATAATTTCAAGTAATAAGAGAAAATCTTATTTTTCGTATAATTTTATAAAACTATTTTATTAAATGTTTAATGATTACTATGTAATTATTATGTTCTATGAGTATGTTTTTTGAAAAGAAAATTCTTTGCATCTATTAAAATGTGTAGTATATATCTTTTTAAATAATGTAATTTGAGAAAGGCCAAAATGTTTGTTACAGAATGTTGATTATAAGTTTTGTACTCTCAAAGGAGTAAATTATATAAGATTATCTCAATTATATGTATTTTTTATAACAATGAATAATATTGATCAGTTATAACACTTAACAAATTGAGTAGGGCATAAATAAAATTTTATTAAGAGAGCAGTCTTATTTATATCCACATAAGAATATTTTATAATTATAATCTTAGCAACCTTATTAAATGTTTAAATATTAAAAACTATTGAAACATATATAGACAAAACTACAATTTTAAGTCATTAAAGTATAGTAATAACTATTTACAAATTTTATATGTATAAAA
This sequence comes from Bombus bifarius, assembly GCF_011952205.1. Classification (NCBI taxonomy): domain Eukaryota; kingdom Metazoa; phylum Arthropoda; class Insecta; order Hymenoptera; family Apidae; genus Bombus; species Bombus bifarius. Next base: position 331,446 of record NW_022884651.1, read on the forward strand.
ATATATTAACAACAAACGTATGTAAGGAAATTCTTTTCATTTATTTAAAATAGATAGTATACAAGGTGCACCAGAAGAAAATTTAACTTTATCAGCATGTTAATTTGTAATTTAAAAAGATCATACATCTTAGTAATTCTTAGCTCTGTTTTGATGTCAATTTTGTTTACTCTGTATATCAAGTATCAGTATAAGATCGTAACTATTGGTGACTAGTGAGTTCACTCTGTCTCTAGATTTTATATTTATGTAAATATGCATTTTTAAATATGCATTTCCTTGAAAGATGGATAGGATAATATGAACCAATCTTATAGCCACCCCAATCACCTAATTTAAGTCCACTGGATTTCTCCCTTTGCGATTACATGAAATCACAATTTCAGACAACCGATACAATATATATCCAATGCAAATAACAGTATTAAAAATGAAATATTGCAGATACAGTAGCTATGTACATTACAAGGATAACATGCTGAACATCAGCTGTAGAATATAAAAGTGAACCAAGCCAAGAAATGCATTAAAAATGTGCAGAATTTCTCTTTTTAAATAAATCAATAATAGATGAAAATCTGTATGAAAACTTTATACGATCATCTTGATTCAGAATAACCTACTAAACATATTAGTAAAGTTCTATGGATTTCTCCTGAGACACCCTATATATCCATTTCCTATATTTCAAATGTAGGGACATCTTTACAAGAATAAATGCAAGAGATATACATCTGTTTTACAAATCATATACATTAAAAAAAAAAGGAAAAAAGAATAAATTAGATCAAAAATTTTATAAAGTTTAACAAAATATGTTAATATAATTATATATAATATATATATAATTTATAATTTTATACATATTTTCCTTTAATAAATTACATTAAGATACAAAGGCAAATTTGAAAATCGTCGCTAAAACACTATTTATAATGCCACTATGTACAAATTAAATACTACTTGTATTGATTTTATATTTGATACTGTATTGTATTATTTGATTTCAGTGTATAAAAATTATTATTACCTAATATAATGTTTTCCTAATATTCGAAGACTACATATGTTTTGCTTATTTTCACAAGCATTTAGAAATTAAAATTATACAAATACTATTAATTGTTAAAAGCATAACATAAAATAGAAGTACTATAATTTTATAAAAATATAAACGAAACAATAGATCAATTAAAAATATATTGTACATATGCAAATGTCTTAATGAATATTGGTCATAATATAATATTTCTCTAATAATGAGATTGCTGATTTACTCTATCAATAAAATACAGTTCGCTATCATACTTATAGATACATATATTTCTACTTTTTTTTTCTTTTTTCTTTTAAGAATAAAACATAAATAAATAAATAAAAAAGTTTTTATTGATGTGAAATGTCATACCTTGTAGTGCATGATAACAAACTATAGAAGTAATTTAAACACTCCTTGAAATATTGCTCATTGCATATTTCTATTAATAATTAAGCCATTATAGAACTTATGCAATTAATTCGATGAAAACGCACACATAAATAAAAAAAACCCCTTGAAGGAGAGTCAACAGCATATAAAATAGGATCTTACAGTATATTTAGTTTAAGTGTTTTGTTAACATTCAAATATGTTTGAAAATGCATTGTATAAAAAATATTTTTATCATATAAAATGATGTTCTGTTTAATAAAAAAAAGATTGAGTTAATTTATTTTATGTTTGATATTAGATATTAATTTTAATCTAACAACAACAGCTTATCTGATTGGGAAATTATTGTAATTAATTTTGTGAAGTTGTACATTTGCAAAAGCAATTTGCATTTAACAATCAGCATGCGATTTAGCAATGCATTTAGCAATTGCTTAGTTATTACTATATTACTACACATTTGATATTATTATTATTATTTTTATATTATCATTTACTGTAGAATTATGTGTAATTGCACATCTACTATAAAATATTGCTAGATTTGATCAGTTTAAAATATACGGGGTGAGTCATTTTAAGTAAGAACAGTAAATAGTTTTGTTGGTCTCAATGACAAACAATTTAATTTTCATGCAAAATTATATTAATGAAAATTTCATCTGCTCATTTTTGTTTAAGCTCATACGTTTTTACTATTGCAGCGTTATAATTAACAAGTATAATCTTATGGTTCATTGCATTTGCAAATTTTCTTTTGAAATATTGTTGTAAAAAATGTATTTCATTGTGTCTTGTTTCATATTTTCACATATTTTTTTAACAAATATTTTTGTTTATAATATCACCTATGCTAAAACTTAATTTATGAACATCTCTGATTGAGTGGAAATCTATTTATATTAAATATTTTGTAAAATAATATCAAGATACAAGTATTAATAATTAATAATTATCAATAATAAACGAGGCATATATTTTGTACAAAAGAAACGTTATAGATATATATGGAGAGTATTGAAGGGAAAGATGTTTCATTAATAAAAAAAATAATTTTATAAAATATAATTTTGATATGATTGCAATGTATATTTGACATTTTACATATGTGCATAAGTATTAGGAAATAATTTAATGATTGAATTGATATTTGTTGAATGTTACTTTCTTGTGAGAGAGTATGTAATATGATTTTAAAGAATGTAGTCATCACATGCTTCAGACGTTAACATTCTTTAAGTTATATTAATAAAATGATTTTAGTGAATTAATTAAATAAAGTTTTTTACAAATTTTATAACGAGTAAATAATAAGATAATAGTACTAACTTTCGTTTGTTAGTCTCAAGGAAGAATAAATAAGCATTCAGGATGATTCTAGAAACCAAGTCATACAATAACTTTATTTTAACAATGAACATCATTTAAGTGACATTCAGTGATTTTAATTAAATTTTTAATACTACTATAAGCATGAGTAAAAGATATTTATCATGAGCACTGATTGGCTACCTATTAGAGTGTAGTAAAAAATCTCGTAGGCATAGTAAATAGGCGAGAAATAGAATGATTAGAAGTTCTCCTATCAGGACATAAGTTGGTCATAAGTTGTCTATATCTGTGATATTCATAGCAAACCTAAAATGAATGGCAAACGAAGAGAAATTATAATTATTTAAAATCTTTAAACTGTCCTTAATGACTTCAAAAATCATGACTAGTAGCATAAATTTTTGTAGCTCTGACAATTCTTATTATACAGAAGGTAATTCCAAATACAAATCACATGAATCGTTGCCTGAAATATCATAAAACTTTGAAACACACGAAAACATAACATATGATGTTCGATAAAATAACGAGCATATTGTTACAATTCTAATATTTATTTGAATATTTTTGTTTGTAATTATATTCAGGAATTCACAATTTATAAGAAGAATTACAATTAAGAAAAAAAGGAGAAACAAACAAATAAAATGTTTTAACAAGCTGTTTTTATCACTCAATATTTTTATCAAAAGATATATTTTAAATTATTTTTCTGTATTCAGTAGTTCAAGATATTCAGAGAAATGTTCTCATCTTTGATAAGAGAATGTAACAACATTTTCATTTCTGCAGAAAAAATAGAATGTGTCGTATTAAATATTTTTTAAAGAACAATGTCATACAAAATATTTATAAAAATTAATAGTTATCATTTAAATGACGTATCTTGTAAGAGAAACTCGAGAATACTTAATCATACATAAGTCATATTGGACATAATTAGGTAAATTCTGGGTTTTTACAGAACAATTTTATTATTTTTCACAAATAGACTCCTACCAATAAATTTTTATATTATATTTTTATATTTATGTTTTAAATTTAGTTTAAAAATTGCTTCAATTTTAATTCGCCTAGCGATTTTGATGCAGTACTTAAGTACAGTTTCACATAAGTTACTCTTCTATATTATATTTATATTTCATTATATGTATATTTTCAATTAAAAAGTTGTTTCAATCAATTCGAAACAATGCATATTTTAAAATAAAGTAATACAGAGGGAGAGAAAGAGAGAGAATATATTGGTGTGGAGAACATTTTATCATTCCTCTTTTAACTTGTCAATAAAAACATTTAATTTGTAGAGAATAAGTTGAATATGCTTATGCTCTGTTTGATTTGTAATGTTCAACTCGTGTCTACTGAGTTTATTCTTTCTTATTCCCAGATATAGTTGTAGTAAGGCTGCTCTGACGTTTGTTGCTAATATATCAACTGTTCTGTATTATTCATACTAATAGTTTTACTACATTATAGCCAACCTTTAAGATATAATTAAATATTTACTTCTTCAATTGATTTATACTATTTTTATATTACTTATATCACCTGTACTAATTAAAAATCAAAAAAAGAGATGTTTAATGCTGAAGATTTTTTTAAATAATGTAAATCATATTATTATAATTGATCTAATACAAATAAATAAACAATAAAGTAATTGATTAAAACCGTTAGTTAGCTAGTCAGTGTCTATTCTTTACAAAAAGAAGTCAGAGTGATCGGATTTGAATTGATTTGAAAATAAGAAGTCCTAAAATATACAGACCCGCGCTTAATCATGGCAACAGTCACTGTTTAGTGCAAATGCAAATATTTATAGTAATTAAGATAAGACATTCAACGATGAACGTTAGACATTTTCAATTGTATTTATTAATATCTAACAAATTATTCGCCATCTGTATCTATTTTTACAACATGCACAAATGGGGAGACTTTTTAGTAAATAAGTACATTAATGTAACGAAACAATTGAATATTCAGGATTAATTTACGATAAAAGTAACCTAAATTAATAGTTTGGAAACAAAACGATTTTAATAAGAAACAAGAAATTGCACCATTGAAAGAAGAATATATTCCAAAAAATTAACTATGTAATTGTTTTCTATCTTACTTATTTACGCTAGAGAAAAGCTGGCCCACTTAAAACAATTATTTGACATTTTATTGATATTAAATTACGATATTGAACCAACAATATGTTAAAACTCTCCTTATCACAGAATAAAATGTTGTTACAAACGAAACTGTTAGTAACTTCGAAATATTTAAACATGATATAATAGATAAAATTTGAAGTAAGAAAGTCTCTTGTCTAATACAATTTAATATAATGCAGATTAGAAATTGTCGAAATTCTGTCATATGATGGAAACTCGATGTTATTCTTATGTAAATTAAACTTTAAAATTCAGCAATATTACATGTGTGTAAAATTGCGCTTATATACGATATTTGAAACTATGTATAATTGAACTATATGTCATAAATGTATTTTTTGTACTAATTACTAATGTATTTATCATTAAGGATGGAACATATCTTGTCTTGTTTACATGTACGTTTACTGCAATCCAAATAAGCTGCACTGGAATACTTAACCCTTTTCTAGAGGATTGATTGAGAAGAAATTATTGGATCACACGTTTACTGCAAGATAAAGTACTAGTAAGAGCTGGCATTTTGGTTTGTACTTTAAAAGGATGTAAAAGATTTGAAATCAATAATAAAGACGTGATTTGGTGAGAACTTGACTTTGGTGTTTTTGGAGGAGATTCTCATTTTTCCCTTTTTTTTTTTAATGAATTAATGGAAAATGCCACGAGATTTTTCTAGCTTAGCGGAAAATTCACTTAGTTTTAAAATGTAAATAGAGTGTATATAAATGTAAATTCTCGAGAACATAAACAAAACATATTCAGGTGACATACCATGTTAAACTACACAACAAGCAACAGATCTTTTGACTCTTCATAAAATTGCAATGCTGACCAGAATATTTTTTTCAAAAACACATGGTTAATGTTTAAAATTTTCAACAGTACTCTGTGATTATTTTTATTCGCACTGATTTTGAGCAAGAATTTCAATAAGTTTTGGTCTGTACTGTGAGGTACTTCTAGTAACAGAAAGATATAAAGGTGAAAGAGTATAAGTGAAGTGAGATTCAAGGGTCTGAGAATTAAATTAAAATCTTGAATAGAAGATTTAAATTGAAGAAGAAATAGATAATACAAATTTTTTAAAATTAATTTACAATCTTGATAGTTATATACATATTATATTTAGAATGAAGACTTTATCTTTAGTTTAGGAGATCTTGAACTAATTTAAATTGGTCATTGATATTGATATATTGGTTCTGAACAGTTATATAAAAATAACTTTTAGATATGAATAATTTCTGTTTTAGATCATTTTATCATGTCATTAAAACAAAACAAGAACTTAAAATCTAACAATGACTCACCCAACATATTGGAACAATAGTAAACATTTAAACTTCATTTAACCTTTCAACAAGCAATGCATAGTACAAAATCTTATTTCTTCTTATGTTACTGTCTAACAAACATTTCGTGCCATATCGATTGTGCTTAAAGCTATTTTTGTAAATAATTTTAAATAATTATGAAATATTTATATTTTGACTTAATATATAAGAAATAACTTTTTAAACGATACGATTTTTCATTTCATTTAAATGTCGTTTCAATCTTTTCAAAGCATTGAAAGTTTAAAATATTTTCCTGTTCCAAAATTTAACAGCTCGAAGATTACTGTTATATACACTTAAACTCCATATACTGTATACTACTGCAAGAAATATAATCTTGTATGATTTTAATGAATTTAAAGACTACAGTGTGCCTTTAATATAACATGAACGTATGAGACAATATCTTAGAAAACTTTATAGGAACATGTTTTCATCTTCAAAATTTAAATGAATTAATTAGTATGCTCATTCAAAGAATTACAAGATATATCAGGTTTGTCACCTTTGAACTTTGTTATTGTGCATTCCTTTAATATTTTGGTATGGTCATAGCTATTAAACTTTCTTGATAATGTATTAGAAATAGTAATTCCATCTGTTGCTAAAAAACTGGAACTATCTAAAATTCTATTGTTTTCTAAATTTACATTTTTTTCAGAATTATCTGTCCTAAATGTATTATTTAAACTATGATCAAATGTGTTGAGATCATTTTGGATACTTCTAATAGTATCAGTAGTGCTTTCATATCGTCGTACTAAATTATTTTCGTTCTCATACCTACGATGTATCGAGCCAGAATCTAGACGTTTTCTAAATGTTTCATCGTATGATCGTTGATCCTCTATTCGTCTGGAAAATCCGCTGTCATAGCAGTGATCTGTTTCTACATAGTGTTGATTTAAACTGTCTATTTCATAAGCACGTTTTGTTAATTGACTTTCAAATCCAGCTCTAGCAGCTAAATGAAGGTAATTATCATCACCAATTGGAGCTTGCCTACAGTTACAATAATTTTTTAAATATATCATACTATATATTAGATACACAAATAATACAGTTCAATTATCATAGTGAAATGGAAATTAGAAAATGTCACATTAACTGTCTAATGTGTACTATTGTTCTAATATCAAAGAATATATTATTTTAATAAACTTACTTGCTTCCATATTTAGTATCGCGCGCCAATCTTCTAAAGTAGGCTCTATGCTCGTGCTGTAAAGCATATGCAGCTTCTCTTAATGCAGTTAAAGTTTTAAAACAAGAGGGCACATCTTCTATAGGAGACCCACCTCCTGGTAAAATACACATGTCATTAGCCCCATAAACAGCTTGACATTCACACGCATTCATTAAAGTTTCAAGTCGCGGCATATTCGTAAATATTAAAGAATGTATTCGCTGCAAATCTCTATCTGGATCTAGAACCATACGCAATCCAGCTTCCATTCCTGGTGATACTTCGCTGCATCCTAGAGCAGTTTCTGCTACTGCTTTACAACTATAAGCAATATTTATTAATGATCGAAAGGTATATTGATTCAAATTATATTAAATAACGTACCAAAGCCAATGACCATTAATATATGCACTTGGATGATATTTTTCTAATCGATTGCTGTTTGTACGACAAATTTTTGTTAAAATATCAATCCATTCTTTTTCTTCTACGCAATTTCCTGCTTGAACATATAATGCCCTTTGTGATTGAATAATTTGAAACATGTTTTTCATCTTAAAAGAATCTTCTTGAAGTTTTTCAACAGCTAATATTTCTTCAAGCGGTATTTTACATAAAGGTTCTTTACCTGTGAAATGCATTATCAAACATAATTTGATAGAGCTCAAAATAATAAGGTTAATTCTTCAAAGATACAATATTTTCAAAGATCAATGTATTCATTCACCTTTCGTTTTTGAATAGGTTAGATCCTGTGTAGTAAGCCTAAAGTATCTTTGTTTAAAATTTTTCCGACCAAATCGTTTTCTACCTTGTGCCCTCTTAATCATTACTCTGTAATTAAGCAACAATAGTGACAAATTTATACTATGCGAAAATTTCAGACCAAAGATAAGGTATTATTACAAACCTCTTCTTACAATCAGCAGTATGCATGAAGAGAAAATATATTCTATTATAAATGCTTTTTATTAGCAATAATTATATTTATGTGAACAAAAGAATATTGTTATTTAACTTGCCTTGTTAAAATTAATATTTAACAAATAGATAAGGAAGTAATATATGGACGATGCATTTATAAATTTTTAATTTTTATCATAATTATTATAGTTATTTTTAAGTATTTGCCCGATGCGGACAAGCGGATTTATTCGCTTAAATACTGCGCAAATATGTAGCTCTTCGCGGCTATTACCCGCTCGCCTGAATGTCACAATACTCGTAAATGTTTTAGCAACACAAAAAAGGATCAAGATAATTAATTTTCATTTGCCGTCATTTGGGTCTGCCCACTCGTCTGCGCTTTCTTGTATAATTTAGTGTATTAATAAAACGTCCAAGAAATGCTTGTGTAACAAAATTCGCTCGTCTGCATCGAGCTTAAAATGTTCATTTTTCAAGTATATGATAAGAAAGAATAAAAGTAATAGATGTAATATAAATAAAGTATATTAATACAATATGCTAATATAAAAAATCATTAGACATACCCTTCTTTCAATACAATTGGTTGTTCTTGCTGAGTGCTTGTTCGTTGTTTTGCAATACCACTGTTGCTACTAGTTGATATTAATTCTAAAAATTGCTTAACTGCTTGTATATGTCTTTCTGTGTAAAATTCTCTGAAAAAGTAATATTTAAATAATAAAGATCTATTTATTTATAAACTAAATTCCGAAATACATTTATTCCTAATGTACCTATACACGCATTCCATATATTCTTCTTTACAAACGCTACCAGCTCCACCTCTACAACTTACTAAGTTTCCTAGACTCTGAATTGTTTTAGAAATTAATGTTAACGTTCTATTAGTTTGAGAATCCTAGAATAAATAATAATATATCTTAATTTCATTATAAATCAATATTGTTGCTTTTCTTTTTTTTTTCAATGACAGTCTTACAATTTGTTCAGTAGTAATATCAAATAATCTTGGACCCAATATTGCAGGTGCAAAAAATCGTAAAAAAATAAATCCACTGATGACTGAATATCTTACTTCCTTATTTTTTGGGAAATGTGTCGCTGCAAGTTCTCTTAAACACCAGAACATTTCGCACATTAATGGTGGACATCGTACACCAGATGTTGTAATAGCAGTAAATACCCTCTCAACATATTCCTATTAAATTATAAAAAAATAAAGTTTAACGTTGTTCATATTGTTTAATACAATAATAAAATGATAAGGAAAATTAAATTTGTATTTTATATACCTTTAAATTCGCTAAATTGGTTTGAATTGTATTTGCATCCTTTACTCTTGTTGGATCTATTTCGCATGTCTTTTTTTCTAAGAATACTTGTTCCATAGCTGGTCTAAGCGTACTATGTAAATAGTGAAGACCTGCTAATCTCATACCTTCATCCATCATTTTACTTACTAACGTATTACCACGAAATATTGTTGTTGGGTCACTTTAATAAAAATCATAAATTACATTATGTATATGAATAATATATATGATATTTCTATCGGATGTATGTGACATTATTACAGAATGCTTCGAAACATGCGGGTACAAAAATAAATTTAGTGATAAATTCGATATACAAAAATAGAAAAGAAATGAAACATATGTTCAATATAATGTTTCCGAGTTACAGCCAGTTTTATTTGTAAGTTACCTTCTGCTTATAACGAACCAATGGACAATATTAAGATACTTTGACACCATATTGAAGACAGTTTTCAGCAAATCCAAACAGTACTTGTCAATTCTGAACAGGTAAAGAGTTGTGTAAGATGTGTAGGATGTAAGAGTAAGATGTGTAGGTAACAAGTATAGAGCCTTATTTGAGCCAAAGGTACTCACTTTGAATAATTTCTACGAAAGTAGGTAACTGGCATAGCAAAAACACAAGTGTAACTTGAGAACGAGGTAATATTGGACATATATTTTTCATGCTAGTATATTGATGTTATATCCATGTTTTGGAACATTCTGTATATAAATACGCAAGGTACATCTTAATAGCTTCTCCAGATACGTTCAATAATCTAACAAAAAAATGTTATGAACTAAAATTAATTAGCATTATATCAATAACAAAATACACTGCACGAAAATTGTTAAAATACTATTTCTCAAATAAAAAATTCAAGCCACCCAGTGGTATAGATATTATACGTTATTACACTTAACATAAGCAACTTTATCCGATTTTCGAATTAGTCTTTAATTTTTTATCAAAGTAAGAATGTTTTAACATTGTCCTTTATTACTGATCAAAAAAAAGCTCACTAATTTCTGTTCATATCTTTTTATCCGTAGTTATCTGTAGTGTTTGAAAAATCAAAACAACTGCTACAATGGACACTTCATATATATATTATATAATAATGACTTTTATGAATTATATAATATATATAGTAAATTATAGAATATTATATAGTAAAATATGAATATAATATATAAACTATTAAAATTAAGACTGCGTATAACTGATATACTTACGTTAATTTAGAAATTTCATGACTAGCTAAAGCTCTCATTACAGAAACCAATTGTCCATAGTGTACCAATACCCTAACCAATGGTTGAGCAGCTTCCATTTTACTTGCCACAATTTCTCCCAAAATATAAACAGCGGACGATGTTATTGGTTGAATATTGACACTTTGTAACAGCAAATTCCTTAATATATCATACATCGCTGATTGAAAAACATGGTCTGCTGTATAATGTATTTTTAACCGCAGAGATCCCAAGCCTGGAACTGCACCAGGTGATGTAGAACTGTTCGAAATTTTATTTGGGCGATGTTTTACTTGTCGCGGTTGTAAGAAGTACCTGTTAATAACGAAAATATCTAAAGATGATGACATAATAATGATAATTTATTGTTATAAAATCTTGTAAAATTTTATAAAATTTTTTAACTGAAGAAATTTAAAAAAGCTAGCAATAAAAATCATTTATCTGAAAATAAATATAGAAATTACCATGCAGTTGTTGTATTAGTCGGCTGCTTTTGTAATCCTTTTAAAGTAACTCTAACTTCACCAAGAAAAGCTGGTTGCTCTCCCATACCAGAAGATGCATGCCATAAACCTACGACAACCTCACCCACTTCTCCACGTTCAAGAGGATAATGAGAAATATCCTTCTCTTTGGATTCTGTTATTTCTGGCTATGAATAAAATTTAAGACATAAATAATTATTCAAATGGCACACAATTTTGTACAGCTGAAATATAATTAAATGATGGTAAAATAAATAGATATTTCTAAATTAGTTAATTTTACCTCAAAAACAAATGTTTCATTAAAGTATGGAGATATCGTTTTTTTTTTAATTTTTGTGCGTTTTAATACTTGTTTACCATTACTATAGTTAACCGTAACAGTTGCAAATGGATCACAACCACTATTTTTAACAGTTAATTCACTACATTCTATTATCCTATAAGAAACAATTATGGTTATTATCATTAGAAATTTCATCTTGATATATAATTATAGAGTGACTTATTCTATTCCAAACATTATTATCTATGAAACAGAATTTTATATAAATACGCATACAAACATACATACACATACACACACGCACATATGCACACACCTAGCAATTATATACTCAATGTAACAACATTTAATAATATTTGTTTTATAACTATTTAATGAACTGAATTACCTTACTGTAAGTTTAGGTTGAGCGTATCCAATTTGAGGTTGAAGGGCAAGTTCCAAATGTGCTTTACCTTGCACTTCAGAATCAGCATCAACTAGTCTCAAGGGAAACCAATGTTCCTTATTATGATACGTTGCTAAATCTTCTCTTTTTATTGCTACCTTACCCAAAATTTTATCTTGCTTTAAATGTCTATCACGATCATAAACATAAATGCCAAGATAACGAAATTTTCTAGGTACTTCAAATTGAAATTCTTCTCCAAAAAATGGACTATATTAAAACAGAAATGCTTAAATTAGCTACTTGCTGAAAAATTCAATAGGACATATGTGTGTATATATATATACACATATATATATACATCAATTTCTAAGAAAAAAGCAAGTAAAATTTACTTGAGAGTTCTTTCCATTGTTGTTGTTCTAAATATTTCTTCTTGATCGAGAGATAATACACAATACACGTCCCTTGCACCAGGAGATCCATGGCTTCTGCTTTGTAAATTTTTCACCTCACCTAAATATAATTGACCAAATACTTTTTAATAAACAAGATATTTATTATTTATAAATTAATAGAGTTAACTAATTTCTCACTTACAAAGTAAACGGAATTTTTCTATTTCCATAAAAACAAAAAAATATAAACTCTACTGCAATATCTAAGAAATTATGGTCTTACAAAATTATTTGACAAGAATCTTGTTAAATTAATTTTTTTAATAATCAGCGTTGAAATATTTAAACAATTAGATATTAATAACAATTGATTAGTAGATTTTTAACAATTAACAAATAATAAGAACAAAATTTATAAAATAGATTTATAGATCTGATTAATTTAAGTAATTAATGATATTAAGCTTATTTAGCAATATATCATTACAAAATTCATACATCTTATTGTATATTAATAAAAAAAAAGTCCAACTTGTAAGTAATGTATTATAATAATTAATAAAAATAATCGTATATCAAGAAATGTATAAAATTAGAAAAGATACATAAGTAATTAATAATAAATTGAAAAGATACTAAGGAAATATTTATATTTGGCCTACTCAAAAAGAATATCATTTTTGCATAGTAAAGTCAAGTTATTTCGTTCCAAGACATAATGGATGTAGCGAATAAAACGCTATATTTTGTTTTCTTAAATTTATACTGTCATACTAACGTGTATAAAAACTATGTCATAAGCAAAACAACAATAATTCTTGATATATTTAGGATAGAAATAATAAAAGGAGGAAATTTATAATTGCTGATCATGTATGACGAATTTGATTAATATTTTTATATTAAAAAGTGATCTTCTATGATATCAATAAGTATAATCAATTCTTTTCAGTGTTAACTAACTAGAAGCATATATTCGCACAGGGACAACGGTGCGTGGGAGTCGAAAATGTACGCTTACGTGTGTTGATCATTAAAGTTTAGCAGAGATACCACTACTATATGATTGTACAATAGATTTGTCAAGTTCATACATGAAATGATCAAATGACTTATAATATTATATTTTTCATTGAAATAGTAAAATCGAATAATCGAAGAAGTCGAGCTGGGTGACAAACGGGTCCCAAACAAGTAGCACGCGTATAATAGCACCTCGAACTTCTTCAAATAACAATATCCTTGTAATATCAACACATGATAGAATTCGTTGGAGTTTCACATTCTTAGTAAACGATGTTTTTAACAAACTTTCGTACCGATTTTAATCTTTAGTCTTTCTTCAACGCGAACTAGGCGCGTCTCTTCGGCCATGTTACCTCCATGACACTACTGAGTGAGTACATGAACAGAATACAAGGCGGTACGTTCATTCTGTGAATGGATTTTAAACAGTATCGTGCTAAGCTATACACGTGCCCAATCTTAAATAATATGCACGTTGATCATTTTTATAAAGATTTGTGATAACGGTTTATTTGTAGTTAATAGATGAATAAATAAGGAAATCTGACAATAAGAATATAAATGATGAATAAAATTTGATTACTAATTCATCGGCATCTGTTTAAAACAGATACAAATAAGTTGAAGACATTTGTCTAAGAAACGTTTTTCGTTATGAAAATAATAAACGTAAAAGTTATAAAGTAGGTAATACTGTTTATTCGTACAGTGTTATATTTATTTACGTTTTATTAATTATCTATATCATTGATATTTTTAAATATGATATACTGTTATATATTATATAACATATATATTATGTTACTTAAATTACAATAAATTACAATCGGATAGACAATAAGTGTTTAAATTTGCTTTCCTCCCATGATAAAGAATATTTAATGAATATAGTTATTAAAAAGCTTATTCTGTTTACATGCCTTATCTACGCAACAAGTGCATATATGTATGCATATGTATGTACGATACATTTAAATGGCATATTATAATTTTTCAGTAATCGGAGAAGTTATAAATATAATGAATTGTATCACATATTTTACACAAATACATTATCCATTCATTATTGAAAAATACATTAAACATTTAATAATTAAATATATTTTCTTAGTCAGTAGTAAAACAAGATCAAAATTACATGTTTCACATGTCTTATAAATATTATAACAGTTATCAATACGATTGTCCTAAATATTACATTAGGTATGTAATATATCTTACGCTATATTTAGTATTATTCTCAATTATTGTTCCATCGACGAAAGAAGCTAATTTGTTATCGATAGAGTAAATTGGCTTCGATATTTTAATTTCAATTAAGAAATTTCCACTGTTTTATAAAATATTTTATGTTTTTATCATTTTTGCTGTTCCATTGGAAATTACAAGCAAATTAGGTAAATGATACAAGTAAATAAATAAATTATTGACGAAAAACAAACAAATATGCAAGTTGGGCGTTCGCGCGCGAATAAATGGTCCAGGTATTATAGAAATCGAGAACTTGCGAGAAGGAAGGAAGCACATCTACTGAAATAATGAAAGAAGATGTCTTTGATACACCAGACTACATAGATATTAGAAGACATTCTGATACAAAAGCATACGAAAGCAAATTCATACTACTTATCCAAGTTTCAGAAAATAACATTTGAGGAATTACACATAGTTTAAAGTGCCTGGATATTTGTCTATTATGATCTCGTAGCTGCGTACGATAAAATATTATTGCAGGATTAAATCAATTTTTAAAGGCCAACGATACAATCATGAAACTTTGTAACTCGTATATAGCTGCCAAAACTTGTCGATATATCTTATCATGTATTTGGCAAGCTCCCTCTGTTCAGACTCTTTAATTTCTGAATTATAAGTCAAATTTCTAAATCGATATAGATTTCTGATATCGAAGTAGTGATATTCGAATACCAAGTATATGTATAGCATTGTACATATATGTACGCACGTCTTTTAACAGGCAATTTAAACTAATAACCTGCTGATTCCATAAAAAAAAATACCAAGTGCTGTTTTCTAATTATTACTTCATCGTTAATTTGTGCACTTTGATCAAATTCAAATACTGTTGTTACAAATGGACCAAAGTGTTCGGATGCTTATGGGTGACAGTGTATGCAGAGTAAAATTACTATTCCTATGATTCGCTGTCCTTCTCATCGCATCACTCTTGACCACTATCTATACTCTATCTTTATTTCAATGCGTTAAGTTTGTCCGCCTGTCGTAGAACGAGAACAAACCTCTATGTTGGAGTATGGTTAACTACACTCGTGTAAGTGGTGAGCCACTTCCTGATGGCGCAATAGCCCGTTTCCTCTCCTCTGCGTTTCTCTTTGCTCCTCACTCTTTGTGGAACTCTATAAACCACATTGCTTTTCCACTCCTCCTACGTCATTCTTCTTTCTCGTCTTCTCTCTTACTTTTACGTTTTGTTTGACTTTTTTCTTTTACTATGATTGTTGTACAAACACGATGAAAATATTGATAATAGCAGAGATGATATTAATAATAATTAATTATTGTTTGTATATAATACATTATATATATTATAATATTTATATAAAATAATAGTGAATTAATGTATATTATTATTTCCTGTATTTCTAAGACAATACAAAATAGAAAAGAATAATGTGTTGCTAACATCGGAATATATAAATTTCACAATTTTCAGATGGGCCATTAAAACACGTTCAGAGAAAAATAAATAAAAATAAATTCCAACATGTTTCTCCGTAATGTTATTAAACGAAGAACTAATTAATATCCAATGCACAGTGGCTACAAAACGTATTCAGCACTGGCACGCATCTTTATTTTCCAATGAAGCGTCTTTTTTTTTTTTTTTTTTTTTTTTTTTAATCAAATTCTACATTTCATTTCCAAAATATGTGTCAAGTTTTCATAGCCGTATGAAGTACTACTTGATGATACGAAATTTAATTTGGAGAAATTTAATTTTGGAAATTTAATTTAAATTGGCTCCAAAATAATTTGGAGCCAATTTATTAGTACGTAAATTTAATATATTTGGAGCGAATTTATTAGTAGTAAATTCTAGTAAATTAGTACGACGGTACGCCGTCGAATTAAATAAACAATAAAGATGGATTAATTTAAATTAATTTACACGATTTAATCAGGAGTAATAACTTCTGTTATTATGTTGAAACAATCTTCACATTTTTACAATGCAAAATGCAATTGCATTTTCTGATCTATGCCAATTTATGGTGTCTTTAAATGAAAATAAAGTGTACAAAAGCGAAAAAGTTAAAGTTTCCTGTGCATTCTTTTATGCTGGAAAAGTTACACATTAGATAGACGAATTATATTCGTCTCGCAATTTTCATCGAGAATTATTTGTATCCCTATATTAGTTAAGTTTATGTAACGGTTTATTATATTAGATGTTATTTCATTTGTGTGAAAATTTGTTTATATGAACTTGCTTGTGCTCAGTATGTACGTATATATATGTATATATTTACAAAGTTAATACGAAGAAATAGTAAATATTAGTAAACAGATTACAATGTCATTTAAAAGTCTAAATAAGAATAAAATAGAAATTCTAGTGATATGGTGTTTTTCAAAAATAACAAAACAGCCGATGGAAGTTAATTATAAAACAATATATGCTGTAAAAGAATTACATGATAAAATACGATTAGTAGAATCGGATTAAAAGCTTTTAAAGCTAAACAGCATATGAGTGCTGGCTAATATTTTGCTTCCATTTCTATGCAGACTATACATTTTACCCGAACGGAAGAATAATTTTTCATTGTCAATGCGTGAGCATAAGTAGCCGTTCTCATGAAGCTTGCTTACTATGTCGTGACTCTTGAGCAAATGTTACGTGTTTTTAAATACAGATATCGAAATCAATAAAATAAAACTGTAGCTCAAATTACAATCGGGTAGCTTACATTTGAAACATTCCAAGCATTGCATATCGCGATATTCATAAATAATTTAAAATAACTTTACGAGTAAGTAACTAGTTAGGTAACATTAAAAATTATTACATGTTTGTTACGTTTTTTCGTGAAATGTTAATTTATTTTCACATATAGTGAAATAACAGAAAGTTGTCAGTTTTAGGTCTCGCTTCCATATGAATATAAAATTGTTTGAAACGATACATCTACTGGTATTAAGCTCTTCGAAAAAGTATAATTATTGGCTGTAGGACAAGAGGCAGGAAAATCTGCTTCTACGAGTTACAGTGGAAACACAAGTTAGTGAATTCATAAATATGCAAAAAGTTTTTTTTTTTTTTTTATTTAAAATTTCACATTCACAATTTGTCCAATTTGGACATTTGGTAGAATTTTTTATCTGTTTGATTATCATGTGGGTGGCTACCCCCAATGGGATACCATGCAAAAAGTTAAGTAATATAATAATTCTCCGTGCGTGTTATTTGTTTTAGGCTTTTAGATAGCGGCACATGAGGACAATTCGAATCATGTTGTTGTTTTGCCTCGGAGTATCAAGATCGTTAGGATACATATAATGTAAGAATAAATAAACTTCAAGTAAAACAATGTCGCCGCTACGTGCAACCGTCGATCAAAGACGAATTTGAATTTTCCGACTCTCCACCGACCAATGTAAATAAGCGGACGCGATCGCAAGGAAGAGTTACGGTCAGTTGTCGATCAGTTATCAACCAGTTATCAACGAATGATCAGCGATCTGATTAACGAGTCATTAACGATCCTATTTTACGATTTATACATTGTACGAGCGTCTTGGCGAATATAGCCTGTATACTAATTTATTATTTTAAATATATTCGACGATTTCAACAACAAGCAGTAACATTTAATAAATCTCACGATCAAACGTCCTACACAAGTCCTCCACGTGTTCTCCTCTTTTCCTTTTTATCGTGAACATGAATTATGCTTTATGTGAATATTACAATAGTTTGCCACAAGAGCCAAACTTTATAACTGTACTACACTTGCAAAATCTGGAAATTTGTTTAAATTGTGGCAGTACGATATTTAAATGGCAAAATATGGCACGTATGATATTTAACGCTAAAACGACGTTAAGATAAGAGAGAAGTGGATATCTCAATTTCACTTTTAAGATAGCTAGGTACGATGAATCGTGTAAAGTATAAAATATTATAATTGAGCTAATGTAGGTGTGACGTAGTATGAATTACACTTTAATTGGACATATCTGTGATTTCTAATGTAATAGGTAAACTACGAATATTTACGCAAGTCCATACGCGTTTACGAATAGAATTAAAAAGATAGGACTTACGTAGAAAATTGTTTTATCCATTAACCGTTTTAGTGCCAGGGTTTCTTAAAAGAATCCGTGTCGGATTGTGTCACGCAGCGCGATAGCGCTTCGTTCATTTATTTGCGAGAAATTCCTTTTTCCGCTTATGCAGGTGGTTTACGATTATTTGAAAAAAACAGTAATTACGAGAGGAAGCTCTGATATGACTCGCGACGAGCTACATTCGGAACCGAGCGCGTTGCGAATTGACGATCCTGACCAAACGTCGCGACACAGTTCACCACGCTAAAACAGTTAAATATTGTAAAATTTATTTATTATATTATGGATATTTTATATATATATTCTGTGTATATTTGTATTTTCAAAGTTTCCTATAAAAATCCACAGTTTGATAATAAGCTAAGTAAAATCTTAATAACTCGAACATAATGCGGAATTTTATTCGTTTGTAAAATAATTAAAATGAATGTCACTCGATTTATTTATATGGAAGGAAAGACCAATGTCTACATCATCCGCGTGCATTCAGCATAGATTTCATCAAAATATTATCATTATTAATATTACGTTATTTATTTTAAAAAAGTTAAGCAGATTAATTAGGTACAATCAGTTATAGGAAAGAACAATATGAACAATTAAGTGAACGAAACATATGCTAAGTCGGTGGAATATAGTTCGAAAGCAGGATACAATTCCTTACACGGAAAAAGGAGATGCGGAAGCTGCACACCGTACACCGTTTAGAAGACACATTTTAGCAATTCGATAAATTGAAGAGCCGGGAGAAAGTGATCACGTTACAAATATTATTTATTAAATTTACTTTCGATGTCGCTGTTATTAATTTATTATTCATTTATTTATTCTTAATCCCGGAGTTTATACATTGAAATAAATGAAAAAATATCGCGCTAACGTATGTTCTACGTACGTTAGTTTCTCAGTTATGGATGATTAAAGAAAATATTCAAAGTTTCCGTTTTACACCAAGGATATTCCTTAACACCACCGCAAACCTATAGAGAGAGATAGATCCATTGCAATGAGAAATAAATCCATTAGGTTCCTGGTTTTGAAACGTTTAAAATCTATTATGTATTCAAAGCAAGTGAGCAATGTATACGATCCACGAAAAAAGATACAGGGGATGGAAAATGGATTTGAGGGTATTTGAAAAATGCGCGATATTTGCGCGAAACGTGCAGTAACGCGAGTTGAAGCACAAGGTGTGTATTTCTTTAATTATCTATCACTCGAAAAGTAAAGTACGTAAGACGTATATTCATAAAAGGCTTTTTTATCTATTTCAGTGTGTAGATTCATCGCCGAAGTACGAAGATGCATTTATGACTCACCCTGAATGCAGGGGTGAATTTAATCTCTGGGCATCTAGAGATAATAATCATTTCTGGGTCTTTGAGTTAAACCAAACTTTAAAGAGTTCAGCCTGGCTGAATGAATCGATGTCTGTTAAACCAAAAACAAATTAATATTTACATTTAAAGATCGTTTGGCGAATCTGTCAGAATATTAACTTCGTGTGTAGTAATTAAAATGTGCACGATGCGATAGCCCGTGAAAACTGCCTTCAAAACGTTGCGTTTTTCACGCATTCTAAAAAACCCAAGAATCCTCTAGAATATTCCGGGATTCGACGCTTATAGTGTCAACTCCTCAGAACAGTTCGAGTTGTTTGGGCCAATCTTAAAAAAGTTAGTCTGTTTTAAAATCTGCTCGGATATTAATCTAACTGTCTGTAACATTTTAATTCAGAATAGGTAAGTAAAGCGTAAATACGATGAAAGTTGGATAAGTGATAAACATGATCTACGCTGTAAGTGCAGGATCGTCACGTTCACCACTGGGCGAGTTTCTCGCAAGGAACGAAAAATCTAAGCAGAAACAATTACATCTAGTGTGAAAATATATGGTACTGTCAACACTTTAACTGCCACGCCGAAATCACATGTTTCGTTCAGGACGCCACGGGAGTATTTTTATTATTCAAAGCATATAATGGCAAAATAATAATAAATCGATGATGTAAGGCAACATTCTTCCCCAATGGACCGTTTATCTTATTGGTGATCACGGATGACCACCATGGCGCCTTGGTAACTGTTGATAGCGACGTATTATAACAAGGCTTCGTTTATTTCAACAAACCATTCGCATTCGTTATTTAGTCGTAAGCAAAACGTCCAGAATATATTGTTGAAACGTGTAGAAGATATTAGTAAACGGTATTTACTCGTTCTATATGTAATAGTAAGGTATGTTCACACTTCTAACTTCAATTATACGATTATAAAGCAGCATTTACGATTATCTTTTAAGGTGTGTTTACAGTAATATGCGTAGATTACCCCTTAAAGATATGGATGCAAACACAATGCATTGTTAGATGCAAGATTTGTTCTCATTTCTTTTTATCGATGTTCTAATAAAAATGTTCAATTGTTCAATGGGGCACTTCTTATTTCAAAGTATCTTCTATTTATCGGTTATATTCAAAATGCCCTAACTGTCAATTTTCATTCAATTTTTACAATTGTAAGAAGTGCAAGCGCTCCGGTCATCGATGACCACCGTGGCGTCACAGGAGAAACGGTGGCCGGTCATATATGACCAACGTGGCAGTCAAAGTGTTAATATATGAGCGTTAGTTGCTCCAACGACCAAGCTAGAATATGCAGAGTGTTCCAAAAGGTTAAGGTTAAATTTCAGGAGCAAAAAAGCAAAAATGTCTTAATAAACATGGATCTGAATGTTTTTAATATCGGAATTATAAGAGGTTTTTATCAGTGGAATATCATCAATTTAAGAATGTTATATGATAAGGAAACAATTGGTAATTTATATGCATGTACATAGTTTTCCATATTGTGACCGGACTAACAGTACCTTCTTGGGATGCTATTCTTCGACAGGTTCTGAGAGTTGATTATGATATCGCTGATATCAATTCTTCACAATCTCGAAAATTACCTTCCAATGTTCGATACAGTTATTGATATATGACACTGAACACATTACTAATTAGGTGCATACATGTCGGGAAAATTTCTTTACGCAATAAACTTTCTTGTGCAGTCACTGACTTACAGTTGAAAATGTCTTATAATTCAGAAATGATTAGATTGCGGATGTTCATGGATTTTAGGGAAAGATTTCAAATGACTACAGGATGCATATAACATGAAAAAATAAATAAAATAAAATATTTAAAGTGAAGCACTTATTATGATACTTAATAGACGAAACAAATTTCTATTTAGATTCCATTTCTCTAATTATGTTCATAAAAATATAAAATTATATAAATATTCGCAGTCTACTAATGATATTCGGATCCATATTTATTCAAATGTTTTTCTTTGTTTTGATGAGTACAGCATGCTCCTGAAGTTTCATCTCGATTACTTGAAATATTCTCTATAGACTCCCGCCATGAGTGACGAGACATTTGCTAATTTTAAACACAAGTTTTAATAAAATAGGTTTTTAACAAAAACCTTCAAAATATAATATAACTTAGCGTCCCTTATAATACACGCAATTAAAAATTATTGATTTTCTTTTGTAATAACATTTATCTATGCCTATAATAAATGTCCCGTGACTCAGCCAGAGTAATATACATGTACAACTGATGGTTGATTTCACGATGTCAACAAGAACTCTGTGTTCTCCAATTTATATCTTTTAAAATGATTAATTTGAGGATATCTCGATAATGATTAATCTTAGACTCTATCATGTATAATACTTTTTTACGTAAAGTTTGATGCTTTATCCAAATTCGAGAAGAAACGTTAAGCATTCTATCTAAAAAGCTGAAGGTGACCATCATATTTTGATGAAAAAAAACCAAATAATAACAAAACAATTACAATACTGTTATTCTGGAAAGTAGTACCATGGTAATACATACAGCTTTTACTCGAAACATTTTTTTGTACAGCGAATAATTAATTTACGAGTTACGTCACGTTGCGAGACTTAACCTGTACATGCGTTATCCCTCCTTTTCTTTTAAAAATAAATGTTTCATATAGTACATATAGTGATGAAATCGGTTTTCAATAGAATAATTGTACTACTGTTGTTAATCCTAAACACTCTTATCCACACAAACAAACATAAATAGATATTGCTCCTATTCTTCCTTAATAAAGAAATCAAAGAATGCTTCGTTTGAAGCTTAATATATGAAATATTATAACAGTAAAAAGTACATAACCAACCACTTGTAAATATGACTTTTATTCATACAGTTTTCACAATTTATTCTATTGTAACATTGATACTATCACCAAATAAAAAAAGAACACGCTTAAAACAACATTCCTTTAACAATGCAAAATTATTTTTTTTTAAATATTCTCATTCTTAAGTACCATAAGGGTAAAACTAACTGACAGAGTACGCCTGCATTTTGTAAACATATCCTTGTTAAAATAACAATATTTTATGCTCTGTTCCTATGATAGACTTATAAAATCCTTCTAGGTATTTTACTGTCATGTATCTTCAAAAACTAATATATTACTGTAGAACTATGACCTCTAAATCTTTTAATAATCATTTGTTTGCATTCATAATACATTCATGTGTTATTAGTTTCTTCTTTATGTTGGAGAATAATACATAGGTATTATGGATATGTATTATGGATAATTGCCAGTAAATTAAAAATTTGTCATTAATATTATGAATATTTAAGAATATCTATGCTTTTGTATCCAGTATTGTACTGGGATAAAAATTACACAGAATATTTGTAGCAGCTAACAATTTGATAATATATACTGGATGCAAAAATTCTCTGCATTTTCCATATGAAAACATGATATTTAGTCCCAAATATCTATTATGAAAGATAGTTTATATAATTTCTGTAATTAAGATATTAACATATTGACATTTATATTGTAACATGTACATTAATAAATATTATTATATTATCATAACTCAGAAATACACTATAATTATTCTTCAATATATTGAAATATAAGTTTTCTAAACAATTGATATTCTGATAATGAAGGTATATGCGGTGTTTCAAACATTTTAATACCATGGCAAAGATATCAAAATTGATAAAATTTAAGTTTCTTTTTTATTTCTATGGCAAATCTTATCAAACGATTTGAAATTCAACGTCCATAGTTTAATATTGAAAAATGTTCAAGTTATATCTTTTATATATATATATATATATCTTGCTTTATCAAATAAATTTTCAATATTTTCAACTCACTTTATTTGAAAAGGAAAAGCTTCTGTTGCATTTTATTAGAATTAATAATAATAGCTATTAACTATTAAAATAATGTTAAAATATAACCACATTTTTCATACTTCAAATAATATCATTATTGAGTTAAATAAGTGAGATCAAAAACTGCAACTTCTTTTATAACAATTAATATTTCAATATAAATATATTCTAGACCTAAAGTGTAAGATTACAGAGGTTATAAAATTTTATTGTTTACCACTGACAACTAATTAGAAAAAGATGTCCAACATTTATTGTCCAATTACGTATTTATAAAAACACTATTTATGTATATTTGAGATCTTATTCTCATTTATTAGCTATATTTACGTATTAGGCGATAACTGCTTTGTACTTTTAAAATGTCAGAAAAGATCAATTCAAGGTATAGATGGCATTTACATCGATATTCGTCAACCGAGACGACGCAAGATTTATTTTAGTTTAGAAATTAGTCAACGATCGTAAAGGGAATATAGCTGTTCGGACGTGCTTTTTCGCGTCACTTAATCGGGCCAAACTTTTAAGTACTTGCTTATCGGAGGTCAAGAACTGAAAGAATGACCCGTAAGTAACTTGCATTACTGTTTATACGAACATATACGAAACAGGCATAAAAGAACAGGGGAAACTTGGAACAGTGTATACTTTGTATCTGCCATTTGTGAATATGTATTTTAAAGATTGAAAATACAATATTTCAGCGTGAGTTATAATTGATTGTTTACATTTTTTCTATTTACTTGTAAAAGGAATAATTTCTAATAAATATGTATAATTTTGCTTTATCATAATCCTTCGTATCTAAAGAATTTATCCCTCTTACATTGTTCTGTTACATTTACATTTTTTTGCGAAGTGTAAGAGTTTTTATTCTATATTTCGTTATCTTAACAATTTCTTGCCGAGGAATACACATTTTGTACAATTTACATAATCATTTCAATGTAGTACTTAGGTTTTGGAAGGTTTTGCTCAAACTGGCACTTCTAGAAAATTCCTAATTCGAGTTTATGGTTATAATATTATCTCATATTTGTTATTTATTGTGTGCTTTTGCCGCGAATATACTATTATATTTTTGTTATAATTTACTACTTTATGCCTTAATATAAGGCATTAAAATGTAATTTCATTTCTATTGCTTAAATCTTTGCTCATGTTAAATTACAGTTAAATTCTACTACTTAGACTAACTTTTATTCACAATTGATGCAATTATATTACAAATTTTTATATAGGTGGAAATCAGCGAGAGTTAGCACGAGCCAAAAATATGAAAAAGACTGTTAAAAAGTCTGCAGCTGAACAAGACAGCAATAAGGGTCTTTCATTAGAACAACGAAAAGCACGGTAACAGTATTTAATATGTATTAAAATTTTTTTGTACGCTCATATATGTTTGATATTTATGAATGTATTATCAAAATCATCATGCCATATTATATGATATAAATCTTTAGACATACAAAATGTAATAATTACAAAGCAATATAAAATTTTAGGTTATATGCACATATTTTCTGTACTTAATTTAATTATCATTGAGAATTACGTTAAAAAGCTAGATAACGTTAGATTCGTTTTAATAGGATTTTTGAATGGTAAGAACATTTAGAGACTTCAAAATAATTAATTTCAAATTTTTTACATACACTGTGTATTATATTACGTGAATAATGTTTTCGTTGTTTTAGAGATGCAGAACGAATGAGGGAGAAACAACTAAAGAAACAACAAGAGCAGCAAGAAAAAGTAAAGCAGGGTGCGAGATAATCCCTACTATTGCAAAATGTAAATTGTTTGACTGAATTCAAGAATAAAATTTTAAGTATGGTTTTAAAATTCTTGATTCTAAAACATCAAGGCTATGCTTAATGTGAGTGCATAAAGAATTCATAGTGTTTTTAATTATAGAAAATATCTTCAGACTGTATAATGCAATATATATTATAAAACTAGGTACAAGTAATCATGTTCGCAAAATATTAATAGTCAGTGTGTATAAAAATATTGTTATCTACATTGTAATGGTTAAAGAAAATGCACATTTGACTGGTTCACCTAGATATAAGGACATTAATTAATTAAGTATAAGAGTATTTATAGTACTAATTTTTAATTTGTAAATTCGAGTTTTCAGTTATTTAATATGATGTATAAGTGATTCATAAATTGTACTACGTGAAGGAGACATACATTGTCATTTTGTTTGGCTCATAATAAATTGTTCAATTTTAAAATAAATATTTTAGAATTTCTTGTCTCTATACTACATTAATATTAGTAATTCTATTTGATTATCTTTAATACATTATATTATACAGAGCAGATCATTCAAATAATTGGTATTAATATCAACAGGTATACCATATATTTTTATTATGTGCGTTTGTTTGCATTTATTGTACTTTTGTATTAAAGTGGAATTCTAATCTTTTATCAATGAAATTTCTGTATTAATGGAAGTTTCAATAAGTTTAAGATAGAATATATATGGAATTTACAAAGAAAGAAACGGTATTAACTGACCATTACCTACATTTTATTGCACTTTCCCAGAGACAGTACATATTCAACATATTTATTTATTACTTGAAAAGCCTAATGTAAATTACAAACATTTGGAATATTTAAAACGGATATATGAAACAGCGATAAAAGAATGTGAAATTTTCTAATAATTCATATGTAATGTTTGCCGAAAGATAAAAATCTTAATAATAAGATATATAAAAAAAAAAAAGAAAATGATAATATGTTGTACAATAAGCACGTTATATAGCCTCTAAAGACTAAAATCCTTATAAAATAGAGTATAATTAAAAACCATTTTCGACTTATTTCTAAAAAAACTAAAAGAATCCAAAATTTGTATTTTGTTTACCACTAAATTGTGTTTGTTAGCTCACTAATACATTTACAAGCAGAGGATTTCCTCTCTTATTAATCGTTTATAGATTATCAAACTTTTCATATATAAGGAACCGTATTATATATTGAGCATTTATTTAATTATACTATCTGTTCCAAAGCATAACTATAAATTTTCATCTGATACATTTGTATTAAGCGAAGAACGAAAATAATTGAATTAAGAATTAGTTTGTATGAAAGATTTTCGAAACAATGATAATGATATAAATGCTGTATTACATTCTATTTTAGATCAATTTCAATGTACGTAATATAAAACGAATAAATTTGAGTATATATGTATATAAATTTGCAGATTATAAGCAATACATATCATAAATATAGGAATACTTTTTTTATCTTAATGTTGCCTCCATTTTACTGGAAAGAACATATTTTACCAGATAATTGAATTTTTCTGTAAATAAGTTTCGTAAAATAAATACGAACTGTGATTTACAAATAGTTCAGCGTTTTTAACAATAAGTAAAAGAAATATTCTTCACACACATTTAAACAAAGATGTAGTATAGTAGAAGCAAAAATTATATTGTATTATTATCGATATATCAAATAGTAGAATTTATCTATTATTAATATCCTAATTTGCAGCAACTAAAATATGTCTACCGTATGAGAAAATTTTCTTTGCCTAAATATTTAAACTTTCCAAAATTCAATATGAAAATATGGAATGATTAAGCATTAAACAATATTAACTTGAATATTTTTTAGTAATTAAATATAGATCACATATTCTGCTTGATAAATAGGTATTTTTATAAGATTCTTGACACCTAATTATAAGTAAATACAGAATTATCTTTTAACAAATGGAATATTGTTATACGAGTTAAGAATAATGTCCGAAGTTATTAGAAAATGATAAAACTGTGTAAATCTGATAAATTTCTAAGATATAAGCTTAATTTTATCCAGTTTTTCAAGTCATATTTGTAATCGGATACTAATGAATCGATTTGCTTGTCCATAGTAATGTTTGTAGGGGAATAAAAATTGTAATTAATCAAATATCAAAAGTTACATATCTTACCGAGTTAGACGAAAGAATACATTCATAATTAAGATTAAGATTCATACTTAAGACTGTATTAATGTAATAGAATCTCGATTATAAATTTTAACATATTGATTGTGTCTTATATCAGAATATCTTAATAATCCAATGCAAAACATTACTAGTAGAATTATGACCTTCGATTAAAGTTTTTAAATGAATATAATGTCATTAATTTCGAACAGGTATATAAGGGTGTAAACAACAACAGTTTTTTTAAAGATCTTATCTATTCAGTGAAAACGCTTATTTATCCGCTAGAAAATACCTAAGACATGTAATTAAGTTACGAAAACTATCACAGAGGCCGTAACGTGTTATAGCATACAATTGAATATGCTGCAAATTATGTTATTTATCAATGTACATTTAATATTGCATACCGGATACGCAACTAGATCTAGCCATAATTTTGAAATTAGTTTAAAAAATATTTTAACTTTGATTTTGTAAAAATCATTGCATGAAAAGTACAAAAGCACTGTGATATTTCTTTTCTTGTATTTCATATGACAAGTTGTATAAAGTTAAAGTATTTTGTAAACGAGACAACTTTTGCCCCATTGTCTTTTTTCTTTTCTTTTTTTTTTTTAATAAAGAATAAAAAGATACATTGATAGGTATATAAGAGAATGTATAGTCTCATTTAGTCAAGGAAACAGAGATGACCCTAAAATTTCCAAGATATTTCCACTTCTTCCAGAGTGAACACATACAGCAGCAGGTCATGCACCATTCGAAGCTATTCAATTTTATTTTGTGAAATATTTTTCTGTCTCTTGCCATTTCAGTCACACTCTGGCCAGGAAGACACCCTGTATATTTATGTTTGACATATTATTCATGTTTTGCACTAAATTATTAATATATCCTATCTACATCGTAAATCTTAATAACAGTATAAATATTAAGGACTTAATAGCAAACCGTAGATAGTGTTGTACACAATTGTATTCCTGTAGATATATTTCAAAATCGATTTCGCTTCTAAAGAGTTAATTACTGAATATAACATAGATATTGTAATATTTTTACAAATATTTAATACATATATAGAGTCGTTTTTATTATACTAAGAGTGCTTAATATTATATGGTATAAATATCCTGTTTACATCTATTTCGAAGACATATCATTGTCGTATGCCTTTCTCAGTTCATACGATACAATATAAAGTGCATAGTGTACTTGGAAACTTGACAAAAATTTGTCCCTCTGTTAAAATTACAGTAATAATAAATGCTAATTGAGCTTAACTATTGGAATAATATACTATTAAAACATTGTGTTTGTAATATTAGCACCATAACTGTATGTATCATTTTGTAGACGAGTTGTGCACTCAGAGTTAATACAATTAAAGTGAGTTTACTACGTATACCTTTGAAATACGTTAGAAGTAGAACTATAATGTAATAATGTATCCAAAATTGCACGTTACAAAGTTTCCTAAATATATAATAAAACTTGAGAGTATGGAAAACACATAAAATTTTGTACATAAGATAGTTGAAAGTAGCGTGATAGGGGAAGAAAATTATGATTCTTTAGAAAAAGAAAAAGAATAAAAAGAGAAAAAGAAGAAAAAAGAAAAGAGAAAAAATGAAGAGAAGAAAAAAGAAGAAGAACGTAAATACGGGAATGTTTTAAAATATCAGCACAACTCCAATATCAGAATGTACGTACATTTTACACGTTTCGTATTAGTATGTTTAAAAAATACATATAATACATTTATAGCCAAGTAACATTTGGGGTTTTTGAGATAAAAATTGTCTAATGGAAAATTGGTTGGGAATATTAAAAATGTTGTTTCTAAATAAAGTAGTGGAGTTATTAGAGAATGTGAGACATCACTTTATAAGTATCAATGAACATTGTAATATCTGCGCTAAAACTTTATTACATTAATTTATGAAAGAAACACAACAACAAAATGTCATATGGTATAATTTAGGCGAAAAGATGTCTTTATTGTTTAAGTAAAAAGTGAAAATGAAAAGAAATATGTATATATATTTTTTAATCACAGCTGATAAACACATTAATTATATAATGTTTCTGTCTTGCTTGTCCGAACATTGAGCTTTTTTGTCAAATTAGCTAAATAAGTTTGAAGATACGTTACTGATTTTTCGTTTTTGATTCACGAGACTACAATATACAATGTATAGCAATATAGGAACGTTTTCCCACTATATATCATCAATATTATTAAAAACCAATAAAAGTTCATATTTCAAGCGTGACGCTACTCTGTTTAGCTGTAACAACAATTTAAAAAGTAACCTTTCCTTCGTAGGTTGAATAGTAATTGCAGAGTAATTTGCAATAGTTTGAAGCTATTATTTTTGCGTAGCATATTATTTTAAGTATATATTTATAATAATATAATAGGAAGAAACAAGTTTTATTAATAACTTCTTATATCTGTTCTGTTTATATGTACGTCGATATATTTTTATAATTGCATTTCACTTGTATCCAATTATGTTGCATAACGATACTATTGAGCGACGATAGAAAAGACATGGAAACATATGATTTGATGTAATGAAATGAATAGGGTTTTAATTGAAATGAATTATAATGTGATATTTAATATTGTAGATGTTGCTGTAAAAGTATCGTGGGAGAAGTGGATAAAAGCAACAAAAGATGAAAGAAGTATGTGAAAGTTGATTTTTCGTAATATTCCTTTTAAAGATTGAGAGAACATATAGTGCAAGTTTGAGCGATACAGTGAGCATGTAAGCGCGATGGATGTGTCGAAGGTGTTGATGGTGGTGGAGGTGGCGGTGGCGGTGGTGGAGGAGGTGGTGGCATATATAGCCATCCGGTACTAGTTGGCCAAACGGTACCTGGTGGAGAGGAAACCGGAAATAACGAATTCGTATTATTTCCGGCTGTTACGTGCGGCGTTGGTCCACCCTCTACTCACATTACCTAAAGTACAGAAGTAATGTAATTCGTATAAATATTAGAACAGCTAATTGAAACTATTACTAGGTGTTTAATTTGTATGATTTGTATGATCTGTTTAATTTGTATAATTTGTACGATCTGTTTAATTTGTTTAAATAAAATGGGCAAAGGAAGCACTACACGAGCATATCGCCAAGGAATATCTATAGAAATGACTGAAGAAATTATAAAAAATACCTAAGGGTATCTAAATAAGGGTACATAAATGCAAACACGAAACAACAAGGCTAGAACGTACGACAGTAAGGAAAAAGACGCAAGGCTCTAACCGGAATTGAATACTCGAATGGATATGACGAAGAAGTTAGCGATTTTTACAATTAATACAATCGTACAAGGAGTACAATTGGGTAATACATATGGATAAAAAGAAGAAGATCGTAGAATCAGCATCCGATAAATAATATCAGAACACAAATATTGACTTGAAAAGTCAGAAAGAAACGCTGCCAACAACAAGGTGTGGTCGTTGACAACGTCGGCACACGTAAACGCACATGTGTACATACGCACATAAACAAACACACAGTTGAATGTATATAATGTGAAAAAACAGTGCAACCGTACAATAGGAAAGGACAAATTGAAACAGAAGTGGCAAACAGTGGCTAACGAAGGCGTCCGAACACTTACGTTCGTAAGGTTTCTGTAACAGGTGAAATACGAGCACCGAAATAAAGTGTTTAAAGCAATATACATGTAGTACACATGTAGTAAAGTTGTTAATTTAAGAGCGCGATTTATTTCATACAAAATTTAATACAACGCTGAATAATACGTAGAAGCAGACATAAAATGATTCTTTTCGTTTCTGAGTAAAGTAAATTTGAAAGTTTATTATAAAGTTTTAGACCAATCGTTAACTAAACAGGATTCGGCACGCTTGTTCTCGAGTCACAGCTTATTACTCTATGCTGTGGGTATTACTTGGATTTTGGATCAACGATTTCCTGACAAATATATATGCGGGGTGGGTAGGTCGTGTTGGCCTTGTTTGAATTCATTCGATCATTGGTTATCGAGGCATTTAAAATCCCTTGTTTACATATAAAGGTACGTTGACGTTGTCCGTTGAAACTGTTTGATCGTCAACGTGGCCATCAACAATGTATAAATCCGTATAAGCCGTTGGAAATAGTTGAACAATGTACGATGCGATGCGATGCGATGCATTCGTGCTCCTGGCGATGCTGGATCTGATCATTTTAAGCAATTTCTCAAATGGGGAGGTAGGTAAAGGAGCTGTCTCCGAGTCTGCGTAAAGAAGATAAGAAGGCGCAAGCTGTTACTCGAAAACAAGGTCATTGTCATTGTTGTACTTGCCGTGTGTTCCGATTGAGTCTTTTCCTATATCGAAGAAATTTGGAAAGCCAGTTTTCTCGATAACTAAGCCTCCGACGAAAATTCTTATTTATTTTTATTTAGGTCATTCTATCACCTCATACTCGCTTGTATTACATGTTATCCAATCTGTCATATGGAACGTTTTGAAATTTCATTAGCACTGCGAGAAGAGGCGATTATCACGATAAAATAAATAAATAAACACGCGCACACACACACACACACACACACACTCTCAGAGTTTAATATTCAGAAAGAAAAATTTTGGCGTATTTGTTGCTGATTCTGCGATAATATGGACCACTTGTAGCTTGAAAATACGTAAACAATCTAACAGCATTTAATTGTAGAGTGGATTTTCAAGAAAAAGAAGGTCGTCGTTTTTGTTTGTTAAATTCAACGCGTTTCTTTATATCCGCAAATAGTATCTGCTACAGTCGATATTAATAATTATACAATTTTACGATAATCTTTATCCTTGTTGTTTATAATAAATTACAAGTTGTCATTCATCAAAATTAGTATTCTGTCGTTTCGTGGCATATTAGATTTCTTGGTGTATCATAAAAATATTGGTGTTAATTTCCATTTTCGAGTATTAGTTGTACAAGATAGATAGTAAGAGTTGTACAAGTATACAGAGTAAGTGTATTTGGCAGTTGCTAATCAATTTCTTTCGAACAAGTGCTAGATCGTAGAACGTGCATGCGATGTTAACTAACATGCGATGAGAAAATGAGAGAATTCTCTTGTAAAGAATCTATTGTACGATTAAATATCGTTTAGGATAAATGGTTCGTCATTTCGTAGAATAAGGTAACATCTTGCTCGAAATGATACTTGTGATGTAAATAATACTCCTGTGCAATGCAACGAACGTAGAGCTATTGTGAATCGTTGTGAACGTCGTTGGTGATAATCACGTGTAATCCGGACATTTAAAGATTAATATCTTTCAATCGTTTTGTATTTTTCAGGAATCTGTTTGTAATTTGTCGACAACCTACGCTTTATATAACATTATTGAATTATTAGATGGAAAATATATAAAAAAAAAATAAGAATAATTGTTACTTTAGATGTGTTGCTACTATTATACCTGTAAGATTTGACTAGCTTCGAAAGCTGTTCCAGGAAGTAATATAACAGGGCTGCTGACGTGTCCGCTTTCCACGCATATCATGTTGGGAAACTCGTCATCGCCGAAATCTGGTATGTCACGAGCCTTTTCCTGCCACGGATTCCAAACCACTGTATCAGGAAAATTGTACTTTTGTACTCGCATTTTCCTACCGGATACGACGTTAGTAATGATGTGTTCTGGCTGCGTGTTCTGATAAATTCTGTCTGTCCATTCGCACACGGTCACTACGTCGCGACCTTCTTGAAAAATTTGGTTGTCTCTTGTCTGAAAGGAAGAATAGGTTTCTTTTAGTAGATATTTCTGAAAAATTAATCAATAGTAAAAAAACCGATTTATTGGTTCGAAGGGAAAATTCGTTCCGTTTCTACTGCCAAATCGAACAACGGTGTTTGCTCTTTTGTATTCGTTTCTTTCAGATTTACGTGTCTTTCGATCGGTGTCATTCAGCTATTCGTTCGTTAGTCCATCGGCGTACAATTGTTGTTCAATGTTGAGAGAAAGAGACGGAGTCCAAGTTGCAAAGAATAAGCGACAGTCCGAGCGTGCAATTCTTGCAAGTTGCAGCAATTTTTGTCGCGTGGCTTCTTGCGTTTGAACTCGTGCCAGGTGAACGAAAAGCAACTACTTGGAAATAATATTTCTTTAGAGCAATTGAATCGTGGCTAGAAAAAACGGAAGGAACTTTCTGTCCTTTTCAACCTTGTTGATCGTCGATAACGTTGCTACGATTATACCTTGTCGATAAACGTGCATCCATGAAGGCCGGTAATTTGACATCTCCTAACATCTGGCACTTTAAAGTAAGTATGCAGCAATAAATTAAAACTAAACGTATGATCTTTACTAGGATTGTATACGCCAATGTTAAAATGTAGTTCCTTTTCCCGAAGTATCAGTCTGTATGTCAATTTGAATGGGTAATTCCACATTGATCGGGTGAATTCGCTGTCCATAATAGAGAAAATTGCTTCGACGTCACCGCTCGGCAAACGTTCAGGCGGCTTTTCTACGTTCCAACGGACGATTCTAGCAAAACCATGAGGCGGTCCAAACGTCCATGCTCCAAATTGTGCTGCGTCAAGTGGAGGCAATACGCGATTAATATTATTAATTCCGTATATTGGTGGCGGACAAAAGACAGTCGTAAATGGTAAAATTGGTATTTCATCGGGACAGATGTACCGACTAGAATTTGAAAGCGAGACAAGTTTTACCATGACAATTTTATGCAAATAATGGCTAAGTTTTGCTTACTTGACTTGAACAATAGTAATTAGAAAATGTGATGATTGTCGTTATTCGGTAATTTCGTTTTACCATGTTTCTTGCCAAATGAACTTTTAAGCTTTCTTCCGTCCGCCACTCTATATTTTTCCTAATAACTTTTCTTTTGTCGATCTCCAAGCAATTATTTATTCCGTTTTGCCTGGCGTACTTACGAAAAACGAATGGAATGCCTCCTCTAATGGCTTTCTTCCCATCGAATACCGCTTGCTTACTGAAATAGAAAAAATGATACTAAAATCAAACAGCGTATCTATCGCAACCATACGATATGTTCTATCGATTTACACACGTTCGGTCTCATTATCGTTAACGTTTTACTTTTATTAATTAACATTTATAAATTGTAGTATCGTGAGTGCTTAAGGGTGTAGGCGTCGCTGCTGGGTACGGCCGCTTTTCTTCTCATTTTTGTATCGTGGAAGAAAAATCGGATTCCGGTCGCCGGGATTCGAACCCGGGTTCCGAACGTTCGTAACCTAAGGCGCTAACCACTGCGCTGTCGTCGCGCGACTAGTTAGTGTTGAATGATAGTATTTTGCTATCGAGTGCCGCCACAGGCCTTTTTTTTACGATACTACATAAATAACTCGATCCTTTGACTCGTGACATTGAGTCATGCTCATCATACGGATTACTTAAATCAGGTTGTATTTTCTTTGTAATCCGATGTTTCTACGTTGTCTTTGTCAGAGACCAAACATACGACTTGGTAGGAGAATTATACATAATCAATCCTTATATATAATAAATGCCATGTATAGCTAATTTTCGAATAGATTTATCAGTTTGACAGAAAATAGACTTTTAATTTCTAGATTTCCAGATGTACGATAATAATCAATCCTTATATATAATAAATGCCATGTTTAGCTAATTTTCGAATAGATTTATTAGTTTGACAGAAAATAGACTTTTAATTTCTAGATTTCCAGATGTACGATAATAACGCGTGAGATAAATAACCTACGGTGTACGACACATGGAAAAGCCTGATACCTCGAATGGAAGGAAAAATGCTGGAATATCGGAGATAGAAGACCGACAAAAATGAGCTGATACGCTATTATACGAAAAGAGTCGTAACGTTGCGTTGTACGCAGCAACTAACATCGTTTAAACGCCATATAATTTGCTGTATGGTGTTTCTCGAAGGAACGAACTCATGTACGAAAAATTGCTGCGACAATCCTGATCCTGATCCAAAGTCCACCGACGAATCTTTCTCCTTGCTTTTCTTCGAACGTTTAATAAAATTTCATCTGAGACTTTAGTTTGAGATTTTCATGACCTTAGGTTGTTCGCCTTTTTCCCTTTCACACGATCGCTATACTCGTAAAAAGCACGTATTTGTACATATGTCGATTATACGACCTTGTGACAAGTCAAATCGACCGACTCTTTCTAAAGTTATCGATTTCGCATTATCCAGATACGCCATTTCTATCGAACGTCTTGGAAAGCAAATCTTTCGAAAATTTCAAGGAAGATCAGAAAATACGATAGAGAAATATGTTGGAAACAGGCGTTGCACGATTTCGAGGCAGATATTTATTTTACCGAGCAACGATCTTGAAAAACCTAAGGAATTCTTTAATAATTCTGTAATAATAATTTAATTTAATTTTAAACTTTAATTCTTCTGTAATAATAAGTTTCTTACGACATTCCTTTAGCCGCTACTTACTTCTACCTTTTGCATAAACCAGGCAATTGTTCTTCCTAAGATGATATAAAAAGACTAAAATCATTCTCAAATAATAAATGTAATTATACTAAGTTTCAATATTACGATAGTGTGTAATCCGAATGTACGTACGTATCCTCGAAATGTTCCTGCTCGAGTAACGTCGCGAGATCGTAATGATATTTATAAATCAGAAATATAACAACAGATTGCTTACTCAAACAGATAACGAGATTACGTAGCTTTCAGTTTCAAACGATTTCAAAGCGTATACTTTGTTATCTCTGGTTTCCAACTCGATGGTAAGGTTGATTCCTATACGAAACCATATCTCGCGTTTATACACGTTTTAGACATTCGCAGAGAGTAACAGTATTTTTCAATTTTGCTGTATCTGTCGGTTGAACGAACCGACCGAGTTAATGACCAAGACTTTGATTTTCACCCGTATCCATCGTCGATACGTGTATCCTACGGAATATCGTCATATTTCTTAACCTAATCACGTAATCCAGTTTTCGAACGCGTGAATCCTGCAAGTTGAAAGTAATTTTGAAAGCAAGTTTATCCGTTTACGCTGCACGGCTCCTCGAGGTGGACATACGATATACAAAGAGAAAGACGAGAGAGGCACTTGCTGGAGGGATTGTTGAGGGACGAAAAGAGAAGAGCAAGGTGGGCAAGAAGAGGACGGAGAAGGTAGTGAGAAAAGAGAGAGGAAGAAGGGGGTAGAAGGAGCGATGTACCACCACGAAGTACGACGCGGCGGTAGGAACGCGGCTGACGCCAAGCAAAAACGATCGACGCTGTCTGCCGTGCTTTTTGCAGGCATCACAGTTTCAACCTCTCCTCCTCGTCGTTTCTAGCTGCTGTTATCTGCCGCTACTGCTGCCCTGCTCTGCCCTGCTCTGCTCTGCCCTGCTCTGCCCTGCTCTGCTCTGCTCTGCTCTGCTCTGCTACTTGCGAGTGGCATGCAATTTCTGACGCAGTTAGCTGCTGATATTCTTTACCGAATACTTTTCTGCTTCGCCAAATGAACGCGAGTTTCAAAGAGGACATAGATGTTAGATTTTAAATCTCGCGATAAACTATAAACAGCATCAGCAGTGACACCTAGACCTCTAAGCAGTTGTTGCGAACCAATGAAAGCGTTGGTAGTTATACTACATTGTCGACATTATCGTAGAGGAACGTGCTGATAAATTGAAATTGAAACAAGAAATATACCTGTCATCGAGCGAGTTTCGTATCTATCTTTAACATCATATCTATCTTTTTTAACGTAAACTCGATGTTGAAACTTTTAGAATGCCATTGCAAACACATATTCCAAACGTTTCGACGGATGTTTTTTGCATTCGTAATATGACATTTAATGCGGCGGTGTTTAGATTATACAGTTGTACAACGTAAGAAATTAGAAACAAGTATCCAACAGTCTGCTTGTAATAGGTTATGGGCTTAGAATACAAATAAATGTATCGTTATTATAATTAATATCAACCATTTTTCATACGTTTATCGCCGTCCATATGGCTTGTACGTACGTACATGGCTATGTCAGTCGAATATATCACGAAGGGAGACATTTCAAAGGAAGATTACACGAACGAGCTGTATTTGAAGTACATTCTTTACAGCGTGTGTAACGCGATCCACTGTTATTCTGCCATTTGCGACTATGCAACCAAAAACGTTCTCGGTTGTACTTTAATCGCGTCGAGTGTATTACGAACGACGATAGAGAATTTCTAATCGGATTTTCCGAAAACACTTTGTTTTCATGACGAGATCAAGATCCCTTTGGATGACGAGTAACGTAAGTAGCAGCGTATGTTGTTTTTCCGATGAGATCGAGTAGGAAATTTGACGAGAAGACTCGACAAGCGTATTACGTGATATTCTTGTCAACTCTCTGTCAGTGTAGGTTTGCATCGACGAACAATCGAGTTTCGTGAGAATCTCAACGTTCTCGAAGTATAGTTCCGATAAAATATCTATCGTAAACTTCGAATTACTTGAAACGTTCGGAATTTCAATTTTATTTGAATAAATAATTTTTAATTGAATTTTAATTGAATAAATATCACGGATATTTCGCTATTCTGAAATATCTTTTCACATTCCTATTTCAGTTGAAGTCCAGTCGAGAGACTCGAGTGGAAGAAATTCTACGTTTTCACGTTACGATTTATAATTTACCGTTTGAGTCGAATTATTCTAGAAATTTATACGAAGCGCTTTCCGTCTATAAATCGCGATAAGAGAAACGTTTCATCTGAAAAACTATGGCTCGTACGAACAAACGTTTGTTCGAAACGAATGTTTACGATTTCTAGAGGGACCATCTCTTTCGACGATAGCCTTGAAGAGCCGAAATTATATTTTTTCCTTGCATATTCTCGTAACCGACATTGAAAGATTCTCGAAACGCTTGTTACTTGTACTTAACAAGGATGGAAAGCACGTACACGATCGACTGCTTTCACAACCGCACC
The DNA here is from genome assembly GCF_011952205.1 of Bombus bifarius. Lineage (NCBI taxonomy): Eukaryota > Metazoa > Arthropoda > Insecta > Hymenoptera > Apidae > Bombus > Bombus bifarius. The sequence goes on from NW_022884651.1 coordinate 370,490, forward strand.
ACGATGTACAAAATGTACAAAGCGCGGATGTAAGACCATTGTCATGGACATTGGATAACGACGATGCTGTCGGTGTATCGAGTTCGAGATTATCTTCTCGGTTTCTGGCCGGAAAAACCACATGTAAACGTATGTATGGTGTTTTGAGAATGTTTCCACGTCGGTTACGAGAATACGCGATAAAAGGGTATAGTTGCAAGGTAAAATAAATCCATTTAGGCGCGGAACGTTTGCTCGCGAGTCGCACAACGTTCGTATCATCCGTACTCTGCGAGATATTTGGGTGTTTTCGTTATAAAATGGATACACGACGATTCTACTACAGGGTGGTTGGTAACTGGTGGTACAAGCGGAAAGGGGGTGATTCTACGCGAAAAAAGAAGTCGAAAATATAGAATAAAAATTTTTTTTTTATTTTTCCATCGAGACAACGATCTACAGTGAGATCCGTTATAACGAGACGCGATAAAGTGCACGCGTACCGAGCCAAAATTTAAAGTCGATTTTCTCGAAAACAAAGCCTCGAACGAAAAATTTTTATTCTATATTTTCGACTTCTTTTTTCGCGTAGATTCACCCCCTTTCCGCTTGTACCACCAGTTACCAACCATCCTCTATATTTATCGTGCACAGGTATCGTCAGAGAGCTTTAGCGATCAAAGTACAAGTCCATTATTTCGTAATTGGTCGTAATTGGTCGTAATTAGAGGTATTTGGTGGAACTAGAAAACAAACGTGTGCGTAGGAACGATTTTCACACCATTCGCAGAAGGAATTTCATCGAAGACGATAATTTTCATCTATCAACGCGACGACGATTCGCGCATCGAGCAACGCGAAACACGAAACACTGGCTATACCAGAGGAAGAAGAAGAAGAAGAAGAAGAGAAAGGAAAGAAAAGAAAAAGATATCGCGAAGGCTTTGACACGAGCTAGCTCGATCCCCAGACTTGAAACCTCCCAGCAGATTCGAATTTGAAAATTTTTGCGGAATAACGGGCAGAAAAGCAGTATAATTTCATTGGTAAATTAGCAAATTATTGGCTGTCTATCGACAAGAACGCGTTACAAAATTTGATTTTATCAAGTTACTGTGTTAATTCTCATTTTTTTTATTTAAAAAGCAACGTTGCCTTGTTTTCTTCTGTAAATTGTATCTTTTCGTTCTTTAAAAATAAACTGCTGTTTCCTTCCTTCGTTAGGACCAAAGTATACGTTCGTTTCCCCAAAATGCTATCGTACGCAAGCTTGTCGTTAAAATGGAACGATCGTAAGATTCTATGTATAAAGAATACGATGGTTTTATGAAAATAATTATGGACCAATGTTCGAGGAAGCAAAATGTCAAGAAAAGAGAGAAAACTCGCGAGGCTCGAACAAAGAGGTACAAAGAGTCGCTTGTCTCCTTATCTCGCTGCTTAGGCCCGAGTCGAACGAGCGAAATGCCATCTGGGAAGAAGAAAGGCAAACAAAGAAAAGCCTCTTCTCACCTCACTGCTTCTTTACCATTTACCAATACGATGCTTCGAAATAGGCGTTTGAAACGTCTCGCATCTATTAAATTCCGAATTTACGTTGTACAAACGGGAAAAGTGTGTTGCAACGGATTGTTGGATAAATAGCGTTCGTAAATTGTGAATTGCGTCGATCCTACCGTACGAGAGAGTCCAACGATCTACCGAATCTTCGAAAGCAAGTTTCGCAGGTACCGCTAATAGCTGTGGGCGAAACAATTTGTACACGTGTATCAAGCACGATTATTAGATATCTCCTGAACATTGGTATAACGAAACGATGTTCTTTGGTATTTCTGTTTGAAATGCCGCACCCTTCCCCTTACTGCCATTCGTAGCAGTCTAACGAATTCTACGTTCAACTCGAATCATTTCCACCAGGCTTTGCACCAGACTGCCATACATCCCCATGGCGGAGGTCTTTGTTTCCTTTGCAGGGGCGGAATATACAAAGAGGGAAACGAGGGCGACGCACGGTTTAACGTAACGTTATATCTGTAAATCGTAGCGTTCGGGACTACAGACCGTCTAGCGAGAACGTTACATCGTAAAATAAAATTATACGGTAAAAGTGAGGAGTTTGATGAACTTGGTTTAAACACGTTCGTCGCCACGTCACCCATAGCTATGTGACGGATATACTTCCGTGGGGGCCCCGTCACAAAGTATGGGTGACGTTCTTCTTGTTCGAGTTAATCGAATATAGGATATTATGTATAGAATATACAACATAAAAATATCAAAAACACATTATACCATACTTTGTATTAATTTATATTCTGGATAAAATATTACATTATGCTATATCGCGTGGCATTTGTTAAAACGTTCCAAACACATTTGGGCTGATTTTCGGCACTTCGAACGATAGTCGTAGACTTCGTCATCGCTACTCTCCTCGCTTTCAAATATATTTTCACGCTGTTTACTGAACATTTTGAGGATGAAAAAATCACCGATGTACGTCTCACGAGTTTGCTTCTCGACTAAATGAAAGATCCGAGATATCTGCCATGAGATCCCTCGGAATACTCTAGCTGGAAAGCCTATCGCTTTCTCCATTTCAGAACTAAATAATCTTTTCTTTACCATGAATCGAAGGCGATAAACAATGAATGCCCGCTTGTCTCTCTATTTACGTTCTGCGTACCGGCGGTCGGATTTGGGCCCCGCAGGAAGCTTAGCCGAATCACGCTGGGCGACCAACGTGTTAACCAACGAGGAAAAGTTCCATCAAAGAATTACTCGATAACTACTTGGTCCACACTAACGTTCTTTCAACATCTCTCAAACTACGATAATTATAACGAAGACATTTATTCGACATACCTTTTCGCACTTTAGCCTGCTCTTCTTTCTATTCTAATCGTTCGTTCATCTATATCTATATATATATTCTACAACATTCGTTTTAGACGTGTTTTTGGATCATTCACGCGTTTCCAGATATTCTGTGTGTTTCTAGATGCTGATATTCATCCCAGAAGCTGATCCAACTGCACTGTGCGTGCTTTTTCAGCTCGGCAAGAGTAGCTTTACCGCTCCATCCCTTCCATAAAACATGGAAAACACAGTTTCGTGTCGTACGTTAGTCGTTTGAAAATTTTCACCGTGACGGATGAAATGTGATGTTGGCGATGGCTCGTCACAGGGATTACGCGCTAAGTATTGTGGCGGATGAAAAGAGAGTTTGCGTTTCGTCCCGGGACTGCCGGTGGACTCGTCAGTAAGGCTATGCCCGGTAGTCCCTGCCTTAGACGTAGAGCGAGTCTCGCTAGGTGCGGTATTTGTATCAATCGCTCGTATATTCGACCGCTAGCGGGTTAGACAGACTCGTTGTCGTCGTAGCAGCCCTCTAGTGTTGGCGGTTGGTACCAGCGGGTCGCCCGGGAGGTGTTGCGCCGCGTTGATGCCTCGACCTGTCGGCGTCCTCCTGTTGATACCGATCCGCCACAGTATGAAAACTGCGAGGCTCGATAACTCGACTTCGGACCGCTAGGTTTCCTTAAAATTTAGCTACACGTACGTTGTATCTTTCTTAACACGTTACATCGATCATCCTTCGCAGTTCTCGATTCTCAGTTCTCAGTTCTTCTTCGGACAAGTTTGGTTTTATAGGATCTCTGGTACGTGCAACGAGACCTTTATCACATTGGACCGTTTATTTTCAAAGTGGTGATACAAGTGCGTTTCTCTTTCTTCCAATGACATTTCAATATTTAAGTTTCCATCTTATATTTGCTTTGTCCACGCTCCTATGTGTTTACGTAGATGTAAATTCATTACGCAAATAGTTCTTTCCCAATTAACTGGACCAAAATCATCTCCCAGGATCATAAACAGCCTCACGAGGATTCGTATCACGCGCAGTTGTTATCGTAGATCAAGTCAATTTTGCATTTACATGGGACTCGCTGATATACGCGCATCGATGTTTGAAAACGTCTGAGAAAGTTACAGAACCCAAACAAAGAGCTAGTGACGAAATATCGCTACTTTCTACTAATTCGAACGAAGTGTTAACAGCGTACAATTTCGTCGAAACTGCGTTCATTGAAAAGAGCTGTTTAAAGAGGTAAAACGTCGTTAGGAAGATACCGCAAACGATTCTAAGCAGTTTAAATGTTACTTTAGGACTAAGACGAAACCCAAGTTAAAACTAGTTATACAGAGTGGTTGGTAACTGGCGGTACAAGCAGAAAGGGGGTGATTCTACGCGAAAAAAGAAGTCGAAAATATAGAATAAAAATTTTTCGTTCGAGGCTTTGTTTTCGAGAAAATCGACTTTGAATTTTCGCTCGGTACGCGTGCACTTCATCGCGTCTCGTTATAACGGATCTCACTGTAGATCGTTGTCTCGATTGACGTTATTTTTTTAATTTTTAAAATTTTTATTCTATATTTTCGACTTCTTTTTTCGCGTAGAATCACCCCCCCGCTTGTACCACCAGTTACCAACCACCCTGTATAAACGCAAATCAAGCGACAGCAAATCAAGTAAACGGAAAACAGTTGAAGAAAAGTTTCGCTTAACAGTTACGCCTCGTAGATTCGAATAATTAAAAATAACGAAGAAGATAAATAAAAAGAATGGAATTTGGCAATCATCTGGCTGACAATAAGCAGTGTCTATGCCAATGGCTTATATAGCTTTTCAAACTCCTGTATTTCTTTATCCTATATTAATTGTGAATCTCACCTGCGCCTTTTTGAAATACGTCGCGGATTCTTATTTTGCGTGCTTCGTTATTTCAATAGCTCTTTTTTAATGTATTAAGGTTTGAAGAAAGTCAAGGACACGTTACGGCGTAAAAATTTCACGTAAAAGATCGAACGAAAGTGGTATATCCAGGAAATTTTGGAAAATATTGCTTGCGAATAGATTTCCAAAATTATTTTCCTACGATTGGCATGCGTTTCGAAAAATTGTTGAACCTAACGGTCTAACCAGTGATCGTGAAATACGACATACGTATACATATAAAGATAATATACGTACGAGGAGAATGTACACTGAAATATTGACAGTACGTATTACATGGAGGATACGCATTGATCGTCTCAAGTTGCCTTTACAAGTACGACGATATCCGAAGAACCTTGAAACATCGACAATACTGCTGATTATCCGAGGGCAGTTGTCCGCGAATGAAAAAATAATAATTTCAAGAGAAAAGGCCGCAGAACATGAAAATATTTTCGGTTCAAATTGCAAGATTCAAAGGGGGGTCGAATTAGTAATAATTTCGATATGTAATATACAGGGTGGTTGGTAAGTGGTGGTACAAGCGGTGATACAAGGGGATGATTCTACGCGAAAAAAGAAATCGAAAATATAGAATAAAAATTTTTTTTTAAATTTTTCCATCGAGCAATGATCTACAGTGGGATCCGTTATAACGAGACGCGACAAAGTGCACGCGTACCGACCGAAAATTCAAAGTCGATTTTCTCGAAAACAAAGCCTCGAACGAAAAATTTTTATTCTATATTTTCGACTTCTTTTTTCGCGTAGAATCACCCCATTTCCGCTTGTACCACCAGTTACCAATCACCCTGTATATAAATTTTTCTGTGGAAATAGCTTTGACAAAAATCAGCAAAGACTGACACCTATATTTGAACGTCTATATTTCTTAAGCAGTTTCGATATCGAGACAACGACGATTTAAATCTACGTATCTCTTCTTATCCTACGTTTGTACGGATTACGATATACATGGTTTCTCGCATTAACGGTTGGATACAGCTTTAGCTTCGTAATCGTTGTTTCCTATAAGATGGAATGATTGAAATTCTACTTAGCAGACAATACGAATTACCTAGAACCACAGCTTGAAAATAAACAGTTTCTTGCTAACAGGTACATTTAATCGCACGATAGTCTGTTAAATTCGACCTGGTCTCTTTCTTTGTACGTTTCAGTAATATATTTTACCATCGATACTAATAATCGTGCAATTGTGCGACTTTGCTCTGACAGGTTTTTTCATACAATCGTAAATAAGACAGATATTTAGATGATCTCATTTAGCTGAGACACCCTGTATATCGAACGTACTTGTTCCAAGCTCTGACGAAGCTAGTAGTTTTTGCGTTTGCCCGTTTTCAATGGTAGAAGCGGCAACAGCAGCAGCAGCAGCAGCAGCAGCGATAGTAGCAGAGGCAGCGATACTAGCAGAGGCAGCAATAGCAGTGCTAAGAGAAGCTGCGGGATTGGTAATGCTCTCCTCCCGTACCTCGCCTTGCCAATGCTTGGCTCCTGGCTCGGTGGAACTTTGTTTAACTAAGGCTAGCAAGAAGCAAACCTATTTATACTAGGTCGGACACGTTTACGTCAGTGTGCCTGTACCATGACCGCTTCTACTCTCTCTCTCTCTCTCTCTCTCTCTCTCTTTCTCTCTCTCTCTCGCTCTCTCTTTTCAGCGTCACCCTTACCCTGAAACGGTCGTGTGAAACTCTAAGCGAAGTACAGTCCTGAAAGCTGCTGATAAATGAGAATATCGTGGACAAAAAGCCTTGCTGCAAACAGAACTTTCCGTCGTCATTATGCTAATAAAGCTGACCACGACTGACACCGATGAATGTTTTAATTAAACAAGAAAAAGAAAACAGACAGAAAGGAAAAAAAGCAAATACAAATTTACGCTCTTCCTATTGTACCTACATAAAAAATTAATTCATCGTTACGCTTCCTAGCTAGCAGCATATGCATAAGTAGCCGATAAGTGCAACGCTCGTTACAAATTTTACGACCACGAAAATATATTAATTTTTTGCAAGGATAAAACATTCTTAGTTTTATTATGCGCCTAACAAATTGTTAAATGGCTTGTTTTTTCAACGAGGAAGAGAACATAGCCGACGTCCCTATAGCTTATTTATTTAGCCTATATATCGTATATATAGGATAAAGAGAATCTCATTAGGTGAAATTAAACAGTTTCGGATGATGTAGGATCCGGTGCGTACAGTGTACACACATTATGAGAGTGATGGCATTTCCAATATTTCAAAATCGCCTGTATCTTTTCAAACGGGCCTATAATTTCTTTTATACATCGATCGGTGGTTCTCTGTATTCTCTACAAGAAAGTATTAACCAACTTGGATCGAGCAATGCTTAAAAGATATTTTAACTTTAATTCTGTAAAACGTAGCGTACGAGAGACAAGGAAGGACAACAGACGCGATATCTTTACGTTTACCTTTTCCTTTTCACGTACTAAGAAGTACAATTCCTTTACCTTTTTTCTCTTTATCTTTTATCAGCTTCGTTTATAGCAAGTAACGGTTCGTCCGTTTAACGCCACAAACTACTTATCTCTCAATCGTCAAAACTCTTTCTATAATCGATATACAATTTGTATATGTAATTAAGGTTCAAATGGCTTGTAAATGAAACAATTTCGGTTATTAGTATCCTAATATTTTTGTACGGATAATGCGAAGAAAAACTAACAACGATCGATGGATAAGAAAATTTGCAAGTCTATTTAGCAGAACAACGAATAACATAACACGTTGACTGCCACGCGTACCGCAGTACCAAGCGTTCTCCGCTAGGAACTTCCATCGATATTTTAGTAACGCGAGTGAATCATTTTTTTAATTTTCGTATTACTTTTAGAACAATTCGATAGTTTTATTATTTCCTCTAGAATATCTTTTCAAATAACTACGACGATCCTTCGCAAGTAGTCAAATAAGCGCCACCCAAATACGGGTGACGCAACCCTACCGGAAACATTGCTGTCACCCGAATACGGGTGTCGTGGCAGTCAACGTGATATTTATTTATTTATTGTTCCTTAGACCGTGCCATTCGGCTTTGGACGACTTTCGGTTTTACATCTCTTTTACCTATTTCGCTTCTTATACAGGGTGGTTGGTAACTGGTGGTACAAGCGGAAAGGGGGTGATTCTACGCGAAAAAAGAAGTCGAAAATATAGAATAAAAATTTTTCGTTCGAGGCTTTGTTTTCGAGAAAATCGACTTTGAATTTTCGGTCGGTACGCGTGCACTTTATCGCGTTTCGTTATAACGGATCTCACTGTAGATCGTTGTCTCGATGGAAAAATTAAAAAAAAAAATTTTATTCTATATTTTAGACTTCTTTTTTCGCGTAGGATCACCCCCTTTCCGCTTGTACCACCAGTTACCAACCACCCTGTATATTTACCTCCCCTCTTATCTACTCTATTATATTGCACTCCCTTAATTATTCTGTCTCTAAAAACTATGACAACTTTTGGGCTTTTGCCTCCTTGCTGTGCTTCCTCATTGTCGTTCCTCCCCGTCTTGTATTGCCCTTCTCTTCTCTATTATTGCTTTTAGTTCTGTTAGTCCTTCTCCAGTCTCATTGAGTATTTTTTCTGTGTCCTTTGGTCCTCCCGTTTTTTCGCATTCTCCTATTACATGTGTCAGGTCTTCTTCTTTCCTTTTACACAGTCTGCATCTTTTTTCTCCCTCTCCTTTCCAGTATTCCCTTGCTTTGGTCTCGTTTCCACATCTGAATCTCGCTAATATTTGTCTGTCCTTCCACTTCATCCTCCCTTCTAAGTATTTTGGTAACTCTTCTTTGGCGATTTTTCTGTAGATTCCCTTATCCTATTCCCCCTCTCTTCTGCTTCTCTCTTTCTTCTATAATTTGCTCTGCTTCTCTTGCTTCCATCTGTGTCCCTCCATTTCTCATCTCTCGGTCAACGTGATAATATAATAAAGTATAATAAAGGTGCGTCGATTAATTAAGATATTAAGAAATAGACGATTCCATCTTGAGAAAGAAACCTTCGCATGATCATTACACGCTCGCACGCAGAAAAACTAATAGCATGAGAATATGCACCCCTCGAAGCCGTTCAACTTTTACCTGAAACATTTTTCGATATGTACGATCGATGGTATCGAAAATATTTCAGCGTCGACTCTTTACTTTGTATACACCGGATCGTGCGTTACTTGAAACTATTTAATTTTGCCTCGGAAAATTTTTTGATATCCTCTATCGATTCACGGCAACAACTTGTCCCAGTTACGCGGGGCATCCTATAAAATTGCATTTTAAGAGAGAAATTCGGCCAGAATATTGGAACATCGGCAAGACGTTACCAATCGGTATCGACAAGGTGTGTTTGAGTCGCGTTTCAGAGCAATTAGACGGGCATAAGTCAGGGTCGGAATTTAGTTATCGAGAATTGAAGAATCAGATTTTGTCGAACACAAAACGCGGATCAGGAGCTCAAAGACGTTTCATAGTTTTCAATTTCACGATTCGGATTGAACTGTATTACAAAACAGGCTCGCTTCAAATGTAAACAGATGTTATTTAAGGTAAGTCTACTTGGATGCAGTAAGTGAGTTATGTCAACGAAATTGCAGTTCGTTGACAAATGACAAATACAAAGGTGGTACGAGATACTATGGAAATAAAAATTATTCTCCACCTTATTTATATTTATCTAAAAAAAATTAAACGTTGATACAAATAATTGACTAGCATAGTTTAGCGCAGCTGGTAACGTGGTCGTCGTTCGTAGCCTTCCGTTTAATGTAAATTATACAACGATAAACCGCAATACAGGGTGGTACAAGAAAAAAGAAGTCGAAAATATCGAATAAACATTTTTTTTAATTTTTCCATCGAGACAACGATCTACAGTGAGATCCGTTATAACGAGACGCGATAAAGTGCACGCGTACCGAGCCAAAATTCAAAGTCGATTTTCTCGAAAACAAAGCCTCGAACGAAAAATTTGTATCCTATATTTTCGACTTCTTTTTTCGCGTAGAATCACCCCCTTTCGGCTTATACCACCAGTTACCAACCACCCTGTATATTATATTTGGTCCGATCATCGTACTACGGGCTATGCCCGTAATTGTGGGTTAAGGGGTTAAATAGAGAATGTACAGCTACGTTCAAGATTTTATAAAACATGCGCGGTATTGCTATCTTTTTCGCCCGTCGATCGCAACAATTAGGGCAACTCCTGACTAGAAATCGAGAAAGGCAAACGAATACATGGATAAGCAGATTTCCTTCGGAACTATGTTCCTGTTCATTCCATAATCACCAATTTATTAATCTAAAGGTACTTTTTATTTAATAACTCTACACTAGACTTTTGACAAAGGCTACGACTATCGACATGCAGCTACATAGGTTTCCATTCGTTGCGAGATGTACGACGTTGCTGATGAAGCAGCTCTCGTAATAGCGTTCGGAAGATTAAACAGCGATAATCGCATATGGTCGCAACTGTGAGGTCATCGGCGACTACTTAGGGCTACAGATCACGCGTGTATCATCGTTGTACTGGCGTACAAGGGCGTATCCAGGACGCGAAGACGCTAGTACTCCAGACTATGCTGAAATAAGCATACGGAACACCGAATAAATCGGGACTCGAACCGGGGATAAACAACGCGTTGTGAATATTGCGAATATTCATTTTCATAGACACGCTCCATAGACTCCAGTGTCCATTCGTTCAACGATTCAGTTTGTACGACCTTACTCGGTTCGATAAAGTGTCCTGGACCGTAGATACTTTTCTGGGATAGCTGATACACGTGATGATCGATGGGTCTGGGTATAGCTAGCGATAACACGGAGCTTTGAACGTTTCATGTTAAATAATCGTTGATAATTATAGGGGAAAAAACAGATCCATTTCGATGACCTTGAAATATGTTTTCATGGCCAACTTTTTGAGTAACTTTTTTCTATACGTCGCTCGACCTTCGTTTCCGAAATATTCCTTCGATTACGTTTACATTACATTTTATTCCGGCATATAGGTGACCTTGTTTTTACACAGTTCTATAAGCTTAACTCATCGACGCTAATTATCTTTGATACAAGTAAAAGAAGATAAATCAGTGGGTTATATTATCACGCGCGTGATTTCACTTTTATTTCGTTCGATTTTCCAAGTGTATCGTCAATTAGATTGCTACGATTTATCGTTATTTATACAGGGTGGTTGGTAACTGGTGGTACAAACGGAAAGGGGGTGATTCTACGCGAAAAGAGAAGTCGAAAATATAGAATAAACATTTTTCGTTCGAGGCTTTGTTTTCGAGAAAATCGACTTTGAATTTTGACTCGGTACGCATGCACTTTATCGCGTCTCGTTACAACGGATCTCACTGTAGATCGTTGTCTCGATGGAAAAATTAAAAAAAAATTTTTATTCTATAAGTCTTCGACTTCTTTTTTCGCGTAGAATCAGCCGCTTTTCACCACTTACCAACCACCCTGTATACAGGAACTGTAACAGAACATGCGGATGAGCCGATCCTATGCAAAGGGTTCGTTGTAAACGTACGCTTTATGCTCCGTCGACGTTTATCAGATACAACAAATTTACTCTGTAAACAGAGCAACCACCCATTGTAAACGCCGAGATAATAAGGTTCACGGATTAGATGAAATTTATCAACAAGCGGTACCGGGTAACACCTGCGACTATTCACGGTGTAACCAGATCCATGAGACGACGTCTAGAGAGGAGGCTTGTCGTAAAGTACAAGCTGGTCGTTTTCAGTATCTTCTGTAAACATAATTAGATAACGCGAAAGCAAAACGGAAAATTCCTTACATATTCCGTTACACATTGTACATTGCGAAACATACTTTTCTGTATAATTCAAGAACTATGATCGTACGTTACGCGTCGTCGGACATGTACACGATATCTGCTGACTCAAATTATCAGTACGCACCAGACGAATAGACAGATTGCGAGACACAGTGCGACGTTCTCTCTAGATTCATTGAAAATTATTTCATCCTAGCGTTTCCAACTGCCTGCTGATAGCTACTTTGGCCCAACCCATGACCCTTCCTCTTCATTTCTTATTTACGTAATATTGAAAACGATGATCGTCTCTCTGATCAATTTCGAGTTAGCTCTCACTACAGAAAGATGCGCTCGCCTACTCCAAAATTATCGTAACACGAATCGTATGGAAGTTGTTCGCGAATATCTGGGAAACTAAGGCCGAGCGTCAGTGACAGGTATAGGCAAAAGTTGTCGAGGGCGCGCCAACTTTGACAACGTGTTTCAAGGGTATTGAAATCGACTTTTCCGTATAATTATCCAATTCTTCAAACCTAAAACTAGGTGTGCATTTCAGAGTAAAACTGTCGAGAGTTGCACTCGAGATAGGTCGAGCTCGCTAGTCGACACTTGGACGACTCGACAGTGACTCTCAGATAGTTGACGACATACTCGACGACATACTCTTCGACATCAACTCGTGACGGATTTACTCTGAAACGGACACCTGCGTTAAAGCAGGATGCAAGTAAAAGGCAGGTCGGTTTTTACATGTACGATGCGAACAATATCATTTTTTCACTTCTCAGCCAACTTTTATTCTCAATTTGATTTACATAGAAGAAGAAATATCACACATGTTGGCAGATTCTTGCATCTTTAAAACAATATAGCTCTCTAAATGAACAATTAACGAACATTCATATAGGCGTACACAAAGGTGTTCGAACGAAACGTCAATGAGTGAGCAATAGAGAGCGAAAGAGAGAGAGAGTGAGAGAGAGAGAGAGGGAGAGAATATGTAAACGATTTGTCGGCTTTATCCGATTACACGCAAGTGCACAAGTTAACCTAAATGGACGAGTAGGCTGAGAATGAGCAAATTCTTCAGGAATGATGATGTTACGTTTCTTATCGCGATTTAAAAACCTATTACTGCGACTAATCAAATCTGTTCGTTCGTATAAATACGTCGATGCGTACAGATTACGTCAGATTTATTATAACAGACAAGAGCAAGTTTAATTTAATCCGATACAATTTTGATCCACCTATTATTTCATTTCTAATAATAACGAACGATATAAGTAAGAGATGAAACGCCGATTAAGCAAATTTACGTTATTTGTAGGATGTTTCGTTTAAAAGTTATCCTTGTTTCGATACAACCTAGGCACAATATACAGGATGACTTGTTGTTCAGTGGCGCTAAAAATACAACATTATACTGTGTATTTCATAAATCTTAGATCGTATCTTGTTAACATATATCTTAATAACATGTAACGTGTATCTTATTATGGCAATATGCTTACGCAACTAATGACGTTAGAGAACGATAAGGATAAACCTACACAAACGTATATCTCGTGAATGAATGAACGTATAAAATAGTTTGAAATAATAATAATAAAGCAATGTGGACAGCGCGAGTCTTGCATTTGATAAAACGAAATGTTGTCAACTTGAATGGCTAAATGTTGGTATTTTAATTGTTTAACGAATATGACGTTAGGCGAGATTCTCTGGTTTTGTTATTTCGATAGGATTTTAAAGCAACTGAGAAATGTACGTATCGTACAATAGAAGTACGCTTAGCGAAGAATTAACATACAGCGTGAATAGTAAATAGCCTGGAACGTACGATCGGTGCTAAAGATGTGCCTCATTATAATAATATATAGCGAATAATTGACTGTGCACATACATCTTTGCAAAGTGTATGATTCGTATAAATATTTTGCAGCTTCTATGTATTCATAGGAACGCGACAGTGCTGTCTCGTTGCAGTGCCAATGAGATTTCTTCACGATGTTTCGTATAATACGAGCGTAAAATGTTTCGAACAATATCCGAGTACTTTGGTGAGCCACTGTGGACACATATTGGGTGTAGGAGAGCTGGCTCGTTATTAGACAACGTATAGACGATTGAATTAAAAAGGAAGAAGAAACACTTGTTACGTGGCTACGTGCTGATCCCTTGCAAATTTTTTTAAGCTTTACAAATTCATCCACCTTCTGTAGAATTTAAGAAAAGCCCGTAGTGTCATCTTCTAGCTAATCGTAGTCTGTAATTCTGACAATTACATTCATTTGATTTACATAGAAGAAGAAATATCAGACACGTTTCATATCAGCACTTTGGAAGAGCGAGGAGAGAATATACGAGAAACGCAATACTTGTTTACCACGTATTGTTTTATATTTAATCCTTTGAGCCTTTATATCTAATCTGTCACCAAGCAGAATTTTATCAATTGCCCGATCGTAAAGTGCGATTATGAGAGAAACAAACTATCAAATAATCCTATTTTGCTAATAAACGATTAATAAATCCATATTATTTTCAATTGATTGGTATCTATATTTTTCTGGCACAATGTTAGAAAACATATAATACGCGATATTATGGGGATCAGTGTGCAACGTTTGAAAAGTAACGAAAGAATGTTATCACCCAAGCAGCGGATTTCCACGCTGGTATTTGGATCTACAGGGTGGTTGGTAACTGGTGGTACAAGCGGAAAAGGGGGTGATTCTACGCGGAAAAAGAAGTCGAAAATATAGAATACAAATTTTTTTTTTAGTTTTTCCATCGAGACAACGATCTACAGTGAGATCCGTTATAACGAGACGCGATAAAGCGCACGCGTACCGAGCCAAAATTCAAAGTCGATTTTCTCGGAAACAAAGCCTCGAACGAAAAATGTTTATTCTATATTTTCGACTTCTTTTTTCGCGTAGAATCACCCCCTTTGCGCTTGTACCACCAGTTACCAACCATCCTGTATAAACCGAATCACAAAGAAGGTTACGCAGAAATATAATGTACGTACGCGTGTCGTAACTTTCAATAATATCCAATATCCGATATGAATTGTTAACTGGATAAAGATTTCAATAAATTTGCATGTATCGCTTTATTTATGATATTTATGTAAAAATATGACACATAATATGCTGTGTTATACGAGCGTGTGGAAAAAAATTATTAACGATAATTCGCAACGAGCGACACATAAACGACAGCAAGGCGAATAATATACATACAGTCAGTTAGAAAAGTCTACATAGCACATTGCTCGAGTATAATGCGTTATAATAAAGACGTTAGGTCCACAAACATCCTTTACTCATTTAGATGCACATTATAGCACCTTGATCGAGAAAAAAAGAAGTCAGAAAATGATAAAATACAATGTTAGAAAAATGACATACATCTGTTGTATCTGCGTGCAATCGTACAAGCCGTTGGCTCGATGTTGTATCGATATTAGATCGATAATCCTGCTATTTCTCCGCAATTTTATTCCAAGATTATTCCGAGCCGAATGGCTTGATTTTCTAAATTTCTTTTAGAATTATGTTAACGATCGTCGATTCCTCGACGAGTCAGACACGAATAAGAAAGACAACTAAAGGATAATATTATACTTTACGTGACTATTTATCAGGTATCATTTTAGATTTATCAAACGATTGTTAAAAAGAATGAAAATACGTAAAATATGGATATAGAGAATAAAACTTATAGACGAAATGAAAAACGTGGAAACAGTGGTAATCACGTTGAGCGCATAATGTTTATACGATAGGATTTGAGGATTTCCAATGAGTAACCGGCGTTCTTTCGAGATTTGCGAAATTTTCTAATTTTCTGTCCTAAGTAAAATACTTTAATCCCAGACCATTTTACTAAAATTTTACTTCACCCGGTATAATGCCACGTTGGGTTATAAGCTTGGTCGTAGACTAATGATCTCGAGGTCTGCGGTTTTTGCCGGCATTCTACAACATTCCCATTCGACTGGATTCTGCTCCGGAGGCTCCATGATATTATTTTCTGTCTATATAGCATTGTGGAGCACGCATTACTCGAGTTTCAAAATTTAAGCACCGTAGATATCAAGTTATATTCTATTATTGTTAATTCACATCTATAATTAGTATCTGTTTCTTCCGTTTATATACACATTCCGTACTATCCTTTTATGTGTTTATTGTCGAAGAGAGCAGGGAAATACATTAATTGCAAGTGCAAAATCTATAGGATCTGGTCTCGTGCCCCATAAAACATTGATACAGTGACTTCGTAGATATCAAGTTATATTCTATTATTATTAATTCACATCTTTAATTAATATCTGTTTCTTCCGTTTATATACACATTCCGTACTATCCTTTTATGTGTTTATTGTCGGAGAGAACAGGGAAATACATTAATCGCAAGTGCAAAAGCTATAGGATCTGGTCTCGTGCCGCATAAAACATTGATACAGTGACTTACAAGAGTATCCAACGCTCGTAGAAACTTATTCCTATCATTGTCGCGAGACACGTAATTATATCGCGATTATACGATGTATCACCGAAAATTAAAATTAAATTAAGATCACCACCTCTCGTTTCTTCGATACGAAGGTAATATCGTACACGTTGATATCTCGTGTCATCAAAGAGGAAACGTGCCGTATTGAGCGTTGGCGGGAAAGAAAAATTACTTCGAAAGTTAGGAAAAGCGAACAAGTGTCGTACAAATGGGAACAATTTGCAACGTTGAAAGATGTACGTACGGCTAATGACGTCAAAAAATAGAAAGCAAAGCAGAAATGTAATTGAGAATCGCTCAACTACTTCTAAAAGTAGAAAATCTTGAGCGCGATTGAAAAGTGAATGTACCGATGGTTTCTATAGATCAGCGATAAAGGAACAATCAAGTATGTGGGTTCGTACAATGTTGCTGATCGACGACGACGCAACAGTAAAGTCACCCTTTTATTCGCGTTCCGGCCTTCAAATTTTTCTTCCGGTTTCTTCCAGAAGAAGAATACTTCTACTTTATACCGTTGCTGTCAAAACGAAAAGAAACATGCGCATCGTCTTATGGGTACAGTTTTTGCAAATTATTTCTTTGACTAAATATGATATCGAAATAGTACGTTGGAACAATGTTTGGAACATGTATCGTACATGTTCCATTTTCAAGAAATGGGTGGCTGGTGAAAGATTCACCTTTTTGGCATTGTTTGCGGAATCTTTCCAGACGATTCGTTATTTCTATGGCACAACGTAGGACAAACCTACAACTTGGAAGAAGAACGAAAAATTGGTAATTGAAAAATGGGGATTAACTTTGTACGAGTGACATTGTCAGTGTCTTGGTCTTCCTAGCTTTTGCAAGTCTACAGGGTGGTTGGTAACTGGTGGTACAAGCGGAAAGGGGATGATTCTACGCGAAAAAAGAAGTCGAAAATATAGAACAACAATTTTTCGTTCGAGACTTTGTTTTCGAGAAAATCGACTTTGAATTTTGGCTCGGTACGCGTGCACTTTATCGCGTCTCGTTATAACGGATCTCACTGTAGATCGTTGTCTCGATGGAAAAATTAAAAAAAAATTGTTATTCTATATTTTCGACTTCTTTTTTCGCGTAGAATCACCCCCTTTCCGCTCACCAGTTTCCAATCACCCTGTATATCGGCGTATTTCGATAAACGGATATCGTTAGTGTATGTGATATTTTTACAAATTTCAGCTTTCTCGGCTCTTGCTAATATTCCGGTGGCTACAAAAAGTATCTGTATTTACGCTTATTTACGTTTATTTTCCAATAAAGTGTTTCTTCGTCGAGCTCCGCATTTCATTTGCATAGAACATATTCGATTTTTCGGTGTTCGTAGTAGGAAAGTAATACCAAGCGATACAAATCTTAATAAGGTTGGACTTGATCAATTACCATGTAAATACCGTAATAAATGCGATAGCGGAGAAATACTACTCCTAATTACTATATTTTTCGATATGCGGAATTACCTTTGGTTGTATGTTCTTTAAAGAACAACGCGTTTCTTTTGTAACTACTTTTATTCAAAATAAATGAAAAACATCAGAAAGCGTAAAATTACGAAAGGTATTAATAAGACGATCGACTTTGAATTGAACCCTGTTGCGATTCTCCAATATTTATATCCCGAGAATCTAGTAATCTAACAACGATTCAAAGGAATATTTTATATAAAATCGAAACATTAAAACAGAGAAATCTTTACTTACGTTCAACTTTTTTTAGCCGTCTTCATAAGAATATAAAATTTCATAAATATCCGCGGCCTACACGCGAATCTACATACATCGGAAAAGTTAAACCTTTTATCAATTTTACAATTTCATTGCATAAATCTACACGACCGATATTCAATGCTATACTTTCATGGTTTATTTATTGCAAGACGATGGCATAGATAATGGCAATTTCCAAGGTAAATTTGAAAAATCGTATTTAAAGAAGCAAACGAAAAGATGGTATTCTTCAAAGCGTAAAAAGAATTTGAATACATGCGTGCTCTATAATCAAATGCTAACTACCGAAACTGTAGCCAATTTTACAATACAATACTATGTTACCTATGAAACTGTAAACAAATGGTAACTAAGACTTTAACCTAATGTAGCGATTTTTAACTGTTCTTGATCGTGGTACGCGTAAACTAATTACTAGAATTCTAGGGCACGTGAAAAAATATATCACAGACTGTTGCTTTCGTTTAACAATAATTTAAGGAAGAAGAGGTCGGTGCCCCTGCTGATCAAACAGTCGGATATCGCGTGTCTTAAAAATCCCTGCGGCGCACGGCTTAAAAATGATCCTAATGGAAGAACTTAAAGCCCGTTAACTGAATAGATATTTTACGAGAAAATATTAACAATTTTTTCAGAGAGAAACTACGTATTACGATAAAGGTGGAATATGCCAGCAGAAAACAGAGTTAAGTAAGGCCTGTAGGTGTTGGAAATGTTCGTACAGCATGCCAACGTGCTGGAACATTGATTTTAGAGTAACAATTTTCTAAATAATTTTCAAAATAATTGTCCAGTATCTCTTCACGGAAAAGCTATATGAAAAAATGGTTGAATTTTATCAAAGAATATATCGATGAACGTGTACAGTGGCATGTATCGATGAACGCGTACACTGGCATTTTTAGATGAAAGTAAATTTGATATTTTAAGCAACAGTATTTACGTTTTTACGTATTTACGTATTTATGTATTTACGCAGGAAGCAAAAAAGCTATTTAAATAAAAGCGAAGTTGCGCTGAGAATTCGTTACAGCGTAGTGTTGCATGACGATTAACGATAGAAGCACGTGCGTATATTATCAAAGAAAGTCTTTAAGTTATCGCAAGATCTCTACCCCTAACGCGTGACAACGAATCAAAGTTCGAGTTACAGAAAATGCAAACTAGAAATTTCGAATATTCGTATGATCGACGATGTTTAGATGCTTAAACGGACGATGCTTAGAGAGATCTATGTCACGCCTCCTCCGCTAAGTTTCCCGATGCGAAACGTTCGTGCTAATTCCGCCCCCCGTTAACCAGCCTAAAATGTAATAAGTTTCTCTGTCAAATCCGAATATCGTTGTCTCTGTATAAATCCATCGCCTTGCGTGAAATTCTTCTACGCTCGTCGTACAACGACCTATCAGGTCCGTTTCGGAATTCGAAAAATCACTCGTTTCTACAATATACAGGGTGGTTGGTAACTGGTGATTCTACGCGAAAAAAGAAGTCGAAAATATAGAATAAAACTTTAAAAATTAAAAAAATAACGCCAATCGAGACAACGATCTACAGTGAGATCCGTTATAACGAGACGCGATAAAGTGCACGCGTACCGAGCCAAAATTCAAAGTCGATTTTCTCGAAAACAAAGCCTCGAACGAAAAATTTTTATTCCACATTTTCGACTTCTTTTTTCGCGTAGAATCATCCCCTTTCCGCTTGTACCGCCAGTTACCAACCACCCTGTATACGGTTACTCGCAATCTCGTTAGAATTCTGACACAGCGCTATCTCTGTATTCGTCGCTTCGTACAAGAGAGGATAATTGAAATATCGTGTGGCTTAGTCTATGAGAATACGAACCACGTGCCGCGCGCTATTCCACCTTCCCACCGCGCGGTTTTCCTTCCACGCGTTAAGGGTGCAACCGATCGCGTCAAAAGAATCCTTCGTCAGAGCAATATCAAAACGGTTTTCCTTACAGTTTTCAGGACAGAAAAGCAAATAAAAACAAAATTACATAGAAGCTCCGCTCCCCCAGCGGCTTAAACCCAAAAATTATATTAAACACGAAAAATGTAAAGCGCCGACACATATTATAGCATGACTACGTCGTACCGTTGCGTATCGGTACCTTTGCCTAAAACATCATTACATAAATTCATCATTTATTGTGAATACCAAAATGTATTTAAAATTGTATCTTGGGTTTAATAAACATCTTTAAAAAAAAAAACGGTTTTCCTTACGCAGCAGGGTCCACCGCCACGACCAGAAACATCGGCCGTTTACAAAATACCCTGCTCGTGTGCGAAGTTGTACATCGGTGAAACTCGAGCAACACGAAAGTCGCGTTAACCCCAAGTGTTCATAGCCGGCAATAGGAAAATACCGATTAACCCACCTGGGTATATAAGATAAGAAGAATCGACAAGACGTCTGTCTTAGCGAAGAACAAGGGTTATGTTACGTCGCGTAACACTCTACCTAGCCGAGGCCACACACCGCGGGCAAGATGGCAACCAGATGTCTTCGAATACTCACTGCGTACCCTCAATAGTCTCAAGTACCTTCCATAAATCTCATAGATTTCCTAGTAAAGGTCCTTCAAACCAAACAAACGTCTGTTTCCGAAGAATTTCTAAAGCCTATTGTCTACCACGGCGTGACAAGGGAAAGTTAGTTTTTCTCACGTACGCTGCAACTTTCCTCCCACTAACCACTTTCTCTCGAGGGCGGTTAAGACCCTTCGTTTAACCAATTAACAACGAAGCCTATTTCCCTCACTCTCTTAACTAAAATCGTCACCAACAAATCCGATGGTCCCGTGCGCTAGACACACCCATCCTTAGCTTTCCTCCGAGACAGCATCGTCTCCCAAGACAGTACTGATTTTACATCCTTCGAACGGTCAACATCCTTTAACCGGGTATACACACCCGCAGATCAGTCACTCACTCATCTCGTACATACGCACCAGCGTAACTACCTTCGTTATAAGTTGTTGGAATAAACGGTGAAATATAACTTACTACTGTGTCATATTCATTTAACCACCTCTGTTATCTTAACCGAAACAGGGGAACGACTACTTCGCGGCGTCGATTCACCGAATCGTAGCGAGAATTTACGCCTCTCGCTGACGCGTTTTCCTCGCGACCGCGTTTCTCCGCGAACGGTCGTAACAGGTTATTTGCCAGGGAAATATAGAGATCGTGAAACATCTGGACAACCCTCCTCTCATTCTTTAATCCATCGATCGACCAATTAAATTGCCGACGAATTCTTTTGCTCCCGTTGCATGCGGCTCTTTTCCAAAGATCTCAAACGACATTGAATGTATCGGTGCTAAATCCAACGGTGTGAATCGTTACTTATCGCGGTTCGAAAGACGACTATTACTAAACAATTTCTTCCTAACGGTAAGATTCGGTCGTACAACGAATCTTGAACGAAGAAGACATAGATAATCCTATTTTGTAAATTATCTCCTCGATCTTCTTCATTTTATTTTCGCGTATGTTATCGATAATAACAACAAGCTAATTGGATTCAATTTGATCGTACGACGATATAAAAGTAGAATCGAACTTTGAGGCTAGTTTACTTTTGAACTCCGAATACTTATATTATCTACAAAAGTCGCGACCGAACTTACGCCGCCTGTTAACGAGGTCAAATGGAAAAAAAGAAGTTTGCCTAAACTTATCTCCGAGAATGCTTTATCGAAGAGTTAGTCGATCTTTTAAGACTCGCGTTATACGGAATCACAATTACTTCTTATCGACGGTAATCGTTTACGCTATCCGATATATAGCGTGCAGAGTGCAGGGTTGCCAGAAGAAGGGCCCGCATGACGTCACATTACTCCCATTGTCGCTCTACAGCTATGTCTTACGTCTCTCCGCGTCGCGACGTGACAACGGCAACGTTGTTGGTCCTCCCACCTCCAATCGTATAGAGCAACGTGTACACGCGACGAGGAAAGTAGAGTAGCAGAGGGGACGATATGACGTCGTGTAGGCCCTTCCTTTGGCAACGCTGCACGAGCCCTCTATCAGTCGTTGTGACGTCTGTTCAGGGTTGCCAGACGATTCCCTTTCTGAAATTCAGCTATTACCTGACGTCACATTACCCCCACTGCCACTCTACAGCTACGTTGCTCGTGTCACGTGACGCGAATTTAGAGGTCCTACGTCTGTCCGCGTCGCATCAACGATATTACCCCGTACTCCACACGTCCATTTGTCTACGGTACGAGTTACGACGTCGCTAGACCACCAACTATACCACTTACCCTACTACCAGCAGGATTTTTCCCTCGTTTCCCTCAGTCTGATAACGCTGCGACTATTTCATTTCGTGTGCGTTCACAGTCGTGTACCTAGCGGCGTCTGACTGGTTCCTTCTGCGATTAGAATCAACGACTACGTACTTTCTGAATTACGCGATATGCATTTTGTGTACGGCGAAGTACGACTTTTACTTGACGAGTTTCCAAATCGCCACTATCCACAAGGAGAGTTCTTCGAAAATATCGATCACAGATTAAGAGAATTCGGATCTTTCCATGAATGTCATAGCGTCGGATCGAATCAGATCCAGCTACCAAAACAATCGATACAAAATTCCCAACGCTTCTAACCCTTCGATAAATCATTTCCGGATATAAATTTACACGAATTTGTTTTATTCTTCGCTCTTGTTCGCTTGATCTCATTGACGCGTAGTGCGAGTTTGGTGTCGA
This sequence comes from Bombus bifarius, assembly GCF_011952205.1. Lineage (NCBI taxonomy): Eukaryota > Metazoa > Arthropoda > Insecta > Hymenoptera > Apidae > Bombus > Bombus bifarius. The sequence continues at coordinate 393,107 of NW_022884651.1, forward strand.
CCAATTGTCGTTTACCCCTACTCCCGCTGCCACTTTTGAAACAATCATAAAGATAAGCTCGCGTATTGGCGGAAAGGTCGCATATATAAATAAGATCGTATCGCTATACGGCAGTGACAGTGGCAACGAGGATACGATTTAAAGGAGACGTCTGGCAACTCTGGTCCTCCCGACCATCTCGAACTCCCTCTATAATAATATTCCGAAAGCTTGCAACAGCGTGGAACGCAGCAAAGTTAATCGCGACAACGCAAAGGCACGTTTACGTTGTTGTAACTATCAATGGCGCCAAGTACGTGGCAAGCAGGTTGATACGTTCATTAACTAGATCCGAAGCCTCCATAAATATTTCGTATATTACGTACTTTGAAGCGAACAACTGACTGAAATCTAAACGCGACAGATTCGAAAGCTTTACGAGTAGCTACTTTCGAAAATAAAAAAGGTACCGCCGAATGGAATGGAAACTTTAATCCGCTTAAAATCATTCTTCCCGGTCCTACATAGATGCAATCGCGAATATCAATATAAAATTCCTTTGGACGCTGTTCGATCGCGAGTCTACAGTTCTGTTCAATTTGTCCAAGTTTGTTAGAAGAATTCAACAAAGTGACAACGCCTTTCCGTTTCTCGTCATTTGATACTTCTAAGGGATTCGATTCGTTCGAGCATCGAAGTGCTTATAAGTAGATTTCCGCGGGTAGATATTCGCGATAAGCATTCGGAACTAGCTTAGAGAGTAAAGACGTGATACTTGGCTAGTTCGATGAACCAGCCATTGTATCTTACGAGTAGCACGTAAATTCCATGAGGTAAACCTCAAGTATCGTCTTTGACTCGGACTTATTAATATTTATTAATTATATTGGAGATTATATCGAACTTGGTCCCATGACGATATAAATTATGACGAGTTTTACGGAATTTTTCGATGACGTATAAATATTACGAAAGCGAGCGCAAAGAGCAATAGACATTTCACCGAGACATATCGATCTCTTTGGATAATTCCGTTCCCTTCATCTCATTTGTTTTCATATCTTGTTTTTTAAGCCGGACCGCCGTGGAACAACCGTGGAATACGACATTAGCTCGAATATAGATACAGAATATAGATATCGAGTATATATATATATATATTAGAAAGATTTCAGGCTAAAGGTAAGCGAGTAAAGGTTGAGAGATAAAGCTATCGCGAGTTGCGAGAGGATTTCTCGCAAGTGGACGAGAGTTGATACTTGCGCCATTTACTTTGAAATGAATACAAAGTCTGAAACGTTAAATCTCGCTCTACACCCTTGAAACGCGCTGCGATGTACTCTACTTTCGTGAAATTTGTGTCAATTCGTGATACGATACGAACGTTGAAACGACAGTTTCATTACTTTCCAACTCTAACGTTATTGTCGTTAATTTATATCAGCGACCACGTCGATCATAAAAAATACAAAATTGAAGAGCATTCCCGATTGGTTTCGATATGGATTCACCGATACGGATCTATGCTCGTAATATGCATCGTGAGAAACCGACGTGTCGACGATCCGTGCGTCGCAACGTGTTTCGATGTGAACCGGGGCCTTTAAGAATTATCGCATATATACTATAGTATGTGGCGAACTGTGGTGTTCCACTACGATCTCGGAATACAAACGGTGAAATATAGTTAATAAATCGCGAGATTTAACAGAATATTGCTAAACGGTCTAGAAACTCAGCCGAATCTCCGCGATGTCTACGAATCGGGGAACACATCACAGCTTCTTTCGGAACAAAACTCTTAACAGTTACGGATTTCAAGTTGAAAAGTATAGAGGAATACAGTGCTGTTTTGACGTGCCTGTTGTTCGTACAACGATATGTAACGGATGTAACGAATAAACCTTAATTGAGATTTCATAAGCTTAATAAGAAAAAGAAAACATCTCATTTGCTTGTAATCTCCTGGATACATATTATCATCGACGTTTTAAGTCTTTGTGGTAAAAAAGAGAAGATTACGATGAAAGTGACGATGAAATGCCTTTGTATTTTGAGATGTTTATGGCGTCAGCGAGAGGACTTATGATTAGATGGTTCGAGACACAAGACAGAATATGATTCTACTTTGTTCGATGTACCGACAAAATTTTAATTTAGCTATAAACAAAATGTAGAACCCATAGATAATTTGAAAAATATTACGTTTACGTTCTATCGTTTTCTTTGTAATTGTTCTTGTATTATGAATTTTCAAATATATATATATATATATATATATATATATAGAGAGAGAGTAATAATAATAAAAAGAAACGGGTATTGTATTATCCTAACAGTTACGCGTTAATTCGGATACGGAAGGTTCCGGTATACGGCCATATAATATAGGTTATGTTTTTCTGTCTCGTAGCAAAACGATGATACTGTGGCATAACCATACTTCAGTTCCTATTCAAATTACAAATTACCAGGAATACTTACGTAAAATAAAAAATATACTGTATATCGTCGATTACAACAGAAAAATGTTATAGGTTATAATTAATTGTATACATCTATAATTGAAATGATATTACATTTGGCATTTATATAGACGTTTATATTCAAATTGAATTAGAAATTTTCGTACTTAATCGTTACACTCGTTAATGACGATTCGTTAACTTATCAAACTAATAGTATCAAAATTTAGTCTATTTATCGATAACGATAAAAGAAAATCTACCTTAAATCGGTATATATATATATATATATATAAATGACTTTACTTAAGGATATTCGTACAAACAACAGCGAAAAATATTTATAAATTTCAAATAGAATAATAATGCTGACACGATAATAATAATAATAAAATTATAATACCTATAATAAACAGAGTATTTGTAGATAGTTGAAGAACATGTACATGTAAAGACACGAGGAGATACGTGAATGTTACGACTATACAAGAACGTATTTCTTAGACGCGTCTCGTACAAAGAGATTCGTATCAAACCGGACATACCGATGTAACTTTTATAGCTGTTTCCACGGGAATTGGAGTAAATTACTAGCGTGCTTGTCGGCTCTCTTTGTTATGGAAGCTTTCGCTGTCATTTAGAATTTTGACTTTTTGCCTATACGTATGTATACATCCCTTGGCTAAATAAACATAAGAACGCCAAATCAAATATTTGTAGCATCTGTCCGTAGAAATTTTCACCATATTCCAGTATTACAAACTGATGCACCTCTTTTTGAATTTCAACCGAAACGTAAGCAAATTATATCGTTTATGCGCTTGTAAAATTTACGGACTAATTTGACCAATATGATTTTGATGATTTTATCTTTATTTATTTTCTGTTGCGTGTTCCTTCGACGCATATTTGAAGGGCGATTGATTGGTATTTAAGAATAGGAGAAAGGGACAGAAACAAGCGGTCCTGACAGCACCTTTAAAGTCGGAAGAACCGATGACTAGCAACTGGCGAGGGGCCCTGAACTTCGTGTAAAAGGTATATACCTACTGGTCCAGAGCGCCCTTGCCTTCGCTTCGTCAGTTTTTTCATCGTCTGCTCTCGGACTGCTGCTTTTAAAGCGATCGTCACGGGCACCGCGCTTTTAAGCGGCTCTTTCACAGCAGGTGTGCACGCATGTCTTGCATGCTGTCGTTTCTACTATACTCGCGCTATTTTCCTTCGATAATATTTCTCCCACTCGTTAAAACCTTACTCGTGTAACTGGTGTGCGCATTGAAAGGTTATACGGTAACGATGCATATACATAGACGAACGAAATTTGTCACGCGCCTTTGATTAACTAAAAATACTTGTCCGTTCTATTGCAACGCGTGTCATGCCTAATACGATGACTCTACCCACAAACACATGTATGTTATCTGCTTCTCGTCTATTACAATTTAGTTGGACAAAACGGTTTAATTTTCTGTGTTTTCCATAAATAAGTTTCCTAAGTTTTTCATAACACGTATAAAATGAATGTTGCAAGAACATTAACGTCAATATTTTATCTTCCTCCGTCGAAACAATATATTTTCTCGGTATTTTTAACAAACTAAGGAACGGTTACAATCTATTTCTTTTTAAACGATATAGTTTCTATCGCCATGCCTGTCCGTCGCAAGTAAGTGGGTTTTAAGAACCCAATGAATCATACTTTGTAGATTTTTCTGTCGTCTAGTTACATCATTTTTCCCAATAATCATCGCTTTGACAAGGATTGTCCTGTTTAAACGAGCTAAAAGCTGCACGGTATTTTCGCCAACTTGACGATATACAGCGTATTCATAATATCGACGAACCTCGTCAAATTAATTTGCAACTTTACAAGTTTCTACACACTTTGTTCCGTCACGTAACGTTTTCATTCCGTTTTACTTTAAAATGTTTAAAAATTATTACGATATACACTTTTGTACGTATTATATGCACGTATATATTATATAATAAACGGAAAATATTAAAAATTGTCGAAATATTAATATAATATATTAATCATCGAAAATATTAAAAATATTAAAAATTAAGTGATTTTAATAAGCACTGTAGAAGAAACGTCGATATTTTGCTAGCATTTTGCGGATCTAAGCTTTCTTAAAGATTTTACATAAAATGGAACGTATAATTTACATATAGCTTATATTACATATTATATATGTTATAAGTTCATAAAATAAGAAGAATAAAACTACGCTTTTTAATGCAAAAGTTACAAAAGATCCGTAATGTATCAATTTTAATCTGTCTTTTATTCGCCCTTGTATCAGTTGTTCAATTTTGACACAACCCAACCCTATTATTGGGAAGATTTATAAAGTTAACCTATAAAATTCTTCTAAATAGTCAGAGAAAGGAAAGTTTCGAGACAGATTCGTTTCAAAGATTGATTAAATTTAAAAAAGGTTACTGTTGTCTTTAATTAGAGAAAAAAATACCACGGTACATCTGCTCTTCCGCCAAGAACGTTAATATTTTTATAATATTTGTGTTTCATAAGATGTATGTGTTTGTCTTGTCTAATAAGTAGAGTGTCGATTTTTATGCATCTATGGGAAATTTAACGGTGCCAAAACGAGTCACTATATTAACGTATCATAATTCTCTGTAACATCTATAATAAAATTCAATGTTCCTCGATGATATGTACGTAAAATTCTGAATTTTTTAAAAAAGAATATCTGGTACTACCCAATAACTTTATACATCTCTTTAATCAGATAAATTATAAATTATTGTTATACTTGTAATTCACTTGTAATCAATATTTTGCATTAAAAATTATTCAATTTTCATTACATAAACTGTAACGTCAAAAGGACGTTAGATATCCATTATATATAGTATCGACGTAAACTTATCGAAAGAACAATGAATATTGTCATTTGTTGCAAAACAAGTCTGATAGGACAAATGTCCTATGGAAATATATGTATAAAAGAGAATGAGTAATCGTTTGTAGATATGTAAATTTACATTTTATTAATTATATAAATACGGTAAGGTCGCTCGCGCGTTCCATTGTACGTGTCAATCGTAACAGCAAGCTACTTCTATTGACATAAATAGTACACAGAAACGATGATCTTACCTGACAAACAGTTGTTCTTGATTATTTACTCTCCAGGATACCACAGTAGCTCCTGCAAAATGAAAAATTTCGATCAAAATCTTAATTTAACATCTTCTTTGCTGTCGTTCACGAAAATAATAAACTTTCTACTGTTAGTTCGAATAGAATTGAAGTGTACGTTTGTCATTTAGCTAAATGTCATTCATATTCAAAAATTTGAGGAAAACGTACGGTGTGTTTACAATGACGATGCCGCGAATAAACGGCCACTTTAAAAGAAATGTCGAAATGCATTTAATGTATGAAAATACACGGCAAAATTGATTGCAATGGCACGTTAAACTTGTAATTGGACTGCAAACATTTAATAACAACGTAGACATGTATAAATTAGTGGATACACGATACACGTATGAAAACAGCACAAAAACTGGAGGTTAGGCTTGAGTAAAGGCGCGCACACACTTTGTCTTCCTCTTGAACAAAATATAAGAATACGACACAGATCTGGGAGCGTTACATTGCCAATATATCTTACGACACGTTCTTTCAAACTGTGTTCCTACGCGATCAGTTTCTGTCGAAATTTTTTTAGCAACACCTCATGATGATGTGGAATATTGCTTTTCGGCGTAAAGATGATTCGACAAGTGTGTGTATGTGTCGTGTGTGCGTGTGTTGTGTATGTGTGTCGTGTGTGTGGGTCGCGCGTGTCGTGTGTGTATGTCGGTATGTGTGTCGTATATGCTTGTATTGTTACACGTTATGTCAAGAAGATTTTAATACAACTCGATAGTCAACTCGTAAATCTAATGATTTGTAGCAATCTGCACGCGCGCACACACCGTGTAAATTGATCGTGCAGGTGGTATTGTTGCCTCTGTCGAGTACGACAACGCTGGTAGCCGCTGCCATGTTTAAGTCGTGAATGCGCCGCCGAATCCTCGACCAACGCAGTCAACCTTTGTTCAATGCCCCTAGTTTACCCCCACCATATTTCGATTTACTACTTTAATACACAAGTCATTCATCCTTTAGTGCCCTCTATGGGCAGCCACTGTAACTTTGTACACAAGCAACGTTTCGATAAGAACGATATTCGACAATCAGAACACGATTATGGAAAAAATGAATTGTTTTACTCAATGTTGGTATATTCTGGTAGAAATGAAATTGTTTTATAGTTAATGCTATATAGATATCGAATATCTTAAATGTCACTAAATGCACTTATTTTCTCTTTTTTCCCTCACAAAAATCAGTACCGCATTAAGTGCGAATGGTTCACACCAACAGTTAATATTTTTTACTATTTACGAGTTTTATTAGAATAAGACGTACATTACGCACTAGTTAACAGGACTATTAACTATATGTAATGTCCAATTAACAACTATTAATCATTTTTAATAATGGTGGAACAGGTTCATCGACAAAGATAAGCTATATTTTATTTTATTCAAAGATTAAATGCAAACAAAAAAGAATAGTATATTCGTTAACACGCGTTGGATAATTTGTTCTATTTATAAACGTAGTTAAAAGAACGCAAACGCCGGTTATTCGTGATTTGACGTTTTAAATTCCCGCCATAGTCTAGCTATGGACCAATCGTATTACGCAATTGGTGTATTTCCGAACGGCAACATTGGGTTTGTTACGTGAGTTGAAAACATGGCATCATTGCAACAGTAGGTCAGAAGACGGGACCGGTTGACAGAAAGTTTGCTATTCTACTACGATTATGTGTCGTTCGTTGAGTAGTGTCACCGTGCGTTATATCGACTTGACGAAAAAATTACTGAAAAGTCGCGTGTCAGCGACAGTTATAACCATTTACGGCAAGAATAACGTGAATCGAAAGTAATTAGCTGGCAGTGTGTGGTGCTGTGGGGCAGGAGACGATGAGGGTCGGGGGGATAATTCGGGTGGCGACTTGAGGGCAGAAATGTTGAAATTTGGTAGTAAAAGTGACGTTACGGTGGTGCATCGCGCCACTATTCGACTTCTAGACGACGCCGAAATTATCCACTGCGACTTTCAGGTGAGATACTGGTTAACTAGTCACCATACATTAGTCAACTATTGACGGTGCTTGTATACACGCTTTTACCCCTTTTCTTCCTTGTTGCCGGTAACGATCGTTCAGCTTCAAACAAGCCGAGAGTTTTTGCCGGCTTGAGAACGCCTAAAATATACGTATGTAAAGAGTCGAAAAGATTTTCCATAGAGGCCAGTGTCTCGATTCCAGCGAAACAAGCATTTCGATCGATCCCAGAAAATGACCGCTACAACCATTTGTTCATTCAAAAATTCTTTTTCCTGTTAATCACGACTTGACGAGCTAACTCGATGTAAAACAATTTTTTAATTATGCGAGAGATTTAGCGGTTTCGTACTTGTGCTTTATAAACTCGTACTTGTGCTTTATAAGATCAACAATGTCTTTTGCATCCTATATAGTCATTTACTAAAAACATAGCAGTATAGTAGTATAATTAGATAAAGATGTCATATCTTGCTGTTAAAAGATTCTTTATTGCGGAGCGATGACATTTTCGATCTTGTCGGTTATAATATTTTAAGTCCAAGATTTCATTATATTATGTAATTTTTCAGTAAACTGAATGTAGTTTCGGTACGGTTACGGTATATTGCCGAATGACAACCGACTCGAATTACGAAACGTATTTACATTGATATTTCACTCGTACTGTCTACCGTGTAGGTAACTTGTATATGTGCGTATGTATGTATTAGGTACACACGTATACAATAGTATCGATGGTTTTCTTGGGCCGCAAGACCACGTGCACGCGTATCGACAAGAACGTTACAATATTATAGAATACTACTTTAATAACTACATACGTATATTTTTGGCATTAGACACTCTGATATCAACTGCCACTGCATTTTTTCATTTTTGCTTTATTATTTTACATTATGAGTAATAAGAAAGAATGTATGCGTATGAGACGGTCATTCAGGGAAGTTGTATGTATATTTCAAATAGATGTTGTCCGAAACACTTTTAATCTTTTGATAATTTCCAACAACTTATTAACAAATATAGAAGAATGATAAGTGTGTGAATGAGGTACGCTGTACATTCATTGTACGCATATGCACATACATATGTGTATATATGCGTTAACTTTATGTATTTTTAATTCCACTATAGATTAGAGACAAAATGTTACTTTCATCAAATATTGAAAAACGAATATACTGTAAGAAAATTAACTTAAAAATTAAATTACCGTGCTTATAACTTAAACTTAGAAATTTAACATTTTATATTGTTTTTAAGATTCTTTTATCTTTTTTTCACCTTTTATACACGATATATATATTTGAAAGTAATATAGTCTAAATACTACGAATAGAATTAAATATGTACATATATTAATTTATATGTACCTGATTACGTTTGATCAACACTAACACTGAGTATATTTGTTTGCAAATGTATTCTACGTATGCAATATTTCAAACACTTTGTAACTTAATTAACTTATTTTTTCATCATTACTACGTTATATTTAATATTTAATTATAGATATAGCGAGTAATACGAGTTGTTTAGACGTCTGTATTTTCGCGCTTGTGTATTTGTTAGACGAGCATTCGGCAAACACATTTTTGTTATTTATTATGTTTCACATAATGGAAGTACGACGTACCTTCTATATATTACAATTTATATGGTCAATCACGAAAGTCTACGTACATCCGTCGAGTTTTTTGTTACAAGCTTATCAAAGAAACTGAAAACGCACTTATCAGAAGATTATTCTACTTGTATATCGATGCAATTATTATTAGCATGTATTCCTAAAGAAGCAATTAAATAAATTACACTGTTTAACTGGAAAAGATATTGAAACAGAATTACATCGACGTAACGTTTAATTTTTCCAACTACAAGGAGACAGCACGTTATTGACGCTTACGTAGTATCTACAAGATATTACTTCATATTTTTGTGATTTCATATCTGTTATATCTGTATATAACAGGTGTATGTAATATTTGTAACGCTCTATTCTATATCTTTGTTTTCTTCTTTTTTCTTCGTTCACGGAGCTAACATTCTTATTACGATTTATTATGTTTAAAGAGTGTATACATGTGTATATATATACTTTTGATGAAGAGACTCATCGTATATATATTTATATCAACAATATAGTCGATAAAGTTGTGACACAGCCTAGTTGAACAATTCGACAACGTTGTGTTTTCTCTTCTATAAAAATCGCAAGATATAATTATTTATCATTAGTGGCAGAAATACAGCATCATTGAAAAGTATCCGGCCACTTGCTTATATCTGACAGGATGTAATTAAATCGAAACGATCTGCGATGATTTTCCTGTTTATCATTGCTACAGCTCTGCTAATGAAACATCGTGACACGCAGAAATAACATCTATTTTGCAAACTGTTTGTTTTCGGGCTGCTCAACTTCTAAATTGTACATGAGATGAAGTTGGTTCTTCTAAACTGACACAAGGACCGCTAACGTTATTTCAAGCAATAATCGTAAACTATTTAATAAAATATTATTCATATAATTATATATAATAATATTATAATAATATATATTATATATAATATAGTAATATAATAATTAATATAATATAGTATATTAATTAGTATGGTAATATAATAATATAATAATTATATAATATAGTATAGTAATTAATATCGTAATATAATAATTAATATTATATACAATAATATAAAATATTATTTAATAGCTGAGCTTCTTGATATACAGCGTGTTTAGTCTGTCTCGGGCCACTGAAGTATCTCGAAAAACACGAACGATATGAAAAAATGTTTTGGACCAACGGTTTGCTCGATACCGAGGTAGACGTGCTATAATCTTGTATATTTGATCTTGCGATGCCTTTGAAACCTCCTGTGTACATATTTTTCTAGCTGACATTCGGTCCAGCGCGTTTCCAAACTAGCGAGATATTAGTTGACGTCGTATTAACATATAACGTATAACATATTTTTCCATATCGCACATAGTTTTCGAGAGAGATTTCGTATAAAAAAGCAAATAGGATGGAAGCAGAAGGGAAGGAAGCAAATATGGCCAAAATTGGTTTCGGAAATTATTAGATATCCGTGCACTTGACTCTGCCCCCCGGTTAGCACATCTCGTCGTATATCTGCCCGGACTTTTTATATCCGATAGCTAAGGTTACACGATTCGAGAAAAATTTGTAATTTTTAAGCAATTCGTTTAATTCACTTGTAACTCTTACAAGATGAAATTCGTCAAAGGAAACATGCCGAACAGATGCACCGGACTAAAACAGCTTTATTCAGATATTATTTATAAATATCGTGTTGCTTATTCTACGAGAATTATTACTGTACAATTATTTACTGTAAATGTACATATTGAAAATACGTAAACAATTTCTCGCTAGGAATAGATCTTTTATCTTCTTTGTGTCTTAAACTCGACGCGTTCTTTTCTTTTATATCTTCTAACGATATTTGTCACGATTAATACTAATATTTGTGCAATTTCACGATAAATTTTACTCGTTGCCGTATGATAGAAATTGCAAGTTGTCTTTTATCAGAACTATGGTATTATAGTATTACAGTGTTGCCATTTCGTTACGCGTTACGCATTTCTCGGCGTATTATGAAAATGTCGATGTCTCTTTCTTTTCGCGCTAATTATATTAAATAACTATACGAAATATAATATATTTCGCAATTGCAATTGTTTCTTAGAATTTCTAAGAAATTTCATTGTAAAACGTAAGAAAATAAGATAATTTATAATACATATTATTAGAAAGAAATTATTTTGCACTCTCAACGTACGACAGGTCGTTCGTATATTCGTAGAACAAGTAACACGATACCTAAATCGTCCCTTCTAATACGAAGCCACAAATACGAGGATAATGGTGGGAATATTAGTGCGAGCAACTGTTTTGCGTGTGAAGGTCACTTATGGATGTATTATACGACTAACTCTTTGTAAGCGATGCTACCCACCGTTATTTTGTTTTCAATATGGCAGATCTTTTAGACCAGACGTTGATTTGAAATATTTCTCTTGCTCTCGTAATTCAGCAAATGTTTCAGATTGTCGTACGTGTGATATGTAATTAACATATAAAAATGTTAATTATTTATGTTTCATACGTGTTATATGGATCTTATTAAAGGTAACGATAATATTACACGATAGAAAAAGAAATATATAAAGATGCTTTTAAATCTGAGAAATTCCAAGTTTCTGCTTTCGCAGGCATACTTACGGCGATTTCTCGTAAATCTCCACTGAATTCTTCGTTAAACGTACGACACAGTATAAAACGTAAAGGTATTAAACTTGCTTTTTCGAACTCTCTTCGTTTATCTGAAGGAAGGGTAATAGGTAAACGGTAGGCTATGGAAATGTAGTGGAAACCCGTTCTAACCATCGAAGAGAACAGTGACTTGATCGGTGACGACTATCGTGGGCTCGTTAGATTTTTCTTTCTCGCGATTGGATTTGGATTTGGACGCCGTATAAACCAACCGGCCTACACTCACTCCGTGCTATCATTGTATTCATCGTATCGTGTACGTTTTGACTCATTCGTATTTTTAGTTTATTCATTTACTGTTCGTTTACAGCATTGCTCTACCTCTAGTAATAACTGCAGGCGATTGCAACATTTTTCTCTATTATTGTGTGCTATATATTGTGTGTTGGTAAAGTTTCATGAAAATTGGTATGTCATACTCGACCGACGTCACTGGTAACTATCGCATACGCTTCAGCGGTAACGATCGTTTGGTAAAGCCTTGTTTTATCGTTCTATAGCCTCAAGCATTGGGATATTCGACTCTTGAATCTGATTTCACGTGCAAATGTGATTTATTTTTATTTATTTATTTCAACAGCGGAGCTTCGCTAGCAACGCAGCGCGGCTAACGGTCTGTAATTTCAGACACAATTTGTAGATGTCGCGAATCGAAGAAAATCCGACAGATTCTGGCTAGAATGCACCAACTCGGTTGTATCATTAGACAGTTTAGTGGTTTCTCTCTCGTGGTCGTAGTTTTGCTACCGCGGTGTAATATTTTTGACAAAGAACGATACTTTGCATTGTTCGCAGCTAGGAGACTCATGGTTGGTCGGTAGATATAAACGAGTGAGTGCTGCGTGGCCGATCCTAATTCCGCTAATCGACCACTGGGCTGTTCGATTAATCGTGTTTGGGGAATATATTTCTATAGAATGCTTTTTTACGAAAATATTTAAATAATTTTTTGCATTGTACGTGACATAGCGAATAACTTTGTTACGTTCCCTGGTGTTAGCTTCCAATTGTTAGTTTTGTTGCCTTGTTTGCCTGTTCGTCGTCCTGAATATATCAAATACGCGATGGTATCCAACGTGTCGTTATATTTTTCCCCTCCGCGATTGCTGCAAGATATCGCATCGTTGCGAGGAAAGCGACACAGCTGAGGAAACGCGATTTTCGCAATTATCGCTGTGAAAACGTTACAAAGACGTTACTCGACCAATTATGGTAATCTTCGTAATTTGACCAATAGAAAGTAGTCCTAACTAGAAGAAGGGTGGTCCTCCAAGATTAAGGTCCAGCAACTTAAAGCGAAAGAAAAGACGCCTGTATCACGAGCGTTGTTCCTCTTGTCCATATACAGGGTGGTTGGTAACTGGTGGTACAAGCGGAAAGGGGGTGATTCTAGACGAAAAAAGAAGTCGAAAATATAGAACAAAAATTTCTTTTTAATTTTTCCATCGAGACAACGATCCACAGTGAGATCCGTTATAACGAGACGCGATAAAGTGCACGCGTACCGAGCCAAAATTCAAAGTCGATTTTCTCGAACGAAAAGCGAAAAACGAACAAAGCCTCGAACGAAAAATTTTTATTCTATATTTTCGACTTCTTTTTTCGCGTAGAATCGCCCCCTTTGCGCTTGTACCACCAGTTACCAACCACCCTGTATTATAATATATAATATATGGAATAATAAATTGATTCGTAAATTCGATTTGCGTTTAGAAGCAGTTTTTCGTTTCTTTCGGAAAATATACTTTCTCGAGTTGTGTCGCTTTCCAAGCAAAGATGCGGTATGTTTCCTAAATTTCTTGGACGAATGGAAACGACCGATGCCTTTTTTCTGTTTCGCATCCAGCAACCAGAGTTTTATTTCAACAACGAATAACGTGGCAAGGTTTATTCGACGGAAGATTAGTCGTTAGTCACGAATAAATTCGTATCTTTATTCGTTGTTCGTTATTGAATTTCGGGAGTAATTGTAAGTAAGCGTCCAGGCAGAAAGGAAAATTGTGCCAGGGGCGGGCGGCGAGATGCCGACGCCGACGCCAACAGTGGTACTCGAAGCCAAAGTGGTTGCCCGTAGCCAGAATCGCCCGATGCTTCTTCGCTCGATACAGTCGACTTTGTCTTTTTAAGTAAACGTTCTCTACTCTCTACGTACAATATTCGAACTTGCAGGTGGATAAGTTCACAAGGGGAGCTATGTTTTACGTGATATGTATTTGTTATTTTATTGTCACTCTCTCGTTATTTATCTTCGTGGAAAATTCATTCGCGAAACCGTCTTAGAGTGCGACACATAATCGAAACCAAATCGCTCTATGTAATCGAATCGTTACTGTTACGACTACAATTTTCTGTGCAGAGGATCTTATTTCTAGCTTCAATCGGCATGAACGAGACACGCCAAATTTATGCCTATTCGTCGCTACAATAATTTTCTTGCCATTGTCGTACTTACAATTTTGCATGCGTGAGCGGATGTGCGATAAATCTAGTAGTTGTAAGTTGTATACGCAAGGCTGTGACGTGTGATGTCTGTGGCGGATATTGCTAACGGTACGATACTGCTACTTTTGCTCTATGCAGGATGGTTGGTGAACGTGTACGTCCATACGTACGAGGGATGAATGTACGCGTTAAATTATGTTAAAAATGTCATATACAGCTATTCGTGTGTTTTCGTTACTATATTTTATTATTATCGTCATATCGTTATATCTTTCGTGTATTTGCAGAATCGAAGTTTGAGTATAGCGAGTATGGCGGGTCTTCTGCCTAACCGATCGTTAATTTTGTATATTTACCCAATTAATCGCGGTGTTTGTTCTATTTCATCCTATAGGTGCCTTGTGCGTTACGTGTTCATTTTTTCGCTATTAATTGCCAAGGACTTGTTGATAAGTTTCCAAGTTCAAGATTTTTACTTTTACAGTTACCACTTATCGTTTTCGTTCCTCCTGTTCTTTCATTCGTGAGCCTGCTGCTACATATCAAGAATCCCATAACTGCTCCTTTATATTGTTTCTGTCGTGCCATTGAACTTAGGTTCATCTTGTCTCAGTGTCTGGCGAAAGTTAATCGCATAGCCAGTAATACAATTTAATCCAAATTATCCTGCAGTCATCTCTTTCCACTCGTTTGAATAGTCTTTGAACGCGAAGTTTGCTCGTAGTATGCTGTCTGAACTTTGTCTGATCCTCAGCCTGTAGGATGGGTGGGTGAATTTGACGCGTGGGCCTGAGGAAAATGCGATTCGGAAACATTCGATGGGTCTGCTTGATTTCTCCTTTACACACTCCTGGAATAAACGATAGTTAGAATTCAACTGATTCGGTTTCTCGATCTTCGCCGTAATTCTTTCAGTCGTCTCCGTTTCGTTTATTTTCGTCTGAAAATCCGAACCGAAGAAAGATTCATCTATTGCTGTTTGGTGACAGGAAAAGAAAACGCGAAACCTTCAAACTCTCCCGATAATCCTGCTACAATGAACGCCTTCCTCGTCTCGGTCCAACTATACGTAGCATAATTTCTACCACCAATTTTGCCGCATCTGTCAGCGACATTGTTTCATCTGTGCTTTCTTCCTCGAACATCGATAGATTAATTAGGTAAGGAGTCCAAGGGCGTCGAGGCTGATCGTTGGACATTTGCCACGCAGTTGTCTCCTCTTACTCGCATTTTCACTCAAAATGCCCTTAATCTCGGCACTCGATCGCGTCTAAAAATTCTTACACGTAGCCAATAATTCCTGCTTAACTTAACGACATTAATTCCTTCCCGTACTTTAACGTAAGATTTTAGCCCAAACATGAATATCGCGAGTCAGACTCGCGATGAAGATTTTGGCCCAAACATTAATATCGGCGAGTCTGACTCGCGACCAGAAACTTGAGCCAAACGTAAACATAACAAGCCGAGCTCGCGGACTGTTTTTTTTTGCATCAGTCCGGTCTGTTTAGCGCGCGTCGATGTCTACCGATTGGGCCCGAGTTTCGTCGAACTAAATGACACGGGAAGGGGTAAGCGAGCAGTGGATCGAGATGTCAGGGATCTTCGAACCTCGCCTTATTCGGATCGTCGTTTTTTCTTTTAACTATCAAAACATTCGCCTGTTCACGAGGACAACAGTTTTCTTTCATCTTATTTAATATTCGCCACTGTCTTCTAGTTTAGCTCGCCATTTCGTGTTACCATCGGTGGAAACGCGTTAGTGAAACCTTTGTGCGTCTTACCACTCGTGTAAACTCTAGATTCATAATGAAATTTCTAAACTAAACCCGGTTTGCTATTCCAATATACTCGCTTCGGCTTATTCGCGTTCCTCCGACCACTGGCTGGTCAATTTTTCGCTCCACTCTGAGCTCCGCTCTTCTTTGCCAGGCCACGTGTTTCTCCGTTCACCGCTTCTTCCAACAAATCAACTTTCTCTCGCCCCTTTCCCTTACTTCCGTTCTTCATCTTTTCAGTTCTACAGTTTTGCCTGCTGTCCTTTGCGCTTTCTAGCCGTTTACGCTGCTTTCGCACCGCCTTGTTCGAGAACTTTGCTGAAACTGTAACCCGTAATCTCATTCTATGCACGTGCTACACCTAGGGACACGAACAAAAGGGAATGACGAACGCGTAAGACAGCAATCTTTTTGCTCGCTCTAAAGGTCGCGACATCTAGGCGGTAAGAAGGAGATGCGAGAATGAGGCGCGAAACATAATTAAAAATCGTACTAGTTTTTCGAGAGACAGGGGAGAGCAAATATGACAAAATTGATACAAGCTGTCGTATTAGCGACTGAAAGCTGCAAAACTTTTTCTGCAATTAACACGTTTTACAAAGAAGTTTATTGAGTCCAGAAAATACAGATTTTAAGTACATTATTCACAAGAAACATGAATTTTTGTAATGGTATGTTAGGCAAAGGTACCGATACGCGGCGGTACGACGTAGCCATACTGTATTATGTGTCGGCGCTTTACATTTTTTGTTGTATGATGCAGTTTTTGGGTTTAAGCCTCTGGGGAGCGGAGCTTTTTTTTAATGTATTTTTTTTATTTTTTTTCTGTCCTGAAAAACTTGGTCGCAAAACTGCGATTAACACGTTGGTCGCCCAGCGTGATTCGGCTAAGCTTCTTGGGGGGCCCAAATCCGACCGCCGGTACGCAGAACGTAAATAGAGCGACAAGCGGGCGGGCATTCATTGTTTATCGCCTTCGATTCATCGCAAAGAAAAGATTATTTAGTTCTGAAATGGAGAAAGCGATGAGCTTTCCAGCTGGAGTATTCCGAGGGATCTCATGGCAGATATCTCGGATCTTTCATTTAGTCGAGAAGCAAACTCGTGAGACGTACATCGGTGATTTTTTCATCCTCAAAATGTTCAGTAAACAGCGTGAAAATATATTTGAAAGCGAGGAGAGTAACGATGACGAAGTCTACGACTATCGTTCGAAGTGCCGAAAATCAGCCCAAATGTGTTTGGAACGTTTTAACAAATACCACGCGATGTAGCATAACGTAATATTTTATCCAGAATATAAATTAATAAAAAGTATGGTATAATGTGTTTTTGATATTTTTATGTTGTATATTCTATATATAATATACTATATTCAATTAACTCGAACGAGAAGAGCGTCACCCATACTTTGTGACGGGGCCCCCACGGAAGTATACCCGTCACATAGATATGGGTGACGCGGCGACCAACGCGTTAAAGCGTTCAAATGGTTAATCCATACTGACTCTGTATAATTCCATATTGATTTATTATTTATTATTACTTATATTTATTTATCATATAGATTATTTATTAGACAAGTTTTTGCTTAACAGGTTATAATATATTCTTCCGTTACTCGTGCAGTACATTTCCCATTACTGCTACTGTGTTGATTATTACTATTATTCCATTTTTCAGAACAGAGTTGTTTGTACGTACGTGCATTAAACTGTTTAATCATAGCTGCCAAATTCGCTACATCGTTGACAAACAAACGTCGTTGTTGTTCGTTTATCCACTGATCGTCAATCGGGAAACAGAGCGTGTAATTTCATTATTCGAAACGTTTTCAAATTACGGCTGCATATTGTTATCGATGGAATGTCACCTTGTAGCCAATAATTTCTCGGTATTTCCGTTATCTATTGTCTTTTTCGGGAATAGAACGAATTCAATTTTCCAATTATCAAAGTATTTTTGTATCATGCGTATTTGCACTTATTTGGCTGCTACCAGCGCATGGAATGGAAGACTTTGGAAGAAAGCGCATTTGCTGTCCCGTTGACCGTGGGTTCGTTATTGAACCTAGGATCATTCTCATTAGTGAAATTCTGTAATAATCATACTCGTATCGGTAAATAT
Source organism: Bombus bifarius (assembly GCF_011952205.1). Lineage (NCBI taxonomy): Eukaryota > Metazoa > Arthropoda > Insecta > Hymenoptera > Apidae > Bombus > Bombus bifarius. Next base: position 411,367 of record NW_022884651.1, read on the forward strand.
AATCTCTATTGCATAACAACAATAACTAATCCAAATGAAGATTCGTTACACGCCCCTAACCTCAATGAGAACTCGACATATATATACGTAATACATTTCTAATAGTATTCGAATACTGTTGTTATGTCTTTATTCAGAGGTAGGATCACAATAGCTATTATTATATTCTATGGATAAATCTATCACACCGTTCTGAGCCAAAAAACCTTTATTGCACGTTCTTACATAGACTAGGGATAAAAACAAAAGAACATCTTAAACCTAACGATTAAATCTATCGATTGTATCTAGAACTATCTTCTAGTTATTTTTTCTTGTAACTAATGCATCTGCATATAGATGGCGAGCACGAACTCACGTTGTCAGTTTCAACAAATACTTTCCTATTTATACCATTTGTACCGTCGTAGAAGAGAACTACTGCAATGAAAATTTAGTTATCGCTAGTAACGACAAGTTTATCCCATTAATCGTCTACCCAACGAGAATGTTTACTTGGTTAATCAAAACATTAAACGTATGGTTCATTGAGCTTACGCGTACGAGCAAAGTAGGTGCGGCGAAGCATTGGCGGCAAGATATTGGAAAAAATGTACCCAAACTTTACCGAAGAATTCCGCACTGACCGACTTCCCATTTGGAAGCTTTTGTTTACAGATGGAATGATTAGAGAAAGAACAAAGTGAACATACGCCAAACACGATGCATGGAAAAAATCGTATAAAAATTTGTTGGCTCTGTGCGATGAAATCGAAGTAGGTTAAAGCTAGAATTGAAATATCATCGGTTCAAGATTTTTTGGTTCTTATCCAAAAACTAATCGATATTATAACGTGAAAGAAACTTGATTTCTGAAGAAAGATGCTTTTGGTAATGGCTTTCGGTATTTCTGACAACTGTTCCGATTTTTGTCAAAATATTATTTCAAAAAAATGTCGCGAAAAACATTGTAAGTACTTTTAATATTAAGTGAAGACTAAACTTAAAGCTAATCTAAAGCGCAAGGAATACATAGAGTCGACGTAGTCGTAAAGATAAACACAAACGTAAAGGTATTAGTCGAAAGTGTGATATATTGTACATACAAACAAAAGGATATAAAAACGCGTGGCGGAAAGCAGTGACCTTGCTTGTCTTCTTTCCTGCAACGTACGCTAGATAGAGTAGTACGGTCACGCTTTGTTCCTATGTTTCGTGAATGTTTCGGTTCGTCTCTTCGGGATAGTAGATTCAAAACAGTTTCGTTTAACTAGAAACTGTAGAATATCAAAGAAGAAATTAAAATTATCAAAAAATTATTGTTACAAAAGTTATTCGATTCGAAGGCGGGGGGTGGCATTATACGATGGAAATTATCCTTATGCAGATATTCTAACTTTAATTTGTGAAACTTAGCGTACGAAGGAAAGGCGCGAAGCGACATTCTTGTGTTTACGTTGGTTTCGTCTTTCACACGTCTTAGAAACAGGAGAATACCGTTCGCGTTAAATTTGGCAAATTCGAGCTTTTATATAGACAGGTTATTAGTTCATTATACTGTAATATTTTTGATAATATTTAATTGTATTTAATTATACATTAGCGTACGTATAGAAATACAGAATATTGTTTCAAATAAGGTAAAGTTATACGTAATATTCGAGGTTATATTTCGGCTGCTTATACATGTGTGACGCAGTAACGTTGCCAATATTGTTTTAATTTTTCTATCCGCTCTACGTTCCGATTAATTTGTATTTAAATCACAATTAACATAATTGTGGGATTTAGAGAAATTTCAATTAGAAGGAAGAAAATAGAATACACGCGATGTGCTTTATAACATACACACATGATTTAAAAAAACAGTTACACAGTATGTAAGATGCTTCCATACTCAAATTAGTCGCAATCTCTTTTCTTTTCTTATTGTTGCAGCCTCAGGACAAAGGAAGGTATATTCTCGAATATGTATGCAAGCAACTCAATATCCTGGAAACGGATTATTTTGGGCTTCGTTACATGGATCATTGTAGGCAAAGGGTAAGTTCAACCATGTTTTTTTCCTAGATTCTTCTCTTTCGATTTAATTTTGCAAATGCCAGCCCCGAAAGCTTATCTTTGATATTACATCTGTTACCAATGGTCTGATTAATACGCAAAATATGTCGCTTCTCTTTCAACAATATCTTAACTTTTTTATTTTCCAAACACAAGACTTTCAAACTTCTTTTTTTATTTCAACATGCAAATTGCATTCCTGGTGCATTAGTAGCGCGTAACTGGTATGAAAAATTTGTTAAAAAATTAAAATTTTATTTTATCGTTAAAATTTTATTGTACAAAGCTCGTAAACTCTTACGCAAACGCGTTATTGTCTTGGCAGGTAGGGACTCTATCTTCGTATAAACTATCACGACATTCGTATTTGGTATCCCATTTAAATCGATCTCTGCGAATGTCTACGATATTATTTACGATACTATTTACGATACCGAAAAATATCTGGAAAATCCAAGTTGAAATTCGTCGCGACCAGTCTACAAAACCTCTGGCAACGATCTTCCAAATTATCAGACTGACGTAAACTGTCCGTGCGTGGAACCGGACGATCTGACGCTTTAATAGGAATTTTTACATTTTCCACCTACTCTATCTGGAAAACTAATTATCGGCTCAACTTGAAAGGAACATAGTCGAATAAGCAAGATAGAAATGTCCCTAAACTAAATTAAACTCGCGATAAGCGAATGGAAAGAGCTTCCTAGAACAAGCATTTCGATAATATTTTAGCCCCTTACCCTCTTAACTATTAGGGTAGTTATTCACCTAAATAGGATTTGCAGTTTTTACTTGATTTCTCTTCTTCTATCCCATAGGGAAATATTTTGATTGAAAAAGTTATTTCTCTGGATTTTTCGAACAGTGCGTCATAATTCAAAAAATTAGAAACCAGTATTTTTATCTTCTTGCGCGGATGACCTACTTATACAGGGTGGTTGGTAACTGGTGGTACAAGCGGAAAGGGGGTGATTCTACGCGAAAAAAGAAGTCGAAAATATAGAATAAAAATTTTTCGTTCGAGGCTTTGTTTTCGAGAAAATCGACTTTGAATTTTCGGTCGGTGCGCGTGCACTTTATCGCGTCTCGTTATAACGGATCTCACTGTAGATCGTTGTCTCGATGGAAAAATTAAAAAAAAAATTTTTTTTAAATTGTTGTTCTATATCTTCGACTTCTTTTTTCGCGTAGAATCAGCCCCTTTTCACCAATTACCAACCACCTTGTATAATTGACATAACGCGTGCATCATGCGAGTGTTATATGCGATTCTAAATAATTTTAGTCTTATTTTTAGACGAGTGAATTTTATACCCTCGTTCTACCAATCATTTCAATTCATTCGATCACAGGATTTACTCGCTCGACATGAACGCGCTCATCCAGCATACGATAAATCGTAAATTACCGCAGTGATATTTATAACTAATTTTTTTTTAGTGGAGGGAAAGAGAGGGAGAGAGAATGTAAAATTCGATAATTCGTGAGATGTTTGAAACTAAAAAGTCAGGTGTTTCGTGTAAAAATCTGAAATACCTCACGAATTATTGGTACGTAGTCGGTTCAACGACAAAAGTCGTGATAAGCACGTGATAGAGGCCAGGTGAATCAGCCATCGATCGAACGATAAAGCCGAGAATACACTTTCTTTAGAAACATTCAGAACCAATTTTTATTCTTCGCTCGTCGTTACGTTTGTGACTTTCAGCGACCTTGAACGACGTGAGATTCGAATTCATTTTGATCGAAGGATTACGATCGCAGATGTTCAAAAATACATCTAAACTCGTAAACACGTCCATCCAAGAAGAAAATATTCCGCATCGCGTAATAATTCTCTCGGAATCAAACAACTTTTCTTTCAAATATTTTTCTGTGTCTTAAAAATAGAAAGAGTTATTTATACTCCCGTTTATAACATATAGCGATGCGAAACTGATTTATCTAAGAAAAAAAACATTGCTGTCCAATGTCTGACCAAGGGAAAGAAATATGTCGTTACGCGCGAAATTCGTGTCGCGATTGGTTACAACGGGTTACAAGGAAGATGGCTACGACGTATTCTGGCATTATAGAAATATCACAATACGTTGCGGTTGTTTTCTTCCTTACCCACTACTCGATACGAGATAAATTTTGGAGGACATTTTGTCCCTGTCCCCGTGACCTGACACTTTGGAACCTCGGACGCTCGAGAGGGTCGCAGGGCTGCGTGAAATCTTGTTATTTCAAATCTCTGTTAATAAAAATTGCATTGGCACTTTGGTAAAATTTTTCTGATTAAAATCAGACCAAACACGACGTAGTTTAAATCACGTTTAAACGTATATGCGGATAAATGTATAATAAAGGGGAAAAATAGGTTAATAAGCGAATGTCGCTAAATAAGCAAATATGCTGCAAATTATATCGCCTGTGGTATTGTTTTTGGTAAGAGAAGGCTCACAGGAATCACATCGGTAACCGTTTTAGTCGATAAGAAGTTGCGTCGTTGCGTCAACATTCTCTGACCGCTGTGTTGTTTTCTCATCGAGTCTCGACCTCTTTCGGACCTCTTTCGGACCTCTTTCATTCGCGCTGTCTTTTGCCAAGTTCGTATTTACGAAATACGATCGAGTCCTGTACGATAACTCATCGTCAAGTAGTCTTGATTTTCGGTCAATTACGTATACGAGAAAATACGTATTTACAAAGGTATATGTAGTTGCTAATACGTGACACAATAATAACAATTTTGTTGTTCGTATTTGCCAATAATCGAACAAAAATTGGACGTTGAAAATTCATTGGTTATTCATTAAAATAATCCGCTAATCACTTGTTAGATCGTAGAATTATATTTGATTTGTATTTAATATTACTAAAATGAAACGACTGATGTGACAAATAATATTTAATTAACCGTATTAAATGAATCTGTTTCAGCATTGGTTAGATCTGGCAAAAACAGCGATTAAGCAAGTAAAAGGTTAGTACTTGGAACTCTATTGCATTGCTTGAATGTTTAAGGTGATTGTTACTTAAATGTTTTATTGCGTGTCTTGTAAAAATTCCTAATATTTTAGTACCATAATTTTTCCACACTGTTAAAATATAGCAAAAATATTAGCGAAGGATATATCGTTAGACCAAATGTTTTGCACGTAATTTATTCGTAAAAGGCTGGTATTTGTCAAACACGATTTGATTTCGAGAAACAATTGAAGCTACGTAATCAGAGTCACGCGTGAGAAGAAATTAAAAAATGAGAAATTATATTAAAAATAGATTCCTGTAGACTGATCTGAATACATATTTTAGGAATTAAATGAATTAAGCGGAGCGAAATAAACTCTGCAAGGTTTCCATATAAGAATTTCTGCAGGAGATAGCACGTAAATTCGATCGTGTATAACAGTGCACAGCTGTGGCCAAGGTTTCGATTGCTGTGTTTTTTCTTCTTTCTGTAGTCGATCGTCGTGGGTCGATGTCACATGAAACTTTCAAACTCTAGTGACCCAATACGTACCGTATTATTCCTATTCGTCCAAATAAACAGAAGAATTTGGTCTTAGGAAAGAAAATAAGAAATTTCATTTGACAATTTACCATAGTCTCTCTCTCTCTCTCTCTCTCTTTCTCTCTCTCTCTCTCCCTCTCGCTCGCTCGCTCGCTCATCCTTTTTGGCTCTTTTAAAATATCTCAAATATTTTTTTTCGCGATATCAACTTTTACTCTCTATATAGGCATATAACGTTGCCTTCTTCTAGTAACCTGCCAAGGCTGTCCCGTATAAACATTTCATATTTTATGCCATTACTGAAAATTCTCAACGCAAGAATTGATTTTAATTTTAATAAATAATAATAATAAAAAATATTTTATGCCAGTAAGCGTTCCGTTAATGAAATATATACCGATTATCGTCGTTGATTATTAACCTGTTTCATCAGTTTCGTTAGTTGATAATATCCGCAAATTTTCCACAGACCAATATCGTATATTACCCGCATTTACTTTCCATAAAACTTTCGTGAAACTTATCTGATCGGTAAATAATATCAGAGCAAATTGTATTACCGTTTATGCGCATTTGCGGAATCTTATATCATGCGGAAATTTATGCTCGACGAGAATTCTTTATACGCTATGCCCGCTAATGTCAGATTAACGTTCGATATACCTAATTAATCAACTAACTGATTAATTGATTAATTAATTTTTAACGCGTCTTACTTTCGTAATATGCGAGGTACTCAACCGGTAAACAAGGGTTAACGTGGCGATCATGCCTACTATACCGATTCCGTCTTTTGGCAATCAGACTAGTGCCACCTTTCCTATAATAATTATTCGTTTCACAATTCACGATTAACATGGTGTATTAAATAATGAAAAAATGTCTTTTGCACGCACGATAAAACGGCGATAAAATTTTGTCCAAAGTTTGTTCTCTTTAAAAATAAAATATTAATCGGTGGTTTATAAAACCTAATCAAGCATAATCCTTTTCTTAATATGAATATGCTGTTTGACCGTATACCATCTAATCGGCGTGTTGATAATTGGAATATTTATAATAAATATTTTTAATGGCAAAGAGAACTACTCGAACGATATAACGCCACTTGACGTACATGGTCTCTAATTTCTTACCAATGTTTATTATTATTCGTACTCTTTGCCATTTCGCTTTTTGCTTTCTTCGCATTCTTAGGCTTTACAAACGCCTACGTATAACCGAGTACAACGACTAATATAGGTGCAATATTACGAGACGCAGCTGTAGACTCGTTAGAGCACGTGGTACGATCGATGCGGATGTGCACGAGCTTTAGTTGCGCGATGATTTCGACGTTGCATCGATGCGTGAAGCGCGGATGCCATTGCTTGTGCTAAAGGTCGTTGAAATCGTGTAAACACTTTCTATTTTACTATGGATAAAGAAATGCAGCGATTTGAAAAAGAAACGTGACATTGAAATCTCCGTAAATCGTTCGATTCTATAAAAATATTATTACATAATATAATATATATATATCGTGAATTGTGTAACTATATATATATTACACTATATATATATATATAGTATGAGTTGTTTAGAAGCCACGCTGGCCATGGCTCCATGAAGCTTATTCTGAAAAAAAGCATATTTTTCTCGTTTATGAAAAAATATTATACACTTGTCGATTGTTGGAACCAAGACGTCATTTTTTCACTGATCTTTTATTTCGTATAATACGGAATCGCGTAACACGGCATTTTTTCTCGGGAAACTAACCAACTAACGTGTTATAGAGAGATACTCGTGCAGAAAAATTGCAAGAACAAGGACTCTTGCGTAAGAATTTCGCAATTACTGCGATTTGCAGTTATCTAATTTGTCTTCTTGTAATAAATGAATGCATAATACTAGGCCTAGTTTTTTTTAAATTAACCATCGTCGTCGATGCATAATTTTGTTAAACAAGATAACGGAATTGCGAAAATGGTAGAAAAGTCTGTGATTTGAGAATCAGATCTGTATACTGCAGTTATTTCATTGGGGCAAAATTTATTAGCAACTACGATTCTTTTTTAGTATATCACAAGTAAAATACGTTCTCTTTATTGCGAATGTGTTCTAGACATGGATCCGATTCTGTTCAGTTTTCGTGTGAAATTTTATCCACCGGATCCTCTGAGGTTGAAAGAAGAAATAACTAGGTATCAGGTTTACCAACAGCTTAAGAGAGACCTTCTTCATGGCCGACTATATTGCAGTCCGGGTGAAGCAGCGCTGCTCGCCGCATGCATCGTGCAAAGTGAGTAGATCTTCTATTCGATACGACTTTATTAAATAAAAAGTTATTGTCGAGTGATTTTAACGCGAATATCTGAATACCAACCGGCAGAATGGTCTATAGCTGGTTCTGCTCGAAAATCTATGGTATGGTTCTAGCGGTGTAACGTTGTAAACAAGAAACGTGTTAGGTGTTTGAGATTTACCGAATAAGAGTCTGTAGCACATCGAATTAAGACAGTTTCGGTTAAGAAGTTTTCGCTCGAAATATATATTTTTCTTCACAAAGAACTTGTTGTTCATTGTCGTTATTAATCCCTTCCCGTATTTTAGCGTGTCAGACTCGCGATAAAGATTTTGGCCCAAACATAAATATCGCGAGTCTGACTCGCGACCGGATACTTGGGCCAAACGTAAACATAACAAGCCGAGCTCGCGGACTGTTTTTTTGCCCGTTACGATCGTTAATGAACGTTAGTTTCTGTTTACGAGCATCAGTCTGGTCTGTTTCGTCGAACTAAATAGTACGGGAAGGGGTTAGTTACTTGAGTCTTCGTTCTAATAAATACTGGAATAAAACGTATCGTTACGGCTGTGTCCTAACCGTCGATTTGAATCTTTCGAAGGAACAAGCATGAACTAAGTCACGAAAGAGCGTCGTCTGAACATCGTAACATTGTGAACAATGTAACTTACAAAACGATTCATCTGGAAATGTTATTTCCGTTTGGTACTCATTTCTTATAAGGAGAAATATTCAAACTGAAAACATCGGGAATAGAGCGATAAATTAACATTTGTATAAATTACAGCTGTCTGTAAATTGCATTAAATAAACTATAAGATCTTTTGTGTTTCTTTTGCTTGTAAACGTGCTAAACAGACTTCTCTGTTACATGGATCTTTGTTATGTATTTATTTCATAGTATGTTACGATAAAACTTTGTCGTACTAGATTCGTGTACATGTAATACTAGTAACTTATGTCAGACTCCATTACGTTACATATGCTTCATTGCATATTTAAATATTCAAATGTACATGTTTAGAAACGTTACGATAACGTTTCATTTTCTTACGCTCATAAGTTAGAGAACATCTATTAAATGAAATGGTAATACGTTTTAATAATTATTAGATTGTGGATTTTTATGCAAATATATTTCTTATACCGCACAAGTACCGAAGTAGAATTCGCATAGCAAATCATTGTATCTATTAACATTTATAACGAGTATTTCACTTTCAATACTTTACATACTTTGTCCATAAAATTTTCCAATTAATATTCCAAATATTCTCAAGGTTTCCAAATCCTACGCACACTTTGCTAATCGTATTTAAAGAAGCGAAAAAGTGAGGACAGGGCTGTGAGAAAATTACAAACGAAAAACACGACTCGCTCTGTGTAGTAGTTTCGGTTCGGCAAAAATTTACAGAAGAATGTAATCTAGGCGTGTTTTCAACAAAGCACGATGCAGATGCGGCGAAATTGCATCTAAGATTCTCTATAATTTGATTATCTTATTTTTAGATGCTCTATAACTTTCAAGTTTCAAGTATCGATTTTCGATAATTTATAGTACATAGAGCTATCACCCACTGCATATTTTTGCCACACTGCTCGCACGTCCGCGACTTGTTGCTTCCAACGTGACCGATTCGGCATAGGATGAAACAGCGATGCAAAATGATAGTTGCAATGGAAACTAAGTAGGACGTTTTATTCGTTTATCTGTTATTCATATTGCCTTGCGGCTAAAGGATGACTTTCAGTTGTCTCGTACGATCGATATTTCGACTAATTCTATATCCGATCGTAATTCTGTCTATGTTCCGATAATTTAACTGCTTCGAATTTTTATTTACGAGAGCATCGTAAAACTTTAATTTTCACAATAACATACACTACGTTCATACTTTGCATATCCGCTGAAAAACCGGATTATTATCGCTCGTGACAAAATCGTTTTTAATAATTTTACAAAATTGCAACAAGGAAGAATATTAGAATATTTAGACAATTATTAGTTGGAAAATTATTAGGGTTGTCTGAAAATATAAAAAATCCTTGTCTTCGACGGAGTCAGCATAATATCGCCGTTCGGAAAAACGATTCCGGAAGAAGCATTAGACGCGCGTGCAAACTATGTTGTGCGAATAAAAGACGTCGAATGGACCAAACAAAGGCAGAAAAGAATTTGAAGAAAACAACAACTTATTGTCCAAATTGTCCCGACCAACCTCACCTACGTATAGAACGCTTTAAAGTTTTACATTTCAAATAATTTTTTTAATAAACCATTTTCGTATTTTTATTTTATAACGATTCAACAGTTTTATTATTATGGAATATCTTTTCAAATACCTACGACGATCCTTGACAAGTAGTCAAATAAGCGACACCCGAATATGGGTTACGCGGCCTGACCAGAAACTTTGCTAACACCCGAATACGGGTGTCGTGGCAGTTGTCACGTAAAATAACACAAGAAAATAGAAAAAACAAATTTTTTTATATTTACTAATATTTACAATCAATTCTCGCACTGAGAATTTTCAGTAATTTTTTCTGGCGTGGCGCAATGACATACGGCTAATTATAAAAAACAAATTTAAGATGAAAAGTAAATAAAAGGAACATTATTTTTTTTCTAACACCTAGTTTACAATTTGCTTCCGAGCTCTAAGCCTGACTTTTCAAAACTGACTCTTACAACTCGACTTCCGACCGGATTCGATTATTTTTCTTTTGTCACCCCTCGATATTCCCATTGTCCTTGAGTTTGTTAGGCGTCCGCGCCGTTGCCACGCACGCCCTCTTCTCGAACATTCGGCGGAAGGACCGTTGGGATGTCATTAGGCGACATACATTGTCGCCTTTATCTCCATCTTCATCTTTATCATAACACTTACTTATAAATTATACTTATCTATAATAAGTATTAACTTATTATAAATATTTAGCCATGTCATTGCGCCACTTATAAATTATGCTTATTTATAATAAGTATTAACTTATTATAAATAATTCGCCATGTTACTGCGCCACGCCAGAAAAAATTACTGAAAATTCTCAATGCGAGAATTGATTGTAAATATTAATAAATAAAAAAGAAAATCTTTATCTCCATCATCAGTCCATCGGATTTGAAGCGTGCCGGTCGTGACACAGGCTTCGGCGTTATCTATTTTTTTTTTTTTGTTTAAAATTTCACATTCACAATTTGTCCGATTTGGACATTTGATAGAATTTTTTGGCTGTTCGATTATCATGTGGGTGGCTACTGCCAGCGGGGTACCATCATTATCTATGATCCACTTCGACGTAATCGAATTACCGGAATAAGAAAAATAATTTTTCTATCTTTTATCGTATTGGTAATCGCGAGGTAAGCTTAGTCGGATTATCGAGATCTGTACGATCGAAATGATACGAAAGAACGAAAGAAAAATACGCGAGCAAGAATTTCTAATCCGTCTCGTCCGCCCTGTCTACTTCTCTCACTCTCGATGCGGATACCGTGCACCAATTCTCGGAAAGTCGCCTCTCCGGATACATAGCCAAACACATGCCCGATCGCTGCTCATTCGTCCGGACGTTATCGTGTTTAGTTTTCGTTTCTCAAGCCCTTCGTTCACCCTTGTTGCTCGGACATTCCAAGCGTGTCCTATTTCGAAGCTCGAAGTATGTAATATAATTTTACTCTCTCGTTCATTTTCGATGCTTCTTTTTCGTGAAAACCACTGGTGCGATATAGCTGGCGTATTATCGAATTATACGTATCTCCTTATGTATCTTATGACGTTACAATAGTCAGATAAGTAAACACAGTGTGCGAACTAAACGTTTTAACGATAATTTGTGATTTTAGGTGAAATAGGAGATTATGATCCTAAACTCCACGAAGGGAATTACATTTCCGAGCACAAATTACTGCTTAAACAAACGGAAGCTATCGAGGAGAAAGCTATGAAACTGCATCAAACAGAATTGAAGGGATTCACCCCGGAGCAAGCGGAAACTCACTTTCTTAGATTAGCGTCGCAGTTGGACACGTACGCCGTTGACCCACACCCTGTCAAGGTAAGACCAGAATGAAAAATAATCTTTTCCCTCGAATTGTGTCTTCCTGTGTCACGCGTCTTATCCTCGTAATTTTTTAATTTTCTATGTAAGAGAAGCAAATTCTTCCTCTTTAATCATAATCCATAGGAAGCGAGAGAGACTCATTGGTATCTAGTCGGTTAACAGATACACGCATACGGCAGTAGACGAAAGAAAGTTTGAAGTTCTTAAGTAATTTGTTCGCCTATGTCCACGTATATACAATTTTCGCATTAAATTAGATCAGATTAGATCAGATCTTTTTCTACCGCTTGCGTTTAAACTTTCTTCCATCCGCTATCCTTTATGAGGTACATAACAGATAAAGACGAAGCTGATGTGACGTAAACTTGAGGGTTGGATGATCAAATAAAATAGCTGAGTCGTAACACAGCTGTCAATTTTGCTTTTATTAAACTTTTATTATGAATTCATTATTATGAATTATTATGAATTTATTATTTTAATTACGAATTCAGCAATCACAATGCAATACACACTGAATTAACATAAATCACAATTCGTTCCAACAACTTTATGTAAAACCTAGTTTTTTTTCTTTTTTTATTTAGTTGTTTACATTCACAATTTGTCCGATTTGGACATTTGGTAGAATTTTTTGGCTGTTTGATTATCATGTGGGTGGCTACCCTCAGCGGGGTACCATCTTCGTGTTTGTTAGGTTATGTCCTTTGTGAGATCTGTTGGGTGTCTAAAACCTAGTTACACTGATACGTTAAGTACGCGACTAGTTTAAGGGTAGAAACTCGGTAAAAAGATGTCGGCTATTCTAAAGGTAGAGATTGACTTTACAAAGGAGTTTATTGAGTCCAGCAAATATAGGTTTTAAGTACATTATTCACAATAAACATGAATTTTTTGTAATGGTGTGTTAGGCAGAGGTACCGATACGACGTAGCCATGCTGTATTATGTGTCGGCGCTTTACATTTTTTTGTTGTATGATGCGGTGTGTTTGGGTTTAAGCCTGTGGGGAGCGGAGCTTTTTTTTTTATTTTTTTTCTAACCTGAAAAACTTGGTCGCAAAACAGGACGCTTCGGTCTAAAGATAGAGACTTCTTTTTTTTTATTTAAAGATGTTTATTAAACCCAAGATACAATTTTAAATACATTTTGGTATTCACAATAAACGGTGAATTTTTGTAGTGATGTTTTAGGCAAAAGTACCGATACGCAACGGTACGACGTAGCCATGCTATAATATGTGTCGGCGCTTTACATTTTTCGTGTTTAATATAATTTTTAGGTTTAAGCCGCTGGGGGAGCGGAGCTTCTATGTGATTTTGTTTTTGTCTGTTTTTTCTGTCCTGAAAACTTGGTCGCAAAACAGGACGCTTCGAGTCGCAAAACAGGACGCTTCGGGTCGCAAAACAGGACGCTTCGAGGTCGCGAAACAGGACGCTTCGTTGAAAATAGAGACTGAGTAGTATTTTGTGACGATGTTGTTGTTTTTGTTTTGATTTATTTTTTTTCATCTTTCATTTTTATTTATTTATTTATTTTTTTCATCTTTCCTTTTTTGTCCGCGTTCAATTTCGTTCTTCCGTGCGTGCGGAAAACGATCGCGATAGTACGACCAATCGTATAATTGCGTAGAATTGTGTATAATTACGAATAATTGCGTCTAGGTATGACATCGTATTTTAGTATCGGTAAGGTCTTAACTTTATTCGCTGCGTCAAGCAAATTATCGTCGTCACGTTTGTACATTCAGCATCCAATAGCGCTGCTTCGGTAGGTGCGTTTTTCAAAACTTTGCTTTTCTACTTAGACCATGTTAGAACGTAAAATAGTTGTTAATGCAGATAGAGTACGCCATGCAGCTACTTACCTACGTACGTTGTCTAGAATACTGTACGAGTGATTTTCTGTAAGAACCGTTCGAACAAAATTATTTTTTTTTTATTTATTAGTATTTACAATCAATTCTCGCATTGAGAATTTTCAGTAATTTTTTCTGGCGTGGCGCAGTGCCATGGCTAAATATTTATAATAAGTTAATACTTATTATAGATAAGTATAATTTATAAGTAAATGTTGTAAATAAGTAAATATTACTTAATAAAAATATCTAATTAAATCTAGCGTTTAGGTCTAACGGGTAGTGTCTCTTCAGCCTGCGAATCTGGTCCGACGTATCGAGTAGTCCAGTAATTAGGGGGTTTCGATGTTTGTTGACTCTTTTGCTATATCTGTCGCTATATTTTGCTATTTCCTCTTTGACTATTGTCATCTTGAGGTGAAGGACCTTAATTATGAAAACGCCAAGATCCATGGTGGGTCCTTAAGACTATTGAGGATACGCGCCAAGGATGTGCAGACATCTGGCTGCCACCTTGCCCGCGGTGTGTGGCCTGGTCTCTGACGTGGATTGATGTTACAAATCGATCGTATATAGCTATAGCTTGATCAGTCACAGCGCATATGTCTATGTAGATTGCGCTCGTTTCAAAAGACGTAAAACAGATCGAAGCGTAGAATTTGACGAGACGTAGAGCGCTGCTGTTACCGCAGCTTCTAAGTTATGGCCAACGTTGCCGGATTAACCCCTTAACCTATGATTTACGTTCGAGTGTAAACACTAGACCTAAACCTAAACACCTAAACACTAAACCTAAACACTAGATTTAATTAGATATTTATATTAAGTAATATTTACTTATTTACAACACTTACTTATAAATTATACTTATCTATAATAAGTATTAACTTATTATAAATATTGTCACTGCGCCACGCCAGAAAAAATTACTGAAAATTCTCAATGCGAGAATTGATTGTAAATAATAATAAATAAATAACAATTTTTCATTTATCTTTGCACACAGCATCACTTTCTAGTTGGTTGATCATGTCCCGAAGGACAGCCTTTCTTACATTCATATTTAATTTTAAATAAATTTTTCTGTGTAAAGGAATCGATGCGAATCAAAGTTGGTGAATTTTTTAAATAGATTCGAGCAAATAAGAAAAGAACGAAATATTTCTACGAGCAAATACTCTGAAAATATCTGAAAATATCGTTCAGTGTACATATCACTATTTTGTATGTACGCTTTCAATTCGGTATAAATAAAATATTTATTTTACGATGAAATATGTAAATACCATGGTAGCGGATTGCAACTATCTGTTATTTTTTATTTCTTATTTACTACTTTTTGTAGAGGGTTAAAAGTGTAAGACACGGAAAGGAATTTGAATCGGTTGCCTGCCTGGTTGTCGACCGACGCAATACACTGGCATGCAAAATTAAAGGATCGCTAAATTTTCGATGAAAAATTCTCCATGTTTCTTCTACTGTTGTGACTTTGGGGGAAAATAAAGTCGTACGAGGATCCACCTGGACTCGGTTAACCACGCGAAGCTTCTTCCTCTTTCACGATCCTCTGTGTTCATATTTTTCACAGTTGTTTTTACATCGTGTACAACGGCTGAAAAAGCGAAGATACTTTTTCCTTTCGAAAATTCAACAAATTCAAACAACTCTACGGAATCAAAAAAGTTTTTCTTTTTTGCAGATACGTTTCCAGATAACTTTGTAAAGGGAAGTCTCCCCTTCACAATGACCTGTAAAAAGTTGATGTACAATTTTTTTTTATGTTTTATCGCACTTTGAATGAAAAACGTAACATCGGCGCTGAATTAACTCACGCCACACGATCGGACTTATATCTTTTGTGTATGTGTGCATGTGTGTGCACGTGTGTGCACGTGTGTGCATGTGTGCGTGCGTGTATGTGCGTGCGTGTGTGTGCAGGTGTGTGCATGTGTGTGCAGGTGTGTGCATGTGTGTGCAGGTGTGTGCATGCGTGTGCGTGTGTTGTAGTAATGTATGTAGCGTATGTGTCTGTTGTCTTGTGAGTTGTTGACATAATTCGTTTAATGGGATTGGAAAGTAAATATACTTAAATATACTGTAAAAGTAAGCATACTACATAAAAATATTGGAATATAAATATAAATAGTCTCTATAAATTAGCGATAAGGGAACACCAGGATCTAGATGTTATATTACGCGGGACAATTTTGAAATTTGAATAAATATTATTAAAATTGTAAATGCCGATGTTGAAGGGAGAAGGCAAGGATGGAAGTGGCGATGAATGTAGTATATCTCTCATTTCAAAGCGTTGACGGAATTAGAGGACTTGGACCGTTTCAGGAGCAAACAGAACGTAGTTGAACGTAGCTGAATGTATTAAAACTGATTTATCCGATTTAGCAGCAAACAGGATATAGAGAATGCAGAAATAATTGAAAAAATACATTTATATTATATCATACGAGTATAAGAAAAGATGCTCTGTTATTCGGAAATTCCGTCGTCCAAACAATTATGTCTGGCATTTAGTTGCTGTTTTTCTTTAATTTGTTTAATAACAGCGTGTCTATCACGAGCTGTGAGAGTACAAGGACGCCTAGTCTAAGGATCGAATTCAATTTCATCTTCGTCTCTATATCTGTTTACGATATCTCTTTGTCTGTTCGACGTCGTACTCGCCGTTTTACTTATTTTTAAGAGACTCGCATTTCTATGGAATAATTTTCCTTCTCATCGATCGAATATCGACAACTGTCGTACCTCAACTTTCGCGAGTCTTTGCGAGTCGTCACTCGCCAAATATAGCAAATAGTAGTTGAGGAGATAATCTAAAATTAAAAAAGCAATACTAAAAGTAATCTAAAATATTACGTACATACACGATATTAGATTTTATTAGATATTCAATTTTATATATATATATATATATATATATATATATATATAAGATACATTATACGCCGTAGTAAAAGCGTCCTTTTCTTTTCATTTTCAGGACCAAAAAGGTGCGCAGTTATATCTCGGCATTAATCATTGCGGAATCCTAACGTTTCAAGGATCCCGTAAAACACACCATTTCCGCTGGCCGGAGGTTCAAAAAATCAACTTCGAAGGGAAAATGTTTATTGTACATTTAACGATAAGCGAGGTAAACGCTTCTTCTTTTAACTTTATTTCTTCTAATTATAAACACACGGCTGGAATTTTACTACTAACTCAAATTAGCTTTGACAGGAAACTATTCATAAGATTACGAAGATTATTATGTTAAGATTAATTCCGGATAAAATGAAACAGGTGTTATAACGACGCGTGTATTGCCTCTATATCGTTATAGAAATGTATTACGTATATGTATGAAATACGTGTATATTTTATTCATATGTATCTATATTGGAATGTTTCAAGTCATCAAACATCCTTTTTATTTGTTTCCTCGATTTAATCGATTCGATAAGATCAACCAAGCTCGTATGTTTTACGTTGTTCGCATTTGCGCTTCTTACAAATCGATAGAATAAAATACAATTTATGTATAATATAGATACGTATTAATTTTTCTCGGCACTGACATGTCGAGTAAAAAATACTACGTTTTGATTATTAAGGTGTATCGATTTGCTATTATATTGCAAAGTTTTACGCGCTTGGTGGGAAATTTAAAAGGCGTAAAAATACACGGAATGCAAAAATGTATAAAACATGTAAAACGGAGTAGTCGTTTTAATATCGAATAGGCGGAACAAATTTCTATTTACATTCCATTCTTTTCGCCATGTACGCAAAAATCTAAAGATACATTAAAGAAAGATTGGCAGTCGACAGACTATCGTCCTTTTGACTTTGCTCATTGTAGCAACGTTTCCTCTGAATAATCGGTAAGCCGACGTTACTATCTTTCGTCTAGTCTTTAGTTCTAATGGCTGTTATCGTTGTAATACAGATATAGAACGTTATTACGTAATATAGACCGTTTATTTCGAAAGCGATGGAAGTCCATATCTGGAAAAAGAAGTGGAGAAGAGCAAAAATTTGCGTATACTCTAATACGAACGTTTTGTTTATGAACAATTTGCGATTTAAATCTTAAAATATTCGTCGGTTGAAGTTTCGTTAATAGATGGTTTTGCATAATCATTTATCTTGAAAGTGCATTTTCTGTAATCTGTGACCTGTCTGCGAACAGTCTAGGCATTAATCAAAAACAGATGATATTGAAATTAAACAACGGTATCTCGTTTTTCCTGCTCTCGTAAGCGAAAGCATAGATTAAAGCGTGAAACGCAAGTTTCAAACAATGAAAATTTAACGACTCGTAGAATTCGCTAATTCTTAAAGTGTTGTATATCCGTTTGCGACCCTGAAAAAAGATATTGCTCTGTTTGATCCTCGAGAGCTATTTGTATAACGAATTTAGTCGCTTAGAAACTGGACAAAGTATAATAGATCTTATCAGGAGTTTTCAATCATTAAACGCAAGCATTTTGATATCTCGAAACAAGGGAAAGTGGAGTTACACCGCTGTCGAAATAAACTGTCCGCGCGAAACTGTATGAAACGTCAGAAATTTTTAGCGTCGCGTCGTCCAAGCGAGCTTTTACTTTTCTGTCCGTGTCATAAAAAGGTGAGGCAACGACGCGATACATTCGTAACAGTAACTATTATAATTACTTTGTTTCGCTTACTACAGTCGTTTTTTATATTGTTACTTATCGTATGCAATTTTTCTTAGTTTACGTAAATTTGTCTAAGATTGCCGGTATTGCCTAAGATCGAGTACATTTTCACATCGTCGTTACGTATGGCAGCGCGATGCTTGCCTGTATATCGAGGTCGTTCTTTATTTCTTTTTTCTTTTTCTCTCGCCTGTTGGAATTATTCTAATCCTATAAATAGAGCCTGTCGTCACATCGATTCATCATACGTATAAAAAAAATCGGGTGATCAAGCGATCAATATGAGAGCTCGTGCGTTTTCCTTCGACTGTATTATCAAATTTAATATTAAAGATAGTCGAATTACTTTTATTTTCCTTAAAAGCGACGAATGACGAAAGCAACAAAGTAATCGCTGTTATTACTTTAATCATTTCTTGTGAATGTGATCGATGAACCAACCTTGACCCAGTGTCTGAACGTGGTTTATAGGATTACTAACTCCATGAGTCTTCCAATCGTTTCAAGTATATCGACATGTCCATAAATACAATGTTAAAAGTGGAACGGAAATAGACGGTTTCTAAATATTTGGAAATTAATCTTAATTCTATAACGAAATTAATCTTAGGATTTTATCCGTTTACGTTTAAATTAGACGCGTTTTACGTATTCCTACGTAATATCAAAAGAGAACGTGTATGCTACTTTTGAATTAATTGGATTTTTTATGAAGAGCGATATTAATTGAATAAAATATCCTAATATATATCGTAGGATATGCAATATATCATTAGAATATATTATAATATTATGTTAATTAATTTTAATAGTATCTATAAATATAATTAGTTAAATATCGAACCAAAAGACACAGTAAACGGTAAAAGCGTGTGAAACTTATCGACAGACCGATGTATAATAATTGCAATAGAAAGATAGAATCTCATAAGCAAGAGAAACACGATTATTAAAGATTAGAGATTAAAGTTAAAAACCATAGAAACAGATCGTATTCGGTGTTTCCATTTTGTATTCGGATATAAAATTAGATCCTTCAAAAGCTTCTTATTTTCCTGTTAGATACACCGCGTATACAGGTTCATGATACATCGCGGGTCACGAAAGTATTCCAACTTTTTACGTATGTGTACGTTATATGGAAGAACTTGAAATCTCGTTAAACGTTGTAACGAGACACGACTATCGCCGTTACGTTGACAATGCGTGAAACTGATCTAAAAATGTACACAGAAGTTACAAGAGAGTTATTAGACGTATACGAGTTGTTGAACGGTGATGAATAAAATCATTCGTTACACTGATAAGCTACCTACGACATTCGGTGAAACCAACTTTAGCATTAACCAAATGTCTACTACTATTACTCTATCACTATTACTGCTGTGTACTAACTTTCCATTAAGCGTACGTTTGCAATAAATGTTTCCTAACTTGTTTATGCGTGTACATCGTCGAATGGGTTTCTGTTATGTGGGAATTTTGCTATTATAACGATGATAATCGTGTCTCGAATGCAGAGTCCAGTCGAGCCAAAAAGAGGAAAAAAGAAAATAAGAAGAGGATACAGAGTAAAATTTTGTTGGCCGAGGTTGAGTTTTCAAGAAAAATTAAATGGAAGAATTTGCGAGAAATTAATGTAGCAGAGCTGGCATGGAAAAATAACGAAAGAAACGTGGAATAAAATTCTTTCGTCGAAGGTTTCGGTTTCGAGAAGCAGCAAGACCGAACATACTTGGCTACGAATCGATACACGCGTACGATTCTTCAAATTTATTTCCCTTAAAAATAGCCGACATATTAAATGCGTAGATACGCGTACATGTTTGATTACTTTCGCGAACCGCTACCTCTACGCTCTTCTCACGAATCATCGTTCATTCGTATGTGCTGGCATTTACTTGAATCGAAGTCAGACACCTTGTACGTTACGCGCTCGATATTGTTACGAGTTCGACTAATCTTATTATTTTCTACCGCTGCTGGCCCTATCCAGGACGTGAGAACAAAGGTGAGTCGTTTCACAGCAGTCACACGGATTGTTCGTGTCTTTTAACATAGGTGGAAATTACATGTTTGATTGATTATTGTCGTGTAATGCGATCAACTTGTTACTAGTAATAATTCGGCAATCGGTGTGAGAGTGGAGAGCAGATCGCTGTATCGCTACTGGCGGAAACTACGAGCAGAGATTTCGAACGATTAGCTATCTCGATGAAGCGACGTAATTGTTTGAAGTCTCTCAAATCGGTATTAAACCAACAATTTGCCTCGGTAGATTCTACACTGTCACTGTAGGAGTGCATTTAATAATCCTTTACTTTTTAAACATTCGTAATAGCGTTATTGTGCTGTGTGTCAGTTATACTATATTATACGTTATGTCAGTGGTTCTTAACCGAAACGATATCTCGGAACAATAACGTTCCAGCGAATTAAACGTAACGAGTAATTTCGACGAAAGAATTATTCTAATTACAGCTTTTACGAATACAGCGTCTTTCTTTAAAATTAACGTTTTCTTCTCTTACCGTTGTCTATACTGCTCTTTCATCCGTAATTTATACGTTTGAATATGTTCGCGCAAAAGATAGTTTAGTCGTTCATCGTTAGTTTAGTCGGTTAGCTTTGCCACTTTGGTGATTTTGTCGTTGCGCGAATGTGTCTTATAATGTGAAAATGTTGCGCGATTTCGAGCAGGTTAAAAACCACTGTCTTATGTGTTCAACAGCTTTATATAGCAGAGTAAAAGTCAGTGAAATAGGCAGCGTCTATGTGAAAAAAATATATAGATGGGATATACGATGAATCGGTACTACGTTACTATGTTAAAGCAACATACGTAACAAGCGTACATTAAACGTTAAATAATTAATGCTTATTATGGAATTAAATTATGGTTGTTATTTATCGATACTAATCGGAATGTAATTGATCATAGACAGACGTAGTCAAACATAATTTACGTGTAATAGTGTGATAGTAGTACCTGGTGTGAAATAGTTACTTGAAATATTTTGGTTGTGTCAGAAGGTATTAGTATATGATAAAGAGAATCAGTGGTTTTTCTTTTTCAAGAGTTTTCTTCCCTTTTGTCGCAATTACGTGATAAAATAACATGTAGCTGTAGCTGTCGAAACTAATGTACATAGAGTAGACGTTTTAGTGCAATGTTTCCCAACCATTTTCAGAAAAAGCACACAGTTGGGTTTAAGTGTCCCACGGGATCGAACTGCCGCCACGTATGGAGATGCGCCATCGAGCAAATGTTATTTTTCACGTATGTATGCTGTTATTCAGCTAATGGCTTTTAACGTACTGGCATGAACAATCACGGCTTCGTATATCGTTATATCAAATATATATAGGGTGGTTGGTAACTGGTGGTACTGATTCTACGCGAAAAAAGAAGTCGAAAATATAGAATAAACATTTTTCGTTCGAGGCTTTGTTTTCGAGAAAATCGACTTTGAATTTTGGCTCGGTACGCGTACACTTTATCGCGTCTCGTTATAACGGATCACTGTAGATCGTTGTCTCGATGGAAAAATTAAAAAAAAATGTTTATTCTATATTTTCGACTTCTTTTTTCGCGTAGAATCACCCCCTTGTACCACCAATTATCAACCACCCTGTATATACTTACGATCATATGTATCGTATCCTTGGATCGTTAGTGAAACGTTAGAACTTTCAAGTGTTCCATTACCATTTCGTTAACGAGTTTTACGCATAAGGTGTCCCACCTAACTCTGCCATCCTTAATTGCTCTTTTATTTGTCACGATACAAAAACATGTCGCGAAAGGAATAGAATTAGGCTACGAGAGTGGAAGTCGTCTCAAGGTCGTATCTTCCGAGATTATATCGCTAGTTACGTTTTTCTTTTTTTTTCTGGCCCGTAAATTTCACATATAAAAGATCGAGATGAAAGCTCGCGTGAAAAGGAATCGCAGAACATAGTGAATAATTAATAATTAATAAACGACATTAAGGTATTTATTATTTTAATGCGCGTTAAAATGTTTTCCGCCAAAATCGGTACATTTGTTTACGCCAAGAACCTATGCTCGTCTAGATCTGTTTATCGTGTCCGAGATTGAACATTCCTGTATACGATATCTTTGATCATCGTATCAATACAGGGTGGTTGGTAACTGGTGGTACAAGCGGAAAGGGAGGGGGTGATTGTACGCGAAAAAGAAGTAAAAAATGTAGAATAAAAATATTTTTTTACATTTTTTATAGTTTTTACATTTTTTATAGTTTTTACATTTTATAGTTTTACATTTTTTACATTTTCTATAGATAAAGTGCACGCGTACCGAGCCAAAATTCAAAGTCGATTTTCTCGAAAACAAAGCCTCGAACGAAAAATTTTTATTCTATATTTTCGACTTCTTTTTTCACGTAGAATCACCCCCCTTCCGCTTGTCCCACCAGTTACCAACCACCCTGTATAATTGTACAATGTAGAGTACGCAGAATGGGGCGTGATCAAAAATATAGTATACAGAGACGTGATCGGCAGAACATGAAAATGTATTTGTAACGCTTCTGCAGGCATATTCTCGGTTATAGCAAAGAGAGCTGGAGACGCGACCGTTTTACGTCTAAATAAGAGTATCGAGTTTAAGGGAGAACATCACGAGTATACGTTAAAATAACAAATAACGCGTTTAAGGTGTTCATTCTGTTTCTGCAACAGTCTTTTTACGCCAGCTTCTAATTTGATCTTGTGCTCGGGAAATCATCGGCCAGATCATTCGAAGATCATGCTACGGGACACGGCTGTATGCGTTTTCGTCTTAGCTTTTTTTAGTCGTTTTGTTTAACAAAACGAAACCAACGGTGTAATGTCGGATGATCCTGAGACGACACTCTTATATCCTAATATCTCCTCGAAGGACGATAACTTTCTCTCATTTGCTTGTATCCTGACAAATAAGAGAAAATGAAAAGCGACGGTGTTAGGTGTATCAGATCTGATAACATGTTACATATAGGATCCGTAATTCATGGTACAAATGGGATCAGAGAGATTCTATGGCTGAGAAAATACGACGAAGATCAAGAACAGTCAAACTGTGTTGGAGGAAATCGATTCTCAAAACTTGACAAGTATAGATTAATTTGTTTAATTGCCAACTATACAGGGATAGGTAATCGACAGGAGGTTACCGTATGTGTGAAAGTAAGTCGAAAACATAATATTTGAGAAAATCGAATATGAAGAGTTGCCCAGTATTCGAGCTTATTTTTGTAGCGGCACGTGAGTAGAGGACAGTTCGAATCATGTTGTTGTTTTACCTCGGAGTATCAATATCGTTAGGATACAAATAGTGTAAGAACAAATAAACTGCGGGCAAAACAACATCGCTGCTACGTGCAACCGTCGAGCAAACTCGAATTCAAATTTTCCTCCGACCAGTATAAATAAACGGATGCAATCGAAAAGAGTTGAGTATCGACGAGTTATCTAAGAGTTATCTATCGAGTTATCAACGTATTATGAGCGATCTAATTAACCAGTCATTAGCGATCTTACTTTGCGATTTACACACTGTACGAGCGCATCAACGAATATAGTCGGTATACTAATTTATTATTTTAAATATATTCGACGGTTTTAACAACAAGCTTTAACTTGTTGTTAAATAACTTTTAATCCTTTGCACTGGAGAACTTTTTCGACCGGGTGTACCAGCTACTCCGGATGATCTAGCGTATACGTGACGCGTGTCTTACAGCTAGTGTGAAATGATTTCATATACAAATTAACTTACAAAAACATTATATTCTAATAATTCATCTACATTTACATCTTTGAAAATATGCTTTTGTAATATTAATTTCTGTATTTTTTTGTATGGTAACTTATAAAGCATTCACCAAGATGCGTTCTTGATATAATTAATCTCATTCTTCAACAGTTCAAAATCAAGTTCATCTTCGTTTCAGCTAATTTCACTTCCGAAAACCACTTTTTTAGGGCTTCTAAACTATAATATTATACTTTTGCCATGATCCGCGAATTCGAACTAACGTTGGAGACGTTGTTTCAATTCAACTATAGTTTCGGAGGGATATGGGATTAAATATTTTATCTCCATTTTAAACACTAACACTTTACACGTCCTAACAAAGAACACAAAGAGCTAAGGAACCAATTTACGAACCAATATTGCACTCTAGTCAATTGGAGATGTCGAAATCTAACGTAAACAGGGACTATCGCCTCTCGTTCGCCAATGGAGTTGCAGCACGAAATGCCGTGCTGACTGAAAGTCGCCTCTCGAGTGCAAAGGGTCAATAAATCTCACGATCAAACATTCTCTATACAAGTCCTCTACATTTTTTTTCAGAACAGGGCCTTGAACGACAAAAACGTATTCTACGTTTTCGACTTGTTTTCACATGAAATAATTTCCTATGGATTATCCGCTTCCGTCTAGTTGAGAATTGGACGAGTCCGCGTATTCTTGACAAGTTTTCAAACTCGATCTTCTGCAAAGCGAGGCTTTCAACGAAATTTTGTTTTCAATTTTTGTCGTATTTCGAATCACAGAATCTCGCGAATCCCCCTCCCACTACTTGTACTACGAATCACGGACCGCATACTGTATACGCAGCTTTTATGCTGCAAGGAAAAAGCATATTTTTGTCAATGATTAGTAAAAATGTAATTACGAAGTTATAAAATGATCCAAGATTTTTTTTTACCACAAATGTACACTAACTTTATATGTATAACTGTATATAGTACTATGTGCATCTAGCCGTGCATCTGTGTATGTATGTAACTGTGTATAACGGAATGATATTTATAAATTCGTAGATAAACACAATGCTATATACAGGGTGGTTGGTAATTGGTGGTACAAGCGGAAAGGGGGTGATTCTATGCGAAAAAAGAAGTCGAAAATATAGAATAAAAATTTTTTTTTTAATTTTTCCATTGAGACAACGATCTACAGCGAGATCCGTTATAACGAGACGCGATAAAGTGCACGGCGTACCGAGCCAAAATTCAAAGTTTTTTTCTCGAAAACCAAGCCTCGAACGAAAAATTGTTATTCTATATTTTCGACTTCTTTTTTCGCGTAGAATCACCCCCTTTCCGCTTGTACCACCAGTTACCAACCACCCTGTATAATACACATATACGACTGAACACAAGGAAGCGTAGAACTTTCGTATAAGAAATATACAATAAAATGATCTCCTCGTGAAACTTAATATGTTGTCTTATCTTTGGAAAAAAAGCCGGTGCACTGTGTCTTCTCGCGTATCATTTTTGAAGCAAAAGTTGCCGATTCGTTTAGAATCATATCTGTTGTGGGTTATCATTTTTAAATAGGTACAAGCGTAAACGCTGAAATAAAATTTATAAGGACTCTCTATCATTCATCGTCTATGGTTCTGTCCAATTTTTCTCTTGTTAGAAAAATTCGATTGCTATTTGCAAAAGATTCGATTCTTCACAAGTACTTTATTTCCCTTCCTTTTACCCGTATTTCCAGCTCTCGCGCATAAGATCATTATTAATTAGAGCCCCGATCCGAGGATGTCGCGAGATAACTGCGCTAGGTGTCTTTCTTCGATCGTGTTACCATTTTCGTCACTTGGCCCTTTCGATCTTTCTGCCAGCAAAAGTATGATTTGCACTAACTCGAACGAGCTCTTTGTTTATGATAAATGTTATATATGCTTACAGTTACGAAATCTCGTAAATTATGAAAAATTTCCTAAAGTGACTCTGAAAGCGAATTTCTTTGTAAACATTGTTGCTTTAAGACGATAACCAAAAAGGTAATACATTTAACCCCTTGGCCTGTAACCACGAGCGAGACTCGTGGTAAGGTATTTGTGCCATAAGCGAGAACCACGAGTCTGACTCGTGGTAAAGAATTTCTGCCATAAACGGAACCCACGAGTCTGACTCGTGGCAATTTACAAATTTCTAGTGATTCGTTATCCACTTTGAAATGATAAACTGTTTTTGTCAACTGATCAATTGATCACGATCACGTCCTAGACGTCTTGAAAACACTATTTGTCCTCAAACGTTGTTTATTGTTTCGCAATTCCTTTTGTAGCCCCTAAATATCCATGTCATAAGAAGTACATTTTGCGCCAGTTCTGGCACACGGCTGAACAGATGAATGGCACGGAGAGCGACCAAACTTCTTGCTTATTATGGCTCGCGCGATCGGCAGATAACGTGTAGGCCAAGGGGTTAAAGGTTGTTGTATTATGTTTTCATTATAGAACGTTATTAGTCTTAATTTTCTATATTTTCAAACGTTTAAACTATTATTTCGCGGATTTTATTATATGGAAGCTACAAGGAGGACGTAGGACGATGGAAAAAAATGTTACACCGAATCCTAACGTGAAAAATGATACGAATCTTGGGAAGCTATTTATGGTACAACGGATATTTCGTTTTGAAATACAAGCAGCCTGTTCGATTTTTAAGAACTTTTGTAACATACAGATATTATCGTGTATAATTATCGTACTTAAGGTATGTCTCAGAGTATAATCGCTCGCGAATGTTTAACACGCGAGAGCGTATGCGTGAGAATGTTGTTGTATGTGGTCGGCACATACGAGTGAGAAAGCAACCTTTTGGAAAAACTGAACACGCTAGCCCAGCCCTTTACGTAGACACGCATGGCAGCGTTATATCTGTGCACACGCATGCCTTACATTCATCCAGAACTTCATCAAATCGCGTAATTTGCACTCGTTTATCTGAGAAACGGTACCGCTGGGCCTGTCCATTTTTTAATATAAAAGTTCTAACGTAGTTTCACGCGATATATCAGCTGTTTGAAAAATTCGCAAGCAATTCGCTTTTGATTTTGGAGAAGCTTTGAGGTTCGATACGTTGACCTCGGGGTACCGCCAGGCTTCCTTAAGTTTTAGCTACGCGAACATCGTATCCTTTTTAACACGTAGCTAAAATTTGAAGATATTCCCAAAAAATTCATTCTCTCAGAGACATACCTTGATATAACTGTTTGAATGTACGGAGACCAACGAAACCGATCAAACAGCCGAGTAAATCACTAACTGAACACTCTCTTCTGATTAGATTACCTAGGGCATCGGATGCACCGGTTGTAAGCGGTGGATCTATCTTCTCTTGGGGTACGAAATTCAAATATACTGGCAGGACAGAAAAGGAAGTTTTAGAGGAAACGGGTCCACTTCGGAAGGAAGAACCACCCATACAGCGATGTCAAACGACGTGTCTTAGAAGAAAAGCTAGTAGTGTGCCAGCTACCCCCAGTACCCCTAGTCAGGATCTCGTCGAAATAAGTTAGTATCTATCTATCGTTTCTTTCTAGCGTCCTGGTGTCGTGTAAATTCAAATTAATTATTAGCACGTTGACTGCCACGACACCCGTATTCGGGTGTCAGCAAAGTTTATGGTCAGGCCGCGTAACACATTCGGGTGTCGCTTATTTGACTACTTGCCAGGGATCGTCGTAGGTATTTGAAAAGATATTCCATAATAATAAAACTGTTGAATTGTTATAAAATAAAAATACGAAAATGGTTTATTAAAAAAATGATTTAGAATGTAAAAGTTTAAAGCATTCTATACGTAGGTGAGGTTGGTCGGGACAATTTGGACAATAAGTTGTTGTTTTCTTCAAATTCTTTTCTGCCTTTGTTCGGTCCATTCGACGTCTTTTATTCGCATAACACAGTTTGCACGCGCGTCTAATGCTTCTTCCGGAATCGTTTTTCCGAACGGCGATATTATGCTGACTCCGTCGAAGACAAGGATCTTTTGTATTTTCAGACAACCTCAATAATTTTCCAACTAATAATTGTCTAAATATTCTAATATTTATATTTTTCCTTGTTGCGATTTTGTAAATCGTCAAAGCGTCAAGTTTTCTGTACCATTCGATTCCTTTTCTAATTGTGGTGGCATAAGAAACCATTTGGTCGGAATAATCTATACCACACTTTCCTTCGTTATATTCAACAACAGCTAGTGGTTTAAATGTTGCGAACAAACGAAACGAAAGATCATTCTCGAGACCACCGCTTGAGCGACTCGCATTACTAAAATATCGATGGAAGTGTCACGTAAACTTAAGGGTTGGTTGATGAAATAAAATAGCTGAGTCGTAACACAACTATTAATTTTCTTTTAATTAAACTTTATTACGAATTCAGCAATCACAATGTAATACACACTGAATTAACACAAATCACAATTCACTCCAACCATCTTATGTAAGACTTAGTTACACTGCGACTGTTACAAGGGTAGAGACCGGTAAAGATATGTTGACTATTCTAAAGATACAGAATAAGTGAGTTTTACTGACGATACTGTGTCTGAGAAAAGCTAGGGATGGGTGTGTCTAAGTACACGGGACTATCGGATTTGTTGATGACAATTTTGGTTAAGGAAGTGAGGGCAGTAGACACCGTCTCCGATTGGATAATAAGACGGTTGATGGACCAGGAAGGGTTTTAGCCGCCCTAGCGAGAAAGTTGCTAACGGAACATACCAGATGCGAAGGAAACCAACTTTCCATGCTAACACGTGGTAGACAATGAACGTAAAAGGGAATTCAAGACAAGAGATACTCGCTTGGTCCGAAGGACCTTAACTATGAAAATTCCAAGACCCCTGGTGGGTACTTAAGACTATTGAGGGTACGCGCCAAGGATGCGCAGACATCTGGGTGCCATCCTGTCCGCGGTATGTGGCCTGGTCTCTGATGTGAAGTGACGTTACAGGAGCACCTAGCAGAGATCGCTTGGTACTGCTGTACGCGTGGCCTGACGGAGATTTCGTTGAAAACACGCGTGGCAGTCAACGTGTTAATACAGAAATTAGTACGTAGCGTAGCAAGATATTCGCGAGGAATAGATGCGAATCTTGCCTCTGTTTCGCAAATACCTGAATAGATAGAAATAGATAGAAATTGGGCGCATACTAAGCGTCAAAACGATGCTAACCCAAAATAAGATACAGAACTCGTATTTTGTTTTGTAATTGTATAAATATCTACCAAGGTGCGCGTATAAGTGCAATCAAACCTGTCCAGTCGCACACTCGATTTATCAATTGCCGGTAAATACTGATTTTCTACGATAAACGAAGCTGTAACGACGTCCGATTACTAACAAGAAAAAAATGAGAAGAGGATCGTGCAAGAAAGTCAGGATAATTCTCAACACTCTTGGTGTTCTCGCGTGGCTGGGTAGACAAGCAAGGATGGAAAAAGAGTAGAGACAGTGTGGCAAAAGCCAGATTTATCCATCCTGATGGGAATTTCAAAGGCAAAAGTGTAACGGTATTGCGATAAACTACAAGTTTAGTAGAACACCGTGTCACATTCTGGATATAATTGTAACAAGTAAACAAGCATAATTTGATTTACAATTCTTCTCACAATATATACGGTTAATAAGTATCAATTTCATTTTGTAATTGCAACGACCATTCGTACTTATGCTAATCGTGCTGAGTGTTCCATGCCTTGTGGACGATAGTGTATACACTGTAGCTGTACGAATAGAAAACAAAAAAGATAGGGAGACGGAGACTGATCGCTATTCAAACGTTCTTTACATTGTACTACAGATTTTTATGCGAATTTGTATTTTTACTAATATAAGGAACAAAACGGAGCTTAGATAGAAAATTGTTTTACCTAAGTGTTAGGGAGACCATTATACCCTAGACATTTTCTACATTTCTGTAAATTATTTGCATCCTGTGTGCATGTTTGCAGTTTGTAAATTCTTACAAATGTATAAAATGTATAAGAATCGGCAGTTTTGTATTTTCAATTTACCAAAAACAGTTTAGATACGATGCTTATGAGTTTGGAATTTTTAGGATATTCCAGTTTGCCACGTAGCTGTCACAGTGCAGGTTTGGACGGTGCTGGAATGTCAGAAGGTAGTACCGGCGTTCCATTCAGTTCACCTTATTGTCCAGATAACACTTTACCACTTCTAGAACCTGTCTCGGAGGACCAAGAAATTCATGGCAGAAGAAATAACGGTCAGTCATGCATTTAATTCTCTTGTACATAGAATTTTGTCATTCGTCTTTTCTTCTGGATTTTTATTCAATCGAATATTTACGCTGATTCGAGACGCATGGCTTACAGTAAATATGAATCTTAATTACAGATTTCTTTCATACGATCTGTTCGATCGAATCGTTTCTTAGCTGATACCCCGTACAATAATAGAGAATGCACGCGAATGCAAGTTTTGCTGTTCATCGAATTCTAAATAATTGCATCAATATAGACTTTAAGCGTGTACTGTGCTTTGCTGAGAAGTCTCTCGGAAGGAACACGGATATGATTGGTTATACATCAGCCAAGTTTCTTATTCAGACGGGTATCCGTTGCATCAGAGGTACAAGACACCATACTGGACGTGCCAATTAGACGTTTCATAAGCTCTCTAAGCTACCAGAATCTTGACATCGTTCGAACCACCACGCACGTACCTTCTTTTTTTTCATTTTTGCACGTGGAGAAATCCTCGTGGACACTCCGCTGCTGCTAGTAATCGGTAACAGCAGAGTAGCGTCGACTCTTAGCGACTAAAACTCCACGATGACCATCCTACGCGTATGACAGGAGTGCTTCAGGAACCTCTTATGAATTATCTTCTGTTGCACCTTCTTACCATACACATACGTAACAGAAAATTCCAATAAAACGGAATCATTCGCTAAATAGATAGTACTACACGGATCAACTCGTCTTATCCTTCCGGCTACTGATTTACATAACCTTTAGATCAACTGCAACGACACAAGCCACGTTAAAAGGAAATATAGCTAGTCTTATACAGGGTGGTTGGTAACTGGTGGTAAAAGCGGAAAGGGGGTAATTCTACGGGAAAAAAGAAGTCGAAAATATAGAATAACAATTTTTTTTTTAATTTTTCCATCGAGACAACGATCTACAGTGAGATCCGTTATAACGAGACGCGATAAAGTGCACGCGTACCGAGCCAAAATTCAAAGTGGATTTTCTCGAAAACAAAGCCTCGAACGAAAAATGTTTATTCTATATTTTCGACTTCTTTTTTCGCGTAGAATCACCCCCTTTCCGCTTGTACCACCAGTTACAAACCTATGGCCTGTGTGTTAGCTTCGGGCCAATATCGTTAATCCGACCGGCCATCGATTTTCACAGCGATAAATCTACACGCATAAGTAAATATTCTCTCTTATTTCTCCGTACTATTATCCTGCCAGTCGGTTAAAGACGTTGCCAGTCAAAAACTGTTATCGGTCAAAGCTCTACGGTCGATGAACTGTTCTCTACTCTACTGTTCGAGTATACTTTTCGAGTAAATTTTCAAATTCAATTTTCTCGAAAACGGCGACGCGTCATATGAAGAAACTTTGCTCTGTATTTTCTTCTTTCATAAGAAATCGCTTTGCACACGCTTATTCGTTGTATATTGTTCAGCCGAATCTTGTATATCGCTTGAAAAGGGCTCAGAGTATAGCGACTAGGCGTAGGTCTATGTACGTTTTAAAGACAGCGTGTGCACACGAACTTGGCGTAAAAATTAGGCGAAGTAAGTAAAACTGTCATTTCTGTGCCGCCTCGAAGGACTTTCGCTCAGCAACGCATAGTACCTTTCGTGATATCGAATAAAGCGTTTATATGTTTGTACGTTATATACATATTTGCTCTCTTTTATCGTAATTCATCGTCAATCATCCGTGTTAATTGTACAACTCGGTGCATACATTTTATCAGACACATATACACATTCGCACATGCAACTGAGAAGATCCGTCTCTTACATTGTACATATCGATAAAGGAACCATGCGTCACGATGGAATGCACTTACAACACGCATGTGTAAATAAGCCTAATTAATTTGTTTCAGATTTAAAAGATCATTTTTTTGTTACGATATCGTTATAGCTTATAACATATAGATGATCTTAGTAATACTCAAGAAGCCCTGTATCGTGATTCAGTCGACGAATATTTCTCTATTACCAAGTCGATAATCTTATAATTACGTTTGCCGTTATATCATATCGATCGCATGTACACAATTGGTTTCTTACTTTACCGATATTACTCTCAGACGTCGATATCGCACGATACAAGTATTTTTATGTCTGGCTGAAAAGCTCCGGTAATATCCTAAGATATATTCCCATACGTACCATATTACGCCCAATCTTTCTTATTTTAAATAGCAATTTGGACAGAATCGTGTTCACGTAGCGCGGTTAGTTTATCGTTTGTTATCGATCGAAGCATAGTATTTCCTTTCAATGTATTTTCCCAAGTTCCAAGTTCTTCGAATTTTATCATATTCCAATGACTTGCCCTGTGTGTTTTATTTGTTACTCGCGAGCTACCTTAATTGAAATTCTATTTATCAGTAAAAGTAACAAGATGCGTACGCTAAATACGTTTCGTCTCGAATAAAAGTTTCTATTATGCAGTTGTATTTCGAAATTTACGCGGTTTATACTGTAAGCTTTCAATTCGAATCTTTTCACCGGTGCGTGTCTCTTGCATTTTCATATATTCGTTATTTCTTTTGAAAGTTCTCTGTTAGAGCGTTTAGCCTGTAATTACATTCGTCTGTTCGGAGGGCCTTGCATCCAGAAACGCGAAACATCGATTTATCCAGTTTAGTCCGATATGACGAAACCATAGTGAGAGTTATACGAATCGTTGTTGCGAAGTTTAAAAGTTCAACGTACCGTGTACGATAGTTGCTGAATGAATTTCTTAAGCGTGTCGACCCTGTCGCTTGCTTACAATATGAACAATATTTAAATATCGCGTACACGTTAGATAACCGAACGGACTTTTTAATATTTTTGGTAACGGAAATTACGATATGCGGTTACTCGCGTCGATATTCGCACCATTATACACAGCACCATTTATTTGTATTTGTTGCTTTTTATAACAGGAGGCGATTTACGTGTCGCGTTGCTTGTTTTATTTAAAATACAAGCCATACGTGGTAGCTTGAAAGTACCAAAGCAGTTTCTTCCTAACGATAACTTTTAATCGTACGATAGGTTTTCTTTTAACGAAAAGTATCTTATTTTCACGGCCGTGGCGTTCTATAATCTATAGCGAAATAGATTTATTTTATAGCATAATTAATCAGCACCGATATTTTCACGACACATCGATAAACTTGGAGGAAGGAATGTTAATTTAATGATAAAAGACAGCTTGCAGTTTATCGCCAAGAGGAGGGAAAAATTGTCCTGAAATAACACGATTCTTACTATCGATTAGACAGATATTACGGATATTGTTAAAAGATATAAAGAATTTTATATAGATTAAAAAAAAAAAGAAATAATATAAAGATTACGAAGAAGAAATTGTTTATCTACTTTCGAGCTACACGTAGTTCGTATTGTCGTAGAATAAGCAACGCGATATTTAAATCATCTCCTTTTACACAAGGCAATACAGAGATAGTGCTATGTTCGAATATTAATGTAACGTTATATTTTCGATCTGGTCTTCGCGAAATTCTTACCAAAGATTGTGCCAACGATTTTTACATAAAAACGTCGTTGTAACCGATTTAGAAAGTGGATGGATAGATTGAAAATGTATGGTTATCAGAGTTTCTATGTAACTGGATATATCTACGTACGTCGTTATAATTCGTCCTTATCGAAAGAGTCTCAGCAATCCACTGGATAATATTAGATAATTCGATAAGTAATACGATGTTTCTAAGAGTTCAGTCTAAAGCAACGGAAGCTGAAGTTACTGTTGGAGTTTTAAGAAATTAGGAGGAAAAGCTTAATAGGGAAATGGGCAACGAATCGTAAAAGGTACGGGGAAAAGCAATCTAAATGACCCAAAGTTTCACGAACGTTCCTCGTTCCGCATTTATAGAAACTTATTTTACGATCGGTTATTTCGAAACTAATGTATCGCAGTCGAGAATTTGTCTCGCTTTGATCGAAGCTTTGTCTCCAAACGAAATGGTAATGGAACACTTGAAAGTTCTAACGTTTCACTAACGATCCAAGGATACGATACATATGATCGTAAGTATATACAAGGTGGTTGGTATCTGGTGGTACAAGCGGAAAGGGGGTGATTCTACGCGAAAAAAGAAGTCGAAAATATAGAATAAAAATTTTTTTTTAATTTTTCCATCGAGACAACGATCTACAGTGAGATCCGTTATAACGAGACGCGATAAAGTGCACGCGTACCGAGCCAAAATTCAAAGTGGATTTTCTCGAAAACAAAGCCTCGAACGAAAAATGTTTATTCTATATTTTCGACTTCTTTTTTCGCGTAGAATCACCCCCTTTCCGCTTGTGCCGCCAATTACCAACCACCCCGTATTATACGAAACGTATCCTCACAGAATATTCGATGTACTTTGCGATAGACGCTTGCATATCCGTTACGTTTACTTGTTTGCTATCTTTTCGCCGTGGCTTTGAATTTCAAGAAATTCATTATTTATATCTAATCGTTGATTCAAACGGTCGACGATATTTCGAACACGTTTCGAACGGAAATTATTTAAAGAATATCGCGTAAGTAAAGTAATTCTATTCGATCGAGCGGTACGATCGAATTAAAGGAATCATAATGTTTCCAGCTTAAAAATACTTTGTGACACGCGAAAAAGATAAAAACGTGAAATTCCCTAAAAGCCGATAGTTTACTTTGGCGTGGTATCTCTTTGGTTCGTAATTTTAAGAAGAAATTGATCGTAATTCGGATGGAAATGATGGAAATGCATCGATATCGAATAATTGGCAATTAAATAGAAAACGTTGCCGGTCGTAAACACGTTATTTGAGAAAGGGAAGAGAAAAAGAAAGAACGACATAGAATCGGCGCTTCTTTGGCTTCTTAGATCGTTCATTTGTCTTTTCTTTTTCTTTCTGTTCGTTTAGCAGTAGACGAAAATGATACGCATGTGAGAGCCACCCACAACACCACCACCACTACCACCACCACCACTACCACCACCATCACTTTCAACACCACCACAAATCGTGCGAAAGTTAGAATGAAATATCCCAAGAGCACGGCGAACCGACCTCAGCCATTGTACAGTCAAAAGATAGTGATAGGTTCGGAGGAGTTAGTCGGCCGTAACATCGATAACGTCGTCAGGCAACGTATAAACGCCCTCGAAAAGAGTCCGAAGGTGGTCAGGTCGACCGCTTTGATCATAAAGAGTTCGAAAGTGGCGGCAGAATCGCTGAAAGCTGGTAAAGAAATCGCGAACGAGACGTACGTGTTCCCGGCAGCCGATTCGGGAACGATCATCACGACGGTGATAGACGGTCCATTCGATTCTAACAGCGGTAAGACGATCTTGCGCAGGTCTAACGAGCAGGTAAGCATGCTCGTTCGTCAGGAGAATGAGGTTGAATGTCGCGGCATCGCTTCCACCACGAAAACGGCAAACGGTTACATTGCATCGGCGACAAGTGACGTCGAAGACGTTAGAAACGGAGTCGAAGCCACGAAACGACGGCAAAGGACAGGTAAATTAGGCGATCGTTTCTCTTTCATTCACTAATTAACAACACACGCGCCAGACGATCCTTTTTTTCTACTACCTATTTTATTCGATGCTCCTCCACTAAATATTACTCACGATGGTTCACGAAAGTATTCGAACGTTCTTGGCAACTGTATCCTGTATAGCCTGTACAGCCTGTATACAGCGTTACAAGCCGCTTTCTCGCAAACTATAGCAATCGTCCACTCGTTTTCGCTGTTTCAACGCTACCACAGAGGGTTGGGTATTCGCGAGGATCGAGAGATTTTTCTCAGACGACTGTTGACATTTCGAGAAATGCCATGTCACGGTAATTTCTGTTCATTTATGTCGAGGTTATTCGATGTGTAAACAGAGAAACTCGTGGATAAATTGTAAGGTAGAAAATAATATTTAAATAGAGGTGTAATTATAAGTAAGAATACAATTTGAGCTGGTCCAGATCCGCACCCTGGCTGAAAACCCCGAAGCCGATGTCACGTAAACTTAAGGGTTGGTTGATGAAATAAAATAGCTGAGTCGTAACACAACTATTAATTTTCTTTTAATTAAACTTTATTACGAATTCAACAATCACAATGTAATACACACTGAATTAACACAAATCACAATTCACTCCAACCACCTTATGTAAGACTTAGTTACACTGCGACTGTTACAAGGGTAGAGACCGGTAAAGATATGTTGACTATTCTAAGGATACTGAACAAGTGAGTCTTACTGACGATACTGTGTCTGAGGAAAGCAAGGGGTGGGTGTGTCTAAGGACACGGGACTATCGGATTTGTTGATAACAATTTCGGTTAAGGAAGTGAGGGCAGTAGACACCGTCTCCGATTGGATAATAAGACGGTTTGTGGACCAGAAAGGGTTTTAGCCGCCCTCGCGAAACAGT
Organism: Bombus bifarius; assembly: GCF_011952205.1. Classification (NCBI taxonomy): domain Eukaryota; kingdom Metazoa; phylum Arthropoda; class Insecta; order Hymenoptera; family Apidae; genus Bombus; species Bombus bifarius. The sequence continues at coordinate 448,261 of NW_022884651.1, forward strand.
TGCTAACGGAACATACCAGATGCGAAGGAAACCAACTTTCCATGCTAACACGTGGTAGACAATAAACGTTTTTTTTTTATTTATTTATTTATTAAAATTACAATCAATTCTCGCGTTGAGAATTTTCAGTAATTTTTCTGGCGTGGCGCAGTGGCATGGCTGATTATTTATAATAAGTTAATACTTATTATAGATAAGAATAATTTATAAGTAAGTGTTATAAATAAGTGAATATTACTTAATTTAGATAACTAATTGAATCTAGCGTTTAGGTCTAGCGGGTAGTGCCTCTTCAGCCTGCGAATCTGGTCCGACGTATCAAGTAGTCCAGTGATTAGGGGGTTTCGGTGTTTGTTGACTCTTTTGCTATATCTGTCGCTATATTTTGTTATTTCCTCTTTGACTGTGGGTATCTTGAGGTCGCGATGTATTATCTCGTTGGTAACATACCAAGGTGCATCAATTAAGGATCTTAACGCTTTCGATTGGAAGCGCTGAAGTATTTCAATGTTGGAGTTACTTGCTGTTCCCCATAATTGGATTCCGTAGGTCCAGACAGGTTTTATTGCGGTCTTGTAGAGGGTAATTTTATTCTGTATGTTTAGTTTGGAGCGTCGGCCCGTGAGCCAATAGAATTTTTTTAGTTTGTCCTTTAGTTGCTTCGTTTTATCTGAGATGTGTTTTTTCCATGTTAGTCTCCTGTCCAGGGTCCTGTCCAGATATCTGACTGAGTCCCTGCTAGGAATTGTAGTATTGATGGTGACCTGGGGGTAGGTTTGTTTTCGGAGCGTGAAGGTTACATGTGAGGATTTTTTTTCGTTAATTTTGATGCCCCATTTATGAAACCACTTTTCCATAGAGTCGAGACATCGCTGGAGAGTGGATGAGGCAATTACCGGGTCTGCGTGGGTAGCTAATAGCGCTGTGTCGTCAGCAAATGTTGCTATTGTTATCTCGTTTGATATAGGTAAGTCGGCAGTGTAGATGGAGAACAGCAGGGGTCCGAGGACACTACCTTGAGGTATACCAGATTCTATTGGGAATGTTCTAAGGACACGGGACTATCGGATTTGTTCATGACATTTTTGGTCAGGAAAGTGAGGGCAGTATACATTGCTTCTGATTGGATAAACGAAGGTTGGTGAACTAGGAAGGGTCTTCTTAGCCGCCCTCGATAGAAAGTTGCTAGTAGGAAGCTTTTGGCTGTTGTTGAGAATTGTGGATCTTTAAGGCCGAAATAATGTTATAGGAACATTAAATTTATACCGAGGATTAATATTAAAACAATGATATATTTATTTCATGGACGATTCCTTATATATTCATCGATATACACTTGCACGCGTCTCAGCATTTTCTTCTATATCCGACTGTAAACCGACTCTTTGACGACTCTTAACCGACTCTTCGACGGACCTTAACCGACCGAAGAGTTTACATTCATCTGTTTTCGAGACGCTTCGGACACACATACTTCCACACACTGATATTCACATACAAGTATCTCTACTACGCATTTAACCTAGTCCAGCACAGAAAATTATACATATCTCAACAGCTGTATTTCGTATTTGACAGCATTGTTGCACTCGTGGTCTTGACAGCGTTTCGTATTCTTCTCTTCGTGTCTTCCTCTGTCGTAGGCGACATTATCAGATTGCCAACTAGCTAACCCATTTGTATCTAAGCGCGGATTGTTACGCGCGCTGCGACTGCTTTTTATTTCAGTCGCTAAGTATTCTTCAGATGCGAGAGTTCACGTTTCACCCGTTTGTCGGCATCTCGCCTATATCAGTTTATCGTATTGACCATTTTGAAGAATTCCGCGAGAAATAACACGATTTAATTTATTTTAATTTTTGACGAGTCACCCGGACGTTGCGTAGTATTTATGCAAACATACGTTTCGCAAATGTCACCAAAATTTCTCTACGGTCGATTAATCGCAGTATTAATAAATTACATCATTTAGCGTGCTTAAGATTACCGCGCTACCGCTGTGTACTAATTTTTCGCCCAGCGTACGTTTGCAATAAGTGTCTTGTAACTCGTAGGTACATTTTCGAATTGTTTTCATGTTTGATCGTCATTACGAAAGTTGCCTCTCGTTACAGTTTTGTATAATGCGCACGATACGTTTGTGAAGATGTTGTGTAGTAATAAGTGTTCGATTACTTTTGTGAGCCACTGTATATACATGATTACATCAAACTAGACAGTACTCGTTCTTTTCTTTTGTTCTTCTTTTTATTGCATCGAATTGAGCATAAAATTGGCATGAGTCTTTGTACGTAAAAAGTAAAAAGGCATGGTCCTTTTTATGACCAGTTCTTACACTGCACTGCACGTGTAGATTTTAGAGATTTCATCTAGAGGAACGTATTCTAAATAACGTATTTTAAAACATTATACGATCAATTGTGCTTAACTAATTATTGCATTACTAACCTTATCATCCACAATAATGAACTCTTTGCTCTCTCAGCTCTAGTTTTGTTATACCTTTTTTCTTTTCTAATTCTTATATTATTATCGTAGCGCCAATTTTTTAAATATCGTGTTTCTTCGAGCTTCGTATTTTTCTAGAATTGTCAACAAAAAATATGCATAACTGTTACAACGTTTTTAATATTTCAGTTTCTAAGATACTTAAGTCGCCACGATACGACGGTATTTAAAACACTTTGCAACTGAACAACCGATATTAACAGATTGTCGGCAAAACCTAAATTAGCAACGCTCAGCGTTCAGAGAGTCGACGATCTTGCAATTCTATGATTCGCGATCAAGTCCGTCTTTGCCGCGTGTCCTTAGCGACTATATCGAAGCATCTCTAGTTTGATAACGAAAATGGAAATTTTTATTTATTCCAGATCGAACGCCGACAAATACTTGTTGTATATCTTTCTCCCTTTTCGAACATGATTATGTATCGCTAGAGATCAAAAGACAAATATACACTTTATTTGAACGAAACAGGTATACAGGTGTATACAAGCTGTGTGTGAACAAATTTAAACGGTGATTCTTGAAGTGAAAATAAGATGAAACTCAAGATGAAAAATTGCATATTCGGCTTTGTTTTTTAATTATTGACGATTAAAAATTAGCCGAAATGCCCCTGTGCGCGAGCAAACATCCTTACACGAACGAAAGTAGGTCAGCCTACGCAACGGGGTGCACAGGGATCCTGAAATCGATAACGATACATAGGCAGCAGCTTACTTCGTACAAGTGGTAAAGAAAAAGATTATGACATTCGAACACTCGAACCATCCCACGCGACGTTTTCTAATAAAAATCGTAGATCAAACGTTATATTTATTTACTTATTATTGTTTAGTCCGTGCCTTTCGGCTTTGCACGAATTTTCGGTTTTACATCTCTTACATCCAATTCCCTTCTTACATGTCTACCTCCCCTCTTTTCCACTCTATTCTATTGCACTACCTTGCTTATTCTACCGCTAAAATCTAAAAATTAGGAACTATAAATTATCAATTAATGACTAAAAACTATTGCCACTTTGATCCTTAGCCTCCTTGCTGTGCCTCCTCCTTGTCGTTTGCCCTTCTCTTCTCTATTATTGCTTTCAGTTCTGCTAAACCTTCTCCAGTCTCGTTCAGCGTTTTTCCTATGTCCTTTGGTCCTCCAGTTATTTCACATTCTTCTATTACACGTCTTAGGTCTTCTTCTTTCCTTCTGCATAGTCTGCATCTTTCTTCCCCCTCTTCTTTCCAGTATTCCCTTGCTTTGGTCTCGTTTCCGCATCTGAATCTTGCCAGTATTCTTCTGTCCTTCCACTTAATCCTCCCTTCCAAGTACTTTGGTCATTTCTCTTTGGCTGTGTTTCTGTAGCGTATGTTGTTCTTGGATTCCCTTATCCTTTTCCCCCTCTTTTCTGTTTCTCTCTTTCTTCTTTCTTCTATAATTTGGTCAGCTGTCATCGTTTCTTGCTCCTCTCCTGTTTCTATCTGGGTCCCTCCTTTTCTCACCTCTTCTAGTCCCTTCTTTCTCTCTCTTGCTCTTTTCCCTTCCTGACCATTCCCCCATTCTCTCTCTCTCTCTTTCCTTTATGCATTCCTTTACTAATTCCTTTTTTGATTCTAGGGCTTTCTCTTCATACCTCGCTGCTCTTTTCTTTCATTTCTATTAATTTGCATTCCTCTACCAGTATATAGTCTGATGTTGTCATATCTAAGCCGATCAAACGTTATATCCGCCTACTCGTTAAAACCCATAACAGTCCATTTTTACAAACATCGTTTGCACGTCCTATTATTTATCAATTGTTCGTGCAGACAAGGGATCGGACGAAACATCGACCCTTTTTACTCGAAAGTTTCACGAGGCGGTTTTCGATGCAGTGCTATGGATGTAGCGGATCGGTATCAATAGAACGCCGACAGGTCGAGGCATCAACGCGGCGCAACACGTCCCGGGCGATCCGCGGGTACCAACCGCCAACACCAGAGGGCTACGACGACAACGAGTTTGTCTATCTCGCTAGCGGTCGAATATACGGACGAATGATATAAATACCTCACCTAGCGAGACTCCCTCTACGTCCAAGGCAGGGACTACCGGGCATAGCATTACTGACGAGTCCACCGGTAGTCCCGGGACGAAACGCAAAACTCTCTTTTCATCCGCCACATGGATTTTAACGAGTAGGCAGATTATAGAGTTTGATCTGTGATTTTTATCGGATAACGTCGCGTGGGATGTTTCAGGTCTTCGAACGTCACAATCTTCTTCCCTACGACAATTGACACGCCTTATGTTACTCGAAGGCACTTAACAACTCGAATGAAAAAGCTTTGGCGCGTCTCTCGAGACGTAGAAGACGAGTGTTTCGCTATCAATGTACGGACAAACGCGATACATCGGGCGAAGGATAATTGATTAATAAGCGACGAATCAATCAATCGTCGAGATCTGGAAGAAATTTACAGCAGCAGCCGTAAAGGCCACCTTAAGATTCTAAGAATCGTCCCAGCCGCGCTTTGGAAAGGGTGGACGTTATAAGAAACGTTATACTAAATTGCAATATCGTAAAAGACAAGCCATTCGAAAGTGCGATCAAAAGAAGTGAAATCTGAGATCGGTGGAAAGGACTCGCAGGCAATTAGTCAAGGCTTTTCATCTGCATTTATAGATACGTTTTGCCTACTTGACATCAGAAACTGCTGACATATACATTTTCCGTACAATCATACGTTCCTTCTGTTCTCACACTTTCTCAGACTACTCGTACTCGCATCTTCACACGATATCGATGTAATCACGCTTCGTATCGTCGTATCATGTGATCTACCAATGTAGGCTGTTCGGCGTCAGATGTCAAGAAATTTAAAGGCTGATTCTTGAAGCCGAAATTAGACGAAAATCAAGAATACCTGCAATTACCTTCGACTCAAAGGTGGCAAACATTCGCTTCCCTCGATACTTGAAATTTATGATTACCGCCAGAAATTTCTTTAGCATCCACTCCTCTCCGACTAGTCGAATTTCACATAGTAGTTCGAAATCGGTAAATCTTCATTTTTTTAGTAATTTACTAACTAGATATAAGCACGTTCTAGGTATTGTAACGTATTCGATGCGTTACCGCTTACTGCTTACAATAGTTGCTGCTACAAGGTAGAGGACAAATTGTAATAGTTTCACGCGTGACAAACCTAAACAAGTGACAAAGTAATTAGTAGCTGGTATTCGATACACAGCCCATTTACGCCCGAAAATTACCGATACCAGATTTCACCGACTATAGCAGTTTGGCAACAGCTTTAACCGACTGACAGTATTAGCAGAGGGAAGTAAGGGAGGATTCTTACTTATGTAGGTTTATTGCTGCGGACAATTGATCGCTGGCAGGCTTACGGCGACCGAATTAAGAGCACACGGGACGCTGACGTGGAGTAGTCAAAACAGTTTCGAGTAGCACGTGGTGAAAGGAACGGAGCAAAGTCTTTTTATAATTTTCATGATACTTTATAAATAGATATGTCGGAGATGAAAGAACTCCGGAGCCTCTGGAATTTTGGATAACATTGTAATCTAGAGTCTACGATAGCTGTAATTAAACAATTATAGTTATTCAATCCGATTGTAATTGTTCGAGATTAGTGATAGTGAGCTTTGACTCGAGGCGACAGTCTGTCACCTAACGTAGCCGCGGTCAAGGGATGAACGCTTTGTCTAACGAAGGTATGGAGTAATTCTATAGCTCTTCTTAAAAGAAATATTTGTGGCGGCACGCGACAGTAAACATTCCAACGGTTTCTGTCCCGTGGCTCGCCACACGCAGACCCTATTCTTCGAGTAAGATGTCGATGCGTCTCCGTGGTACATGTTCAGCTAGCCAGAGGGCCCGTTACAAATCTTAAGATTTAGCTGACTAAAGTCCTTCAAACAAACAGTCTTTGTTCCAACTACGAGAAGATAGAGGAGACCTATTTTTCAACGAACGACGTCTCCCACTAGCAACTTTCCCTCGAGGGCGGCTAGCATCTTTTTCTAACCACCGATATGGAGATTGACCAATTAGCAGCAACGCCAATTTCCCTTACTTTCTGAACGAAGGCTATCCTCGACGAATCCGATGATCTCGTGTCCTTAGACACACCCCATCATAGTTTTCCTCTGTGGCATCATCGGGGCGGAAACTCTTTCTTGCGATCTCATCGACGAAAAGAGTAACCCTTTACGACCAGTGAATATTACGCGTCCAACTTAGATTTTATGAGCACGTTCATCTATCATCCCGTCGACCGCGGATTCGTTACTGAACCTAGGATCATTGTCATTAGTCTCTCGAGTATCTAATTACCACGGTTACTTGTCCAGTTCTATAATAATCGTATTTGCACTAGTCAATGTTTCCCCTATTGCATAACGACAACGTGTAATCTAAACGAAGATTCGTTTCGCGCCCCTAACCCTAATCCTAATGTAAACCCGACAGATACATATGTCGGATTAACGTTGGGGATAGGGTCGTGGGCGTTTGATGAATCTTCATTGGAATTGGCCATCGTTATGGTATAACAAAGGTACGGTTTATTAACACAAGTATAGATACCACAGACTTGACTATCAATCACGGCGATTTGGCTTGCGCGACGCTAGTGACAATGGCCTTAGGTTCGATAACGAATCCACGGTCCACGGGATGACGAATGCGATGTGATCCACGAATTACTCCACATACAAGTAAAACTTATCTGCATAAACTCCAAAGAAATTCAAGTACAACTGCCCTTATATATTCCTCTCCCTACCTCTCGGGTCAGTCTTTGTTTTTAAGGAGAGCCATATAATCATTCCATACCTCTGTCAGGTACACGTCCCTCCCGTGACAGTGGCTACGTTCTATGTCACTTGGGGCCCAAGCCCATCGTCATAAAGCTAGATTGGAACATTAAAACTATTTCTTATTTTTATTACTTAAGTGTAGCTACAGTAAAAGTCTGGACCAGGGTATTGGGTTTTTTCTCAACATTCCAGACGGGAAGTTCCGATGTCCCTTCATCTCCGACATATATGTCGGGTTAGCGTTAGGTTTAGGAGCGTGTAACGAATCTTCCTTCGGACTAGCCATCGTTGTTGTACAATAGAGATTGTATTTACTGGTATAAATATGATTTTTGCAAAGTTTGACAAATAACCGTGGTGATTAGACACTCGAGATGTTAATGACAATGTTCTTAGGCTCAATAACGAATCCACGGTCAACGGGGTAATTCTTTGTTAAACGTAGAATATATTTCGAAGCACAAAGTAACGTTCGCTGTGACGCTCTGTATAATACCGCACGTAAAGACGACGTGAAAACTCTGCAAGGTGATCGCAAGAATAAAAGACCGATGGAAACTTTCTTCTCCTTACGATCACGTTCGTTCGTTGCATATTGGCCGGGGATACCAACAAAATTCCAGCCGCCGTTGCTAGGCAGACCCGCGTAGAGCTGACATTGCTCCTTCCCGGGGTTTGATCGTTAATACAACGTGTGTCCCACAATATTGGCACTTCTCTGTCAGGTAAAAACGTTCATCCCGTGACCGTGGAATGTTCGGCGACCAGTTGCGTCACCTCGAGCCCAAGGCCACTGTCACAAATCTCGGGCAAATATAATAGAATTGAATCGTAACGACTATTTCTAAGTTTTATCATTTAAGTACAGCTATAATAAATGGTCTAGACTAAAGTATCGGGGATCTTGCCAAAAATCCCAAAAGAAAGGCCCCGATGTCCCCTCATCTCCGACATATATATATTATTTATTCACAAACGGCTCTACTTGTGGTTACACACGTATATACATATAATTCTACCTTTGTTTTAGGACACACAAAATTACGTCCTTGTGTCCCCATTGTTTTGACTACTCCGCGACAAGGCTGTTGGTAGCAGGCTGATGGTAGCGAATGGGAGAAACACAGGTTCCGCCGCGTAATCGTGACACCTATCGTCACCACGGGAGTTTAGGATCGTGTTTACCACTATTAGGATCGCAATCCTGTACAAATGCATACGCAATTTCATTTTTAACCACGTATTGGAGTAAACGTAATATCTGACAAGTACAGTTTTCTTTTCGTTATAATTTCTGAAGCACGATCGTTCTACGCGTGGAACAAAGCGCGCGTTAATCAGGACCATCTGTCTACGACACGTCGGGAATTCAACAAAATTGGAGTTGAGGCCCCTTTCGTACCTAATTACCTTGTATTAAATCAGTTATCGAAATGAAAGAAAAATTGATCGATAAATCCGTTTATCTTCATACGTAATAACATTCACGAATAACGATCGCGTCTTGCGACTATCGCTAAAAGTTTCGGGGAATTTCTGTTTCAGCCGGTCAGCACGAAGGTGTAATTAACGACTATTACTTTAGAGATTCTTTCGATCATTCGTCGTCGGAAAGTCAACTATTGGATGCATCGGGCAAACCGCACAGTCGCTCGGTGACCCCGGTGCCACAAATGCAGAAACTTCAAAACTCGAAAGTTTGTCTCCAGCAGCAGCAGCAACAACAACAACAGCAGCACCAACAGTTGCAGCATCAGCGGCAATCCGGTCGACGTTCAAATGCTGCGAAACTGAGGCACAAGAGTGTTCGAGTCACGAGGCTTTTCATTCCAGCTTTTATGCTGACGATCATCGTCTTGTTTATCGTGATCGTCATGGTATTCGAGACGGATACGACGCTTTTCAATAACTTGCGCAAGACACCAGAAATGGTGGCCTTAAAGAACCAATACTATGTCCCTATTAAGGAGTTCTTGAGGACAAAGCTCGGCCTATTTTGATGCGACCCGACGATGACCAGGCTGAGGTCGCCCTTTGTCGCTAAGTAACTTCCTTCAGTGCCAAGTCGAGAAGACGTTGCCGAGACCGAGGAGCAAGGGTATCGTTTCTTCTTCATCCGTCGTTTCCTCTTTCGTGATTCACACACGGCGGAACCACTCGTACTTTTCTTTTTATATCCCCTTGATTTTCCTATTTCCGAATCCGCGCAGATACGAGCCATTTATTCGCCAAATCGATTAACTCCGCGAAACAGAAAGTACAGAAGATCGAATGAAATTGTACGAGTACGAGACACGAGCTCTGTAACGTTAAAATTTCACAAATTTCGCGCCTCCAGTTAATCGATTTGGCCTGTGAAGGTGAAGGTTCGGTTAGCATTGGCCGGTATTCGAAGCTTTTAAACGAATGCCGTTGTTTTAATTCTGCTGCGTTCCTTCGATCGATGGGCCAATTTCTACCTAGTGTATTTTTTTAACGTACGTACGGAAGATTTGCTATCGGTATGTGTGAGCTTTCGTTTCAATTTTATATCGAGCATTTTCTTAGCACATTAACGGTCTTCTTATTTCTCTAGAGATAAGAGCAAGATCGCGATAGAAAAATTCGAGGCTCGCAGCAGGATTAACGCAGCAACAACGTACCACTGTGTTTGAATTGGCAAGAAAGGATCGGAAGATATACAGTGACTCGCAAGAGCGTTCCTACATCTGGCATAGACGAATTCTATGCGTGTTATATAAAACATTTGGAAATTTCGTTAGCATCGTATCGAGGCGCAACTCGAAAGTATACAGTGTGGTTGGTAACTGGTGGTACAAGCGGAAAGGGGGTGATTCTACGCGAAAAAACAAGTCGAAAATGTAGAATAACAATTTTTCGTTCGAGGCTTTGTTTTCGAGAAAATCGACTTTGAATTTTCGGTCGGTACGCGTGCACTTTATCGCGTCTCGTTATAACGGATCTCACTGTAGATCGTTGTCTCGATGGAAAAATTAAAAAAAAAATTTTTATTCTATATTTTCGCCCTGCCAACCACCCTGTATATAGATTTGCTGCAAATTTGTGTTTATTAAAAAGTCAGCGTATAGTACGAATAATTGGCGAGATGTTTATCATTTGTTAACGGTTTATCAGATTTACCTGATTTTTCCATGGGTATACACCTATATTACGTATGTTGTAACTTTTGTATACGTGTTTAGAGTGATTTAAAGCATTAATACAACGACGATAGTTGTTTCACGTTTACAGCGTCGATGAAACACGTCCAATACGTTGAAGAAAAGCACCGACAAGCGCGAGTACGAATACTCTGGCGAGCCACTGTACCGATACGATAATACGATAAAAGATTTGGAATCACGAGAGCGCGAAATATCGATACGAATCTACACTTTTATTAAACACCATCGTCCGCGATAAAAATACCTTTGTTTTACTATTTGTTTACTTTTTGCACTACTACGTACGTATATTTAAATCTTAGTAACTTAACATACATATATATATATATTTACTCTGACAAAGACAAAGTGTTTTGTACAAAATATTTACATCGCGAGTACTCGTGTTTGCTAAGTTACGCGTAAATTTGACAAGTTGTTAGAGAACTTTGTTACAGTACGTTTATCAAATTTATTTAATAACTTTAGATGAAAGTCAGTTTTTACGTATTACTATTATACATGTATATGTAATGTATAGAATGTGTGGCAAATCGAGAAAGTCATATTTATATTTAAATACAAAAGTAGATAATACACACGGGTGTACGTTCTCAAATTACGATTAGCGATAGAATAGAGATCATGAGCAGAAACATCAACTAGTACGCTGCACAACATACTTTTTACTCTTTTTCCGTATAGTGAAATCACATTATGTACGTTTTGATTTGCTAGTGGAAGCATACCATGTATCAAGATTATTGCATTTTCTAACCTATAATATTCGATCGCTTTATTCTTTATTTTTCTAAATGGCGCCATACCTTAACCTTAACCTTGTGAAAATCTTAATTGTAATCTTAATGTGTTAATTGTAATCTTCGTTGACGGATATGAAATTTCGTTAACGATCTTTCGTTGAAAGAAATATTAAATTAAATTTCTATCGTATTTGTATCCGCTAAATTAAAAATTCTATAACTCGTTTGATTTTATTACTATTAGGAAATGCAATGACCGAACGTGACATGCAAATATACGTTTAAACGAGTACTTAATTTTGAATTACAGCAACAGTACAGTATACATAGGATATTCAGCATGCGCAATCATAAAAATTATCCGTTGATAAACGAATAAGCAAGGCTAAATACCGTAAACGTAAGATCTGCTTTTGTCGTAAACTTTTAGTTGTCATAGTATATTTAACAAACTTTTATAAGGTAATTTAATAGATCTTGTAAGATAGAATGGGGCAATACGAGGTGCAATCAGGTAGTATAGCATATAAAGGAAAAGGTGTTTCTTGTACTTTTATTCCAATTAGTTATCGATGTTTTCCTGCAAGTACGTATAAGGGAAACGAGTATGCTTCCTGAACTTTGTATCAGCATGCAACAAACAAGCATCGACCAATCGATATTTAATTTTGATTTATTCGTTGAGACTCTGTGAACATGTACGAGGAAAACTAAAAGCGTGTGTGTAAAATAGGATGAATCGTCAAACACGAACAGACACGTTTCTTGCGTTTTCGACGATATCGTCGAAACGTGTTTAACCAACGATTATTTATCGAGAAGAACAAGTACCTGTTTATGTATTTTACTATGCAAAAGTATTCAATCGATTTCCAGCTGAATAGCGTAATAACGTGTAATTATGCAACAACATCGATAAGACGGCGAACGCTATACAGCATAATACAAGAGATACGATCGTTTTTATTTTTAGCGACTTTTTAATAAATTGAATATGTAACAAGAATTAGCATTACGAATCGTACTTGTCTAGAACGATTATGCAACAAATTAATCGATGAAATGAAACCCGATATAAACTAATTTGCAAAGCTCGATACGCAGCTATTACGCAATTATTGGATTTGTATATAAAACGTCTAGTTGCATAAAGCTATTCATTTTTATAGGAAACTATGAAAACGTTCATACTATTACAGAATACAGTTTCTGTTCGTTATGCAACTCGCGTGGTATTTTAAATTTTATATAAAATATTTTCATGTCGATTTTCGTGTCGTCAGACATGATAAAACTAGTTTTAATCTTAATGTCTCACGATTCATCCTATTGTAACGAGAAAAACTTTGTTCTATTATAAGTTCCATATGGCGTATTGGATCGCTCGCAGAAATTACACGACGAATCGTTGAAGAAAGCATACAGAGTAATCTATCTGAACGTAAAAAATTTGCTTTTACGAGGAATATCTTCGAACGAAATATCGACGAACGTAGCGAAGCGAAATGAAAATTGAAACTCGCGTTTTTCTACCTTAAAACACGATATTTTTCAATCGGTATCATTAGCTGACTTTCCATTTGGCATTCGTAGTAGCTTTGCCAGCCGATCACCTTGTAACCGTATGTTTTATTAGCTAGTACGTATGATTAGTCGATGATCTTGTTTCAGAATCTTTATCGCTGAATTACTTCTGATCTAGTCGTATTACTTTTCTGCAAGGACGATTTAAGAAATATGTGAAACACGAAGAGCTAAAGCTAACAAAGAGGCTCGGTTACCGTGCAAAGCGAAACACGCGATAGAAACAAAGAATCACGTTTGTTCTCATGTGTTTGTTCTTATCGATCATTTGAATTAAGGGGTCTTCTGTGGTTGTGAGAGCAAGAGAGCGATTTGTTGGCCACTGTTCCGGGAAAAGCGTGTAGTACGTTTATTCTTACGACAGTTTTTGTATTTAATAAAGATACATTTGAAGAATATTTTGTTAAATTCTCATGCAAACGTATTCATTTGTTTCACAACTGCGCGGAGCTTCTTCTTTTTTTTTTGCGCCTCCTTTGTAAACCTAATTTCTAATTTGGTAGAATCGGTTACATCTCGTTCTTAATTGCATGTATTCCACGTGTCGATTTCGGTACGTTTATCGGTATTTTGTATGTCTACGCGTGTTAGCGACGTGCGAATTTCTCAAACAGTTGTCAGCCAATGGGTTCGAGCGATTCTTTTCCTCCAAATTGTCTGCAAAACCGTGCTATTTTTAACGTTTTTCTTATCTCCTCTTTTCTGTTCTTCCGTTGTCGTCGTTTCGAACAGCGCCAGACTGGAGATTCTCAATTTTTCTGATATTCCACTTGGCAAACTTGTCTCAAGTCTGCCCAAGTTCCTAGGCCGTTTCTGTCCTGTTACCAAGCCAACTGTCAGCCAGTGTATAGATTTTCTTGTAATTTCGTATTTTCCGCATTAATTTATCGTGCGAGCGCGATCCACGATATTTAACGATGCTTGATCGTGGGATTTCTTGATCATGGAAATTTACTCGGCCAGTCTGAGGTATCCGCAGTCGCTGCAATAACAACAGGATCGTTTAACAGGAAAATTTCGAAGACATTTGGTCAATGTATCGATCAATTCGCCTAATTTAACGAATCAATCTGTCGAAGCCTTTTAGAGAAGATTCGTTCGACCGATTTTCATTTCGAAACGTTCGTATTTCCATCGATCGTGGTTCAGCGGCTTTGAAAATGTCGTTTTGGGAAAAACGCGTTCTTCAGAATGTGGGATTTCATTTGCATGTAAAAGAGACTTGTTTCATTTTACACAGAGTAGTCGTGTCGAAACTATCAGGAAATATTCCTAAGAACAGTGTACCTGTACTTGAAAAAAATATGAAAATTCAACAAGCGGATTTTTTGGTATTTTTAACCACGGAAGACCCCGTTTAATATTTATTCGCATAATGAAATTTAGTAGAAGGAAGTAAAGCAACAGTTGCTTTTATTCGGTACGTTTGTACAGTACCAGCGTTCAATCGGATCGAATCAAATGAAATCGTTTCCTCTTTCTATGCTTAAGTTTCTAACGTTCCAGCCTACGAGATTAAACATGAAAATCTTTTTCAAAGCAAACTTTGCGACGACGAATCATCTTCGGCGATTCCAATGATTTCCTATTTCGGCTGGTTTCATGGTGGTACGTTGCACGCAACCTTCGAGCAGACGCGAATCCATCGAAAGAAATTTGCAGTTCTCGCTTAGAGATAGTTTCGCGTTAAAGTCTCTTGCACGAGAATATGCTATATTCAGAGTGGTTGGTAACAGGGTGATACAAGCGGAAAGGGGGTGATTCTACGCGAAAAAAGAAGTCGAAAATATAGAATAAACATTTTTCGTTCGAGGCTTTGTTTTCGAGAAAATCGACTTTGAATTTTGGCTCGGTACGCGTACACTTTATCGCGTCTCGTTATAACGGATCACACTGTAGATCGTTGTCTCGATGGAAAAATTAAAACAGAATTTTTATTCTATATTTTCGACTTCTTTTTTCGCGTAGAATCACCCCCTTCCGCTTGTACCACCAATTACCAACCACCCTGTATACGTGTTACGTTAATTGCCAGTGAATTTATTTTATTCGTCAACCCATTTGCATCATGGCGCTACTTAAGAGGGCTGGTCCCTATGACCGCACGAGGTCGGTCTAAGGCGCAGTAAACGACATCTGAATTCTTCATGGAGTTTATCCGAAATTTACCGTTCAAAACGATTGGTACTAAACAATGTTACTTCGCAAACATCGTATCTTACATTCTTTGTAACAGAAGAGAAACGAAAAAATTATTTATTTAAAAAAGTAAGAAATAAGAAATTAAATCGTATTGTTTCTCGCGGAATTCTTCAAAATGGTCAATACAATAAACTGATATAGGCGAGATGCCGACAAACGACTGAAATAAAAAGCAGTCGCAGCGCGCGTAACAGTCGGCGCTTGGTGACAGAAGCTTGGATGCAAATGGGTTAAATAGTGCAGAAGCATTTATTAGTTTCCGCAAGCTTTACCGTGAAAAGAGAACGAAAGAATCGTTTAGATTTCGTTTAGATCTCGTGACAAATTCAACGCGGAATTAAAAGAAAAAAGTAGCTCGGTGTTAACGCGTGAACGCTTAGGTTAGAAATCTTTCTCGATAGAAAGGATCGACGATGGATAAAATATCTCTGATAAAAATGAGCTACGTGCATAGATCGTGCAGAGATTCGATTGCCTGCTCGGATAGTAAACCAGCCTAATAGAAAGCGACGCAAAACTTGCGACACGTACGTTGCTGCACAGTTAAACGACCAAACGCTGTACTTTTACTAGTAGAAGTAAGTAACCGAAACGAGATACAACGGAATATAGATATGAAAATGCTTCGTGGTCGCTGTGTATATTACAATGAAGAGACGTAGAACGTTCGCGTTCCGATTCGATCGAAGCGAAACACGAAGGAAAAACGTTAAGAGAAGGATTGAGGCGACTCGAGAGCGAAAACCGATTATTTTCTCAAACGCGTATTAATCGTGGGCCCATTTCTCGCGAGAAACACATCGATTCCACTATTTTCCTCTAACCGATTCCAAAAATGCGGAGCAAAGCACAAAGGTAATTAATATTCTGCCACTGCTTCGCTCGGCCAATCTTCTACCACGATCTGTCCTTTTTTCCAAAATCCTTTTGTCCAGAGGCTCGGACAATTGGAACAGAAGTCAGGTTTTTCCGTGTCTTGGATTCCAGTTCAGCCATAACTATGAACGTGTTTGTTGTTCTTATCGTGGATTGTACGTTTCCGCGTAGCTATACAATGTATTGGCGTATCGTTTAAATCTGAGACACGATTTTCCATATTTTCCACGTCGTGACGTTTTTATCCCCGAGGAAAGAAAAACTTGCTGCAACGTGAGAAACTAAGCCGATCTAAAGCCAGTTTACGCGTAATGAACATAACCTAGAACAGCTATAACGGACAAACGTGGTGGTAACGTTAAAGTTACGACAGTTGTTAAAAAATTCTGTTTCCGAATAACAAGAAGAATTCGAAAGTTGCGGTTTACGGTTATTCGAATCGAAGGGAGAATTACGCGAGCCGAGGAACGATACGTAAACTGTTAAACGTTTCAGTGTAAACTAACGACTAGACCATCGAGCGACACGTAAACTATAGCTGCGTGCTAAGAAACGTCGTGAAAAAGAATTTTTACGCGAATAAAGGCTACGTCGAATTTAGAATGCTGCAGTGATCTTTCTGCGAATTATACGAATTTAGTAAATGCGACTATAGTAAAATGAAAAAATGTTAAAAACGTGGCTTATCTTTCGAGTCGCCAAATACCTCGTCTCCTAAACGTTGTTTGCGTGTGAAAGCAAGGTATTTTCAAAGTTCTGGCTAAATCGGAGCACGGACGCCGAGTTAATAATTTTCTGCTTAACGCCTATCGTAGTTTAATTGGATGAGTGCCAAACTTACTTATAATCTGTTGGATGTTGTGGCAGCGTGTTCTGCGATTCGTTATCTTGCCACTGCTTGCGGATAAAAATCAAACGATGTAAAATCAATGCGCGCGGATCATCGAACCACCACGGTAGAAACGAATGTCTATCGCGAAACGTCTATAAGTATGTCGTTGTGCTTCTACGTAGATGTTGCGAGAATTTAATACATTTCTTTTCTTCGACTCGTAACGAATTTTCACCATTCGCGATGTTTCTACGCAAGAGAACAGAGAACTGCGCGTTTAGCGTCAAAGATGTTTTAACTTCTCGCTATTCAGCTAAATAACGAAACGCGAATCTGTTTAACACTAGAACTACCGATAGTTAACACGAAGCTATTTCTACCAAAACCAGTGAAAATGACTGGTCTTTAAAAAATAAGTAATAATGATAGAATATTTTTATATTTATTGATTTATTACTTTCTTACAGAAGCAATTCCATGTTATGTAGTACATTTTTGCTATTATTAATCCATCTGGGATCCCTAAACGAGGCTTGACAAATTTATAAAATCGTAGAACCAGTCGTTTTTGACTGGTGTGGTATTTCTAGCGTCATATCGAATGATACGTAGTAAAAATTTTTAAAACGCGTGGCAAGTTGTAGAAAACGAGGAAACTGGTTAATCGACGATCGATAAACAGATTGCAGGACCATTTTACACTTTGACTGGTATTGGTATAAGTAGCCTTGATACAAAATTTCAGTTTGAATACATAGAAAAGAAAATAAAATTCATGAACGAATGTAACATGAAGTAGGAGTTTTAAAATAAAATCGTACAACCAGTCAATTTGACTGCTGTGATAGTTCTAGTGTTAAAGAAGACTCGGAACAATTGCCGTGATATGGCCTATACCGTATCGATAGGTTAGGAAGAAGAAAAGTATATTCCGTTGATACGCGTTCTTTTTCCAATGTGAATGTGACACGCACGCATACTTAGGCATATGTACTTGGGTATTTGATAAAAACGCGCGAGTAGAGAAATACGACGTACGAAATGAAGTATTTTACTTTTAAAAAGCAACGTGTATTGTATTATATACGTACATAGCATTACTAATAAGCTGATCGGTTAATGTTAATCGTTTAGGGGATGTTAGGCAATTTGAAACGGTCAACGAAAAGCAATTGTTCGATGGTTACACGTAGATAATAAGCAAATTTATTTGAAAAAAAATGATATTTCACGTCAAAGACCTTCGCTTCGCAAAATCATACAAATCTTTTCTTTCGTTCTACTACGATCGCGCGCGTTTGTTAATTTGTCATTTTTGCAAGTTACAAGTAACAAGTAATCTTTCGTGAATAGAATTTATAGATAACGATTCCATTATCTATAACTTATGGTCTATAGAAATTTCGTTTCATCTATCGATTAATTATTTTTTCATTTAAATTCAACGATTCTTTAACCACACGAATGTCAATTCTCCGTAGCACGGTGCTGTTAAGGTAGAAATTAATGGAGTTCGCAACGACGATTGATAAGGCAGGGTTTTGTGGCGAGAAGGTCTTTTTAACCCCTTAACCTACGATTTACGTTCGAGAATTTTGGGCCGAAAACGTAAACAAGCTATTATA